>NC_042519.1:16264702-16570015 GCF_900963305.1 Echeneis naucrates
ATGAAGACAGCTTTGAACAGACACGATTCCACTTCAATCATACAAATCAGAGAGGACATGCAGGTTGTCACCAACAATGTCTATCTGTTTTTCTGCCAGTTGGAATATTTCATTAGGTATTAGGGAGAAACATTGCTGCTCATGGATAAGACCTACATATTACTTCAATGTATTCAAATCACACTGTTTTTCTCGAAAGCAGAGGGTATTTTTCATCTCTCCCCCTCTCTCTTTCTGACAGGGAGTGAAAAAGCATCATTCCAGAAGTGTGTAACGGCATTTGCAGGAAATATAAAACAACATTATTACTGATCCAATTTATCAGTCACTGAATGGCAGGTCCATATCTGTCCTCCATTGTCATTCTTTTTTTCCCCCGGCTAATAAAACGGCGTGTTCTCTACGGTGTTCTCTTCCCATTCATCTCAATTATGTTCTCATACATTTTGTAACAGATATGGGCTCCCTGTAAAGTAAGTATAGTGAAAAGATGGACGCATGGACCAATCTAAAGAACTGAACATTTTGCTTTAACAAATAATTACCACATTAACACAAACACAAAACTGTGTCCCATTACCATTCTGATGCTGCAGCTGCTGTGCTACTGAGGCTCAGTCTTTCCTTTACGCAATGATGCCGCACAGACTTTTTTGTCTTGACTGTGATCACTGACTATTGGTAGCAAGCCCCTGAGCTGTCCATGTACAGTACACGCTGAGCTCAACATTGGCCAAACACCAAGACCCCACAGGAAGAACACAGATTTTGGTAAGATCCACCCTCTAATAATTTGCATGAAATGAAATGAATAATCGGTGGACCAAAATGTGAGTAATGAACATTGGGATTTCTATTATGTGCAAGAGGAAGGCTTGAGGTGCTCCAACACTGGAGACAGGAGGTACATAGCTATCCTCTCACATGTGTGTACAGAGTCATCCATTTACAAGTGTAACTAGGTTTGCAGTGAAAATCCCTTTTCACCCTCTTTGCATGACTGAATCTTGAAGGAAAATGTCACCGTTGTATGTCAAATTTGTGTTTTGTTTAGTTTTTTTTTTTTTGACACAGAACTTAAATCTACAGTGGCTCCTGGGAACTGGCCTCACTGCAACTTAAGAAAGCAAATAAACAAAACAATCTATGCTGTAAATACGCTTAACAACACCAAATATACACAAGCGCTGGTAGCACTCAAACACGGCCCAAAACACAATTGTGCTCCATCTAGTAACATGCAGATATAATCTATGCCTCTTTCACACAGACTTTATGATATCACAGCCCGTGGGAATAAAATCTGAAATAAGAAGTTCCACAGTCTGCCATAGTAATATGATCAGGACAAAAATATTGCATTGAAAACCAACAGTGGGACTGTCAATCCCCTTTACTGTCAGTGAGAGATGGTGGTGGAGTAACTGCCTCCCTAAAACTATGAATGGTGCGTATTTGTGCTCTTCTTAGCTTTAGCTCAGAAATGGATCAAGCTTTGTCATGTTTAGAGAATGTTCAAAATCAAAACCTGCAACAGCGCCTCCGTGATTGAAAAGCAGGGACTGAATCAGTTCTGCTCAGTTCTTGACTTACAGCTGGCTGACTCTGGTCTGACATTTAAAAGGTGATGACAAGCCCACTTCTAAGAAATGAGGGATATTCCCATTTTAACTTCCACGATAAGGTTGGACGTCTGCTTCTCCAGCCCGCTATTCTCAGGTAAATGAAGTCAGACTCCCCATGTTGCTGCTATTCAGCAAAAGCTCCATGGAGGATTTCATGGGACACAGCACAGAAACTGTAGTACAATAGAATTACAGTTGTATTGTTGTGCTCGTTAAGAGCAAAAAACCGGCAAAATCTTGTCATATTTGATGTAACGGTTAACAGTTATTCATGTTTCTGATTTCAGATTACCAAAGACAAGAGTTTTAATCTAATTCTCCGTGTTCGAGCTCAACTCTGCTGTACACCTCTCTTTCTATCAACGTTTTCTGTTGCTCTCATAGACTTCTTGCTCTCCCAGCCTTTCCTTCTCCTTGCAGAAAAGTGAAACCAATTTTGCAGATAAATTACTGCTAATAATTCCTCGCTACCTGAAGAGGCCGTCTTTCTTTCCTGCTCAGCCAAGAAACCAGAACCTTAATGGATATGCAGAATTACGAGGAAAATGTCGAAGAGGTGCTCGGCAATGACAGGCGGTGCTCGGGTTTCTGTTTTTTTGTCTTGTACAAAGAGAACCTACTGCACTGCCACTGGGTGCTGTTGATAAGCCAACTTTTGATTCTGAAGATGGAGGATGATGGGCTGAGATGAAGTAGAATCACTCAAACAGATCAGACGGAGGAAGGATGTTTCAAAGCCGGCACTGAGTGTTCCTGATGGCAATATGTGTGATGCTTACATTTTTTGGTCTGGTTAAATATGGAAGGTCTGTGCGGATCCCACATTGTCTGGCATGATCGCATGTGAAATGTGGAAGAATTGGTTCGATCCTCCATTGAGGAATTGCCTTAGAAGGATGACACCAGATTTTGTGAAAGGCTTTGTACAACCAGGTGTCTTTGAAGATTCATAATTTCAACCCTTCTTCGTTTTCCTGAAGACGCAAAATATTTGGAGCTTTCATCTCAGTGACTTCGCTGAGGGCCTCTCTCAGTAACAGACCCCTTTAACAGCCAACCAGCACCTGGTCAGCAGTTCTGGTAAACAAATCATGAGGCCCTAATAGCTTGTAATAGCAGCCAATTTGATGCTTTTACCCAAAGGAGCGAGGAAAAAAAAAAAAAAAAAAAAAAAAAAAGAGATAATGGGAGACAAAGTGGGTGTGCATGCAAAGATATATCTGTATGTGTGTCTGTGTGATACTTCAGCAGAAGCAGAATACACGCAGTCTTGCAGCAATGCCTCCAAAAAAATTATGTTTGAATGCTGCAACACCAAATAGATTTTCAAAGAGAAAGAGAAAACTGCGCTTGGTACAACTTGATACAAAAATGCTCTTCACAAATGTATCTCCAGCACATTTAACATGTTCCCCACAACATCCACCAGCGCCATTAACCCGTGGCTAACCCAACATTGTATCAACCCAGCTTTACAACGTCAGGCAACTCAAAGCTAATATAAAGCTCATGTAAATTTGGGTGGCACAGCACAAACCTGTCTCTGCCTTTGTGAAGGTGTTGCTGAATTGTCAGCAACACCAAAAAACAGAAATAGAAGCTAGCAGGACTCCAACACTACTGCTATTTGAAATGATGGTTTCAAGCTTGCTTTTTTCCTGGTTGTGTGAAAAAGACAGGGGGTTTCAGAAGCCCTGAACAAAATTGGGTTTTCTCTTTAGGGCTTTTCTGTTTGAAGGAGGGCTATCAAGCTAGATTAGCTCTACCTCAGTGGTAATGGAACAGGGGGTATTTGGAAAAGCAGCATCCTCCTCGATTTTTAGCTCCAGGTTCTTAGCTGCAGCGCTGTCTGTTTACGGATGTGTCAGTTTTGATCTGTGAATGTTATGAAGCAATGTCGGCTTATATCTGCTCAGAATGTCTCCAGATTTAAAAAGACATTTATATTAATCTACTCTGCCACTGGTTCATCATCCTTATTTAAAAGGATGATATCTTTTATAGACTGTAAGCTTTAAGTATACCTTTATGAGGTCTCACCCTGAAGGGAAAGACAAATATACTGTATATAGTATGAACATCTGCATTTCTTTAAAATTCTGTTATAGCTTTTATTTTGTTGGTGTTTTATTCCTATATCCTGCAGTCCCTTTTCACTAAATTCAGCCCATTCTTTGTTGGATTTAATCATCATGATGACTTATGGGTGTAATATTAGTAAATCACATGGTAGCTATACATCTTTAGATAACTTGTACTAAGAGGCTGTTATTCCTAATTTAATTGCATCACATGACTTTCTGTACTTTATCCTTTCTGTTGTTCAATAAATAATATTTTTGAAGTACTTCTCAACACTTGATTCAGCAGAGCTGGGGGAATGATGAAGGCTTTGATTTTGTAGGGGAAGCAGCCTTTTAAGATCTTAAGAGACAAATGCGTTTGAGTCTCACCAAGAATGGCACCTGCCAGCATGACGCATACAGAAGGGAAGCTTTTGTGTATGAAGGTAAGTGTGGCTGTGAATTTCAGTGAATGATTGCAATTGCAAATGTGAGTCTGCTTGCATGCATGAATTTGCATCCACTTGCGAGTCTCAGTATGTGGAATTGTGTGCATGTTGATAAGTGTGGTACCTGTGTGGTTATTTGTCTATATATCTGTGAAGCTGTCATGTTGAAACTCTGTGAGGGTGAATCCTGCTGCGTCTGTGTGACCAGGAGGCTTGTAGCAACAGGACGGGGTAAACAAGCTGACCTTTACAGCTTTAATCACCCTGGAGGACGGGGATGGGTTCGGGCTGTGAGCAGAAAGGGTAGGAGGAGGGGGAACGGAGAGTCTATTCTAGGATAAGAAATGCGCCCTGCTGGTTATGTCAGTGTGTGTGCTGACAGTTATCTGTATCTGTCAAGTCATCCCTTACCTCAGCCAGTGGTACAATGCCCTGGATGTCAGCGTTGCTGATGTAGAGGTGTGATACTTTCTCTGTCTGTCTGGAAACTGTTTGCACGCCAACTGGATACTCAACGTTCCAGTGCAGAGTTTGGGTTGGCACCAAGTTGATCACGTTATCCACCTCAAAGTCCAGCTGCATCACCTCATATGACGGACTTTCCAGTCTACAAAAACAGGGAGAGGTTGATAGTGAGATTTTAATACATTAATTATCTTCCCAGGGTAATTCACTGTGGAAAGTCTTTTCTGTGGGAAAATGACAGCCTCTGTTATCCAGCATCAACACACATTTGTAATTTGCAAATAAATGATAGTTGTATTTTGCCATGACAACTGAAATGGATGAATAAAACCTCAAAAGAAAAGCAAAGCATACAGATATTTAGAGGATACCAGGCACATTAATTTGAAGACTAACGGCAGTACGAGAAAACAATGGTCATTCGGTTTAATACAACCTTCATGTCTGCTTATTCTTGATAGAGCAATTGTCAGTCACAGTTAAAGGTAAACAGCCTTGAATGAAAAAAGACAGCTAATTGTAATATGTTGCAGGAGACAGTTTTGTCATCATCAAATGTCATAAGGTGCGAGGTGAGCAGCCAGTACAAAGATGATAGATGTGACATATTCACAATGAGAGAAAAAGGTTGAGAAGAGGGATAAAAGAATGGTGTCATCCATTTAATATCGTGGAATGTGCCATGCAGCCGACTGCCTCCTGAAAAAGCGCTTATGAAGTCTCAGTCACAGCCTGGAGATAAAAGAAGCTGTAGTTTACATCCTCACTAAGCATTTACTTCCACTTCGTTATGATTATGATGATGATAGTAAAGATAAAGATGCTGACTGGGATTTTGGTAATAGTGACAAGTGCCACTGTCACAAGGAGCGCTAAGGAGGTGCTAAGACTGAAGTCACATATTAATGTGTGTGTGTGTGTGTGTGTGTGTGTGTGTGTGTGTGTGTGTGTGTGTGTGTGTGAGAGAGAGGAATCAGAACATCAAATTCAAAATTATTATCATTTTTTTCATAGTTGAAAATGAAATGGCAGCTGTCCTGGTTTATGCCACTTCCTTTCCGTTGTTATGTGTTAAATGCTGTATGCTTCTTAACTACTTTAAAGTAATTAAAAAGAGAGTTTGCTTAGCTTAGGATAAAAACTCTTAGAAACACCAAGCATTACTTTTTCCAGCTTTTTATTTTTTTTTAGCGTCATTTGTAACTCATCAGTGCTTCCAAGTTGCCTTGAAAGGCACCATTCATTCATTCATTCATTCATTCATCCATCTTCTACTGCTCATCTGTTTCCGGGTCATGGGGGTTGCTGGAGCCAATCCCAGCTCACACTGGGCGAGGGCGGAGTACACCTTGGAATGGTTTCCAGTCCATTGCAGGGCCAACACACAGAGACCAAAAACCACTCACACTCAGACCTGCGGACAATTTAGAGTCACCAATTAACCCAAACATGATGTCTTTGGACGGTGGGAGGAAACCCATGAAGGCATGAGAACAGGCAGACACCGCACAGAAAGGCCTCAGGGCTGGGAACCAAACCCATGACCTTCTTGCTGTGAAACAACAGTGCTATGCCGCTCTGCCACCGTGCCACCCCCTGAAGGGCAACATGTGTCACAAAATAATGAAAACATTTCATTACTTCGGGACCACTTTCAGATTCAGTTCTCCATGTCTACCTTGAAAACAACCAATGCAGAACATCTATCTTCTAAATCCGATTTCCTTCCCACTCCTCTGTTCATGTTCTGATTCCTACATACAGAAATTTGCCATTCTGACAACTTGGGTTCCTGCTGCACATCATGGCCTCCCAACTGTGTGGACTGCCATTACCTGCTTTCCCTCCCTGCTTGTCAGACATCTCCATTCTACCCACTGTGAGTGCGACTCACATCCCACTTCATTATTTATCACCACAGAAATGGAGAGAGCTATGTCATTGTTTGAGTAATGCTGTATGTGGAAGTTGGCCCCGTCGCCAGGTCTGTGGTCAGATTCAGAGTGGCTTTAAGAATAAATGACATAAAGTCCACGGGAAATTCAAATTAAAGAGCAATGCCACGTTGTTTTTCTGCCACGTCAAGCTGCAGCAGCCAGAGGATCTGGATAAAAATAAACTGAAATGTGACACGGTCAAGATAGCAGTGAAATATGCTGTTGGATATCACGGGTTGGATTTTTAATAAACAGATAATGCACAGATGGCACAGTTTCACTGCTCTGGAAATAACATAGTTACTGTTTAGCTCTTGAAAATACTATATTACTCTTTAAAAGAATTCTCTCTGAGAGCCTCAACACACGTAAGCACACACACACAAACAGGCCTGACATCTAATGGAAGTGGAATCACAAAGAGAGAAGGTAAGCAGCTCTAAATTGATTTTCAAGTCACCGTTTTAAACCTTGGTCCTACAACGGTGCAGACAAACACACAAACACACGCAGAGCCGCTCTCTTTGTATGCATCTGTGTGTGTGCGTCGAGGGAAAAGGAGCTGAGCGATGTGTTTCAGAGATAGATTAAGGAGAGAAAACTGATGGGTGTCAGGTCCTGTTGACCTCTTCCACATCCCTCCGTCATACTTTATTTTTTTTTGGGGTCTGTCTCCACCCAGCTGTCTGCCTCAACGGCTATTACCAAACCTGATATCAACTTATAGCTCTTCAAATGCTTTGTGACATGCTGTGTTTCTTACAAATACAAACATTAGTGCAGCTTAATAAATTATGACCTACAGCTGTAAACAGCAGAGTTATTATGTGGTGGCTTTGTAGTGTATGGTAGGCGTTCACACCTAAGGCTGGGGTTGGTATTCAGAGCTGATGCAATGAACTTTTATTTTTATGCATTCATTTATTTACTTATTTAAAAGTGCTGATATCCATAAAAACAACCTATTTGGGGTTCTAAGAAACCAGAATGCAGGGCTCCTCTGGCTGATTGTTTTCTGAATCATCAAATTGAAATATAGCAGATTTCAGGTAAGAAAGCATGGTGGCATCATGGCTAGCACTGTTGCCACGCAACAAGAAGGTCACAGGTTTGGTTCCCATGCCGAGGGCCTTTCTGTGCGGGGTTTGCATCGGTGACTCTAAATTGTCTGTAGGTCTGAGCGTGAGTGGCTGTTGGTTTCTGTCTGTCTCTGTGTGTTGCATCTGTGGTGGATTGGCGACCTGTCCGGGTGACCCTGCCCTCGCCTAATGTGAGCTGGGATTGGCGCCGTCATTCCTCGCCACCTGGAAACAGATAAGTGGAAGAAAATGAATGAATAAACACACAGGAAGTAAATTTTGCATGGTTGGATGGTGAATCCAGATTTGCTGACCTTGGCTGATGGGGGTGACTGTTTATTTGTAACATCACAAAGATACAGTGTGGTGGTTGGTTTTGAGGCGTAGTTTGAGGCGTAGCCAGTGTCTGAATAGTTTTTAAATCTCCATGAACTGTGTTTTTTTTTTCTTTTTTGAGTTTAGACCTACTTTATCATAAAGAAAAACTGTGATTTTTGTTTTGTTGTAAGTGTCAGCAGACAATGTTCATGACTTCTTTTTGATAGAAAACAAAATATGGTTGCTCTACCTATTTTTTCTTTGTGTTAAATGTCAGTTATTTAAAAGTTGGTAGCACTCACATAGTTTGACCTCTGAAGGACAAATTCTTATGTGACCTCCTGAACGATACACTTTCTGTGTGATACAGATGAAGAGTAGCACAGTTTGGTAATGTTCACAATGCTTATATGTGTGTGTGCGTGTTTGTGTGTGCTCAAACTTATCAGTGCAAATTGCTGTTGTAACTTCAGAGGACACACTATCAGTAACTCCATTTCAGCATTGACACACACAAAGACACAATACTCTGTCACTCTCACGCTCTGCTCCCGTCCCCCTCGCACTTGCAGACAAATGCACACTAGCGATGCACACGGAACATACTTTTTTCTCTCGCTCTTTCACATACACGCACCCACTCACACACACACACACACACACTCACACACGTACAAGCCACCCAGAAAAATGTTGAGTGCATTTGGGTGCAGTGTAATCACTGGAGCTGAAAAAGCAATGTGTCTGCAGTGACAGGTTCACTCAGGTGTTAGCTCCGTCCCAACCACAAGGCTCCAAAACAATATTACACTGTCCTCTTGTGTGCGCACGCACACACACACACACACGCACACATACACGCACACACAGGTATCAGAACATTGCTCTCCAGCAAAACCACTGCGGAAGTTCACACATTCTCATCAGCTCTGAACGTCTTTCCCTTCAGGTAACGCTGACCTTCACTTGTTATTACTGTTATTGACAACCGATGGTGATTTTCAGCGTTGGCCTGAGTGGATCAACATAAACACACATAAATAAACTTCAATAGGCAGATACTAATGCCCAACTCTGAATGAACCATCTTAGCTTTGTTTCAACAGTCACTTATGGTCATGAGCTCTGGGCAGCGACATTCGGTGGGTGTTTTCTGTACAGTTGCTGGGCTCAGAGACAGGATGAGGAGCTGGAATCTAAGGCAGCCATCGAAGTTGTTCAGACATCTGATTGGGATGATTCTAAAGCGCCTTTCTTTAGAGAACTCACCGCTGGCATTATACATTCAAACTGGTCCTGGAATACCTGGGAGAGGAGGATCTAGAAAGTGTTGCTGGGGAGATGCTCATGTGGATCACTCCCTAAACTATTGCCAGCATGGCATGATCCCAGAGTCGAAGAGAAGGGACGGATGGATGGACGGAAGACAAAACAATCACTATGTAAATCTAACAGCGAGTATCAAAAATTGGATCGTGTTTTCTAAAATCTGACCATGGACAATATTCAGTCACAATACATAAAGTCAGATGTAAATGCACACCCTGGTGTTGACTTTAACAGGCTTAGACCTCCCTGTTTTTGTGGGGGCTGAGCTGTAAAAATGATCTTTATAAATTCCAATCTGACGGAAAAGCTGAGGAAAAAGATGAAGATGAAGAAAAACAGCTTCACAACAAAACATAATTTACACCCATCCTCCACAAAACAACTGCCTGAATGCTTGAAGGGTTTAGAACATCTGAGGGTGGACGTTTTCTTCAGTCACCTGTGTAGCTGGACAATTGATATAGATAGCTTAATGCAGAGAGAGACAGACAGATACAAATCTTTTTGATAATAGCTGTTTCTCCACCTGGAGGCTGGCCTGGTTTAGCCTATAAACCAAGATAAAAAGATAAACTTCTGGCAGCAGTCCGTGTCTTGTGAGACATGTTGGCTGGACTCATTTCTTACACTTATGTGTAACTGGTTTGGCCCTTCTGGAGTTCTAGAGCTGATTAGCAGATATGATTGACTTTTTTTTCTCTCTTTATCTATTTAGCCATCAGCTAAATGATTTGGTTTCCAGGCTGGGTTAGCTGAGATAAAATGTTGTTTGCAGCTCCACTGTCTGGCTGTGGCAGGCCTGTAATCCATGTTAGTGGTGTGGCCTCCACCTCTGTACAGATTTTATACAGAATGTATTATATAGTTTAATATAGAATATTGTGATCATCTGATTTTTCTCTTCTGGCATCAACATGTTGAAATTCTGGATTTCTGATATCATGAAGGCCATCACTATGAATACACAAAGATGTGTAACCCTCAGGCTGAATTTTAAGGGTTTGGGTAATGAGTTAACTCATCATTGGGTCAAAACTTTAATTTGGCCAAATTAGCATTTGATTCAAAGCACCTCAGGCAGCTTTGAGTACAGCCTCAAAGGACTAGAAAACAACATGGTCACTCAGAGACAGAATAAAAGAAACTTTGATGACTGTAGGCACATATAGAGGGAAATGAATGAATACTGGGGTTTGCTCTTAGTCTTGTGCTCTCTCTCTGTATATATTCATTATTTGGTACTTGAGCAAAGAGGAACAGGGACTTGGGGCAGCTGGGACACTGGCAAAGCACTTCAGGCCTTGCCATACAAATAGGATATGCAGTCCTTTCTGTCTTTCTGTCATTGCTTTAACAAACACAAACACACCAATTCTTGGCTGATTGAATGAATTCTCCCACTTACACACTTAAACTAAGTTTATTGCTGCCACCAATGTATGACACACACACACACACACACACACACACACACACACGTATGCAACGCATACTTCAGATTATCACTGGAGCATGTGATTTGAAACTGGAATTGATTAGATTGAGAGAGACTTTGCACCAGATTTTTCCTCAGGGGTTTGAATTTAAATGTTGCAATATTCATCAGAAAGTATAAATTACATTTGAAGTAAAAATGCGATGTTGGTTGATCATGAAGAATTCCACTTTTCTCCAAAACGTCCCCTGTGCTCAGAGGAGGCTGTTCTGTAATTCAAACCCTGGTGCTGACCCCTTGCTGCGTTTTTGTCCTCAGGAGAAACAGGCAGTAGTTAGAGGAATAATCTTTGCCTTAATGTTGCCATCAAAAACACACATAATCCTTAAATATACACAAACAATCACACAGAAACACGTACATGTGCAGTGTAGCAAGTGCACTGAGGACAGGCTGTCTTATCAAAGTGTAGTGTGGGAAAGTGGTCTCAGGAGGAATTCAAAGGACGAGAGAACAAACTTTCACTCTCTCACTGTCTCACACATGCACACACACACCAGACATGCACTGCTGGCAAGAAGAACCATCCTCTGGGAAAAAACGTGGTAGGAAAGAAAGGATAGAAACATGAGGAGAACAATAAAAAAAGGTTAAGGAACAATTTGTTTTCCATTTTTTGCTCAGAGGAAGTTGCAGCATTTTCCCTCAGCACCCACACAGCCACTGGCTGAGCAGGTGTGTGTTACACACGGTGGGACACACAGGTTTTATATATGTGATCACAGATACCTACAGGACAGTTCTGGATGGAAAGAGCATCTTGACTTAGTGTAGAGCAATTGACCCCCAAAAACCTGGTTGTAAGTCAGTGGTGCAGAATTTTCCTGCTATTTTAAGATTGTACTGTCAAGAGAGTAATCTGGTTCTGTAAATGCGGGACACAGAGCACTTACACTCTGCCTCATATCTTAGTATCTTCTAAAACTGCCATAGAAACCCACAAAATTTCATTCACACTGCAATTTGTACTGTTCGTATCTTTGTATCGCTGCACACAGCTCAGATAATCTCCTCTTGGGTCTGCACGTGTACCAGGACTGTCCCCGCTGTCCAGGACTGTCCCCACTGTCCGGGACTGTCCTCGCTGTCCAGGACTGTCCCCGCTGTCCAGGACTGTCCCCACTGTCCAGGACTGAGCTCACTGTCCAGGACTGAGTCACTGTCCAGGACTGTCCCCACTGTCCAGGACTGTCCTTGCTGTCCAGGACTGTGTTCACTGTCCAGGCCTGTGTGTCTGTTACTTTTACCTTCAGTCAAAGTAACAGACACACCCTCGATACATTTACATCAGATGCTTTGGATTGCTGAAATGTTATCGCTCTGTATTACACACACACACACACACACACACACACCTGTCAGCAATGTGTTAGCTGCAACAGAAGGACAGAAGTAAAGGCAAGATGATGCCAGGCGGAACCAACACCGACAACACTCTGTCACAGCCATCACCTACTTCCACCTTCACTCTGTGTGTGTGTGTGTGTGTGTGTGTGAGTGACACTATGCGTGTGAGACAGATGGACGCAGAGATGCTATGCACCATCGCAGACAATCCCTGTCAGTTTGGTTTAAGACAACCCTGAACCATGTGTGTGTGCGTAGGGGTGCATATCATTATGTGCGTTGTGTGTGTTTCACCCCCACCTGGCCAGTCCATCAGCCTTTTAGTCATTAAATTACAAATAAAAGTGAGCTGTTTCATATATTTTGGCAAGGTAATGGTCCATTTCATTGGGTTGCTTGTCAATGATGTCATAAATGCAGTGAGTCAACAAGTTTTTACTGGATTTAATCAGCTTGTCGTTGGTTTTCGGGAGGAGCACACCTCTATACTGTAGATCATTTGGCTGCTATAGTAATCATGGTGAAAAGAACAAATCCCTGTCAACAATTGTCCGAGGAAATGGAAAGAAAGATGAAAGAAAGAGAACAAAACCAAGTTGGAGGTTAAATCTCTACAAGGGCACCTGTTGCGTTTATTCTCTGTATAAAAGAGTGATGTAGTAAATCATTAATGAGTTGTTGATGCAGCATACGGAGGAAGAACAGTTACGTTACATGTTATCAGCAGCAGATAACCTCAGGCTACTGTTTCAATCACGCTCTCTTTCTTTGATCAACTATTGAGCTACTTTTTTATGGTTGTCATGTAGTTTTTCTGCAAAAAAGTGTATTTTTGACAGATAAAAATGAGTGGTGTGAGTATGAAATCTCAATCTGTTTAGATATTATTACTTACTAAATGTGTCATCATACACCATAATGGATGAAGACATGAAGATGAATAGAAATCACGCTGATGCTCATCTCTCAAGTTTATAGGCTGCAAAGAGGTTCTCAAGAATTCACAAAGGGCAACTGTGTTGATGATAGATTTCCTGACATAAATACTAAGTATACAAAGTTTATAAAATTTGTGTTTGAACCTGTTAATATTAGCAGCTATGAGCCGCACTAGTGAACTAAATACACACACAATTAAACAAATGCAGAAATGCATCATGTTAAGAAGCTCTGAAAAAAATGGACTGGCAAAAACAGACCCACACTGAAACAAAGCTCGCTATCTTTTTTTTTTTTTTTTCAACAATGTACTACATTTACACAAATATACTAACAGCTTTCAGAGAGGGGCCGCATGGCAGCATAATGGTTTAGCACTGTTGCCCCACATACAAGTAAGTCGTGGGTTTAATTCCTGGGCCTGGGCCCTTTCTGTGTGGAGAGGAGAGTGGTTGTTGGTCTCTGTCTCTGTGTGTTGGCCCTGTGATGGACTGGTGACCGGTACAGGGTGACCCCGCCCTCACCCAGAGTGAGCTGGGATTGGCTCCAGCATCCCCCATGACCCAGAAATGGATAAGTGGTACCAGATAATGAATATATTTTCATAGAAAACAAATTGGCTGGAAACCATAATTTGAACACAGAGACACAGACCTACATTTTCCATTTTGTGCAAGAATTTATTCATTCATTCATCCATCTTCAAACAATTATCTGGACAGGGCCAACACACAGAGACAGACAGAGACCAACAACCACTCGCACTCAGACCTACGGACAATTTAGAGTCACCAGTTAACCTAAACATGATGTCTGTGATGTGGGAGGAAACCCACACAAGCACAGGGAGAACATGCAAATTGCGCTGAGAAAGGCCGCAGGCCTGGGAATCAAACTCGCAACCTTCTTGTTTTGGGGCAACAGCGCTAACCCTGCAACAATTCAATGTCAATTTAATTCAGTTTTGAAAAGGCAATAGTGCTGTAGCACGATCCCTCTCAGCTGTGACAACATTTTGCTAATTACCTGTAAATGATCATTTCTTTTTTTGATTTTCTGCCCCACACTTTTCTTTGTCAACACTGACTGTAGAGCAGAAAGAGCGTGTGTGTCTGTATGTGTGTCTGAGCTGTCAGGAATACAGTGAGGTTGTCATGGAGAGGACAGAGGGGACCCTGGGGGAATGAGTTTGCAGAAATAAAGGCAACCCCCCCAACACACACACACACACACACACATACTTCAGACAACATTTATATTATTCCATCCACACAATCACACACCACTGTCCTGTCATGCACTACTCATTAAAATGTGTGCGTGTGGCACAGTGTGCACTCTCAAGGAGAAACTTAAGGATGTTAAGAGGACAGATCAATAGTTCCGAAAAGCTAACAGAGATGCTTTGACACCGACACAGAGGTCCTGTTTGCTGCAGCTTCTCTCTATCTCTCTCTTTGTGTGTGTTTGTGAGCAACTATCCTGGTGTTGATATCAGAAAGAAACTATTTACTATTCGATCGTGTGTCTACGTGTGTGAGAGAGAGAATGAGGGAAAGGGAGAGGGACACACAGAGAGAACCCTGTGTTTGTTACTGTGTTTGTGCAATGATGTTTATGTAGATGTGCTCATTTATCACTCCATCTTTTGACGCTTGTTGCCACATGTTGCATTGTTTTTTATATTTCTCTGTCCTCTCCCTCATTTATCTCCATCTTTTTTTTTTTTTTCGTACTGCATGCACATAAAGTTTCCATTTGAAACACAGAAACAGCAAGGCAGGGTGGTAAGTAATGGCCTATTTCTTTGCCATAGTGGTTGTCTGATTGCACAGACTCTTGTTGGACATGTGCAGACCCCCCATTGTACACCTATAAACACGCAGACTGACGGCATCTCTTATTCTTGCTTGTTCTTTCTCCTACATACCTACCCCCTACCGTGACAACCAAGCAGTCTCCTATCTCTGTTGAACTTACACAGACACACACAGTCTTCCTCTTATCATTTTGCGACAGTGCCACACATTCTTGCTTTCCATCACAGACACTCAAGGGAACAAACACAGACCCCCCACCTCGAGCTATGCCAATATGCAACATGTAAATGCTTTTAAGAGAGAATCAGCGAAGGGACATGAGTGTGTGCTGCACCTGCATGTGTGTGTGCATGCAACGTTAAATGGTCTCCAAGGTGTCATGTTTTATCTTTGTTGGTTTTCCAGGATCTTTTTTACATTTTTGTGAATTTAATGCTTCGTTTTCTGGGAACACACAACAGACAGATTTGGGGATGATGGGATCATTTAGCGGGGTTGGTGAGCTTTACTGACACGAGTCTAAATGTTGCTCGCTTAAACACACCTGTAGGTTTTTGATAGAAAAAAACAAAAGTCCTGGTTCATTGAAAATATCGTTGCTGTTTAAATCACACAAATGGCCAACGTTCCCATTTTATTCAACTTTTAATTTGCCACTACATTTGCAGGCCATATCTCAGTATGGAACAGTACTGTGCTTGTTTCTGTGAATGCATGATTGTGATGATGAATAATGTATCATTTGCAGCCCTACTGCGCCTTTTGTCGCATTTTAAACACTGAAACACATGAAAGCCTCTGAGAGAAGGAAATAAGTTAGAGAGTCAGAGAGATGAGACAAGAGAAGAGGAGGAGGAAAGAGGGAGCTCAGGTGAAAAATGAGGTGATGATAGCAGAGAGAGAAAGAGAGAAGACAGAGGGACGGAGAGCGCGAGAAATACAGAGGACAGAGACAAACTATGGGAGACATAAATGCAAATGAAAGAAAGTCCATTAGGACTGTTCTGGTTTATCTAATTGCTACAAAATAACAAGATGTGAATTATCATCTTGATGAGATGCAGATGACGCGCCGTTAACAAGTGAAATCCTGCCGTTCTTTTCCACACATCTCTGAAGATCTCATTAAGTCACACTTCTCTTCCCACTCAGTTACCTCACACAACCCTCTTTCCTAAAAGCAGCTTAAGCTTTGATAAAATGACAGATTGTCACTTGGTATCTTTAAAAAGGATTTCACACGTAACGAAAAAAAATAAATTTTACAACCAAGTCTTGCCTCCAAGATGATGCTGTGAGGTGCAGAAGGTCACTAGTGAATTATAGGTTAGATTTACTTGCATATTGAAACACAAGGAAAAAAATAGGAAAAATGTAGAAATAAGACAAAGTGCCCCCACCTCACTGCAAACAAAATTACTGGACCACGAACAACACTTTTCCCTCCATCCACCATAATCTACTAAAACTGTGCTTCCCTTCCTCTGATAATAACCTTTTTCCTTTTGAGCTGATAATTCCAGTAGTCTTCTGTCATTACATGTAATCATCCATCCATAGTGTGAGAGCAAGGACTGTTCCAGTGTAGCTGCTCAAACAGCAAGACAACCTTTCAAAACAGAGAAAGCCTGTGAGGTCTCTTGCCTCGCGCTATTAAACATATTTGGCCTGACTTGTTTATGTTGGACAAGAAAAGATTCTGGTCCTTCTAAAATAGGTGAAAAACAAAACAGCCTTTAGAGCATGCCAGATGACTGTTCTGTAATGAATAAAAGAGAAACTTTTCACCAAAATTTTGTGGCAAACTTATATTTTCCTTCTTCTCTGAGAACAAAGGTGGCTGCGTCGAAAAAACAAAATCAACTTTCACCAATCTGACCCAAACCGAGACACACACAGCTTCACGGTATCGATCTGTGGGGTCTATGTGAAAAATCTGGCGTAAAAGCAGAGTGACAGCAAGCAACAGCACAAACACACACATTTCAAAATCAAAAACCCCGGCCCAGAGCAATCACACATGTCACATCGACGCTGCTGCCCCGACCTCCATCCCAACTTTATGACCTGTATTGCTCCCGCTCACTCCCTCAGAAATACACAGACACATACTCTTAACCTTTCCTCAGTGTCTGTAATCAGATATTGATTTAATGCAGCACTAGGTATCGCATCCATCTCTGCTTTTCTCCATCCTCCCCGATATTTTGGTGTGTTTATGATATTTGTCCGGGGAGGCGAAGGCATGCCTTTGAGATATGGGCTATCTGGCCCTGTCGGGGATAAAAATGAGATTTCTTTCTTTAATTTATTTGAGCAAAGATCATTTCTCTTGGAGAAAACCATAACGCCAGACTTTGTATCAAGGTCAGCATGGATCCAGACCATTATGCCTCCAGACTATTACCACGGTATTTCCATCTCGTGTGCTGAAGAAGATTGACCAAACAATACATTGTATTGTGTCACTACCATTGTTGAGGATTAGGCATTTGTTGTGCACTGGCCTCTTGTGAAGCAGTTTTGGTTGGACGTTACTGAGCATGTGTTGTGTCTACTTATATGCAGATGTTAAAGCTGATCATTTTTATATTGGGTGTGTGTTAATATTAAGAACCAGAAGCTGTGGAAGGAAGGACAAACCTGATGGGCTTAATGGCCCTTGAACTTTATTAGATCCTACTTTGAGGATGTTTAAACAAATCTTATACTGAATATGGGCTTTGTTTGGTCCCTCTAAATAATTCTTGAGAGAATTAGCTCCAGACCTGCTCTATAAAGTACGTAAAGTGTCTTGGATCTCTACTGTTATGTTTTCCTTTTATCTATTCATTTAGTTACTTAAAGAAAATTGTGTTTTTGTCCTTATTGTTGACATTGTTATTTTTTCCCTCCGTTATCAATAATTAGCCTGTCAAAGGTCCCATATTGGATAAAGTTTTCTATGTGTTTTTTTAATTGAAAAGCAGGCCAATGGGCGTTATAAACACCGTTAAAGTATCAAAGCGCTCAGTCCCTGGGGAAGTGAAACCAGCAGCCTATACTGAGCAGCTGTACCCAAAAAGTGCTGTGAGAATTTCTCGACCTTTGAGATGTCACAAAAAAAAGTAGTCTCCGCTCTCCGTTATCCAAACCCAGCCCCACGGGCCCACCATCCAGTCTTGCAGGATTTTGCTTTGGGGTATTCGGATGTTTATCTGAATGCTAGAAAAATATTGTTGCTGGAGCTTCAGAGAGAAGCCTGAGAGGCATCTAAAACCGTATTGAGCTCCGGATAACTCCGGATATCAAAGCTTCAAATGAAATGCAGGAGATGCATATAATATAGAACATCTTGAAAAAAAACAAAGAAAACTAACCAAAACAATAAATAAATAAACAAGAAAACATGATGATATGTTTTGATATTATTTGAGGGTTTTTCTTTTAATTTACTCTATCGAGTGAAATCAGAGATCATATTCTGCAAAAAAAAGAAAAAGAAAAACAAGATACAAACAAAAAAACTCAAAAAACTGTCCACTTGATGCCACAAACACATCTGGGTTTTCCACTATATTCTGTGTGTGTGTGTGTGTGTGTGAGTTGTTGGCAAAAACCACAACAATTACCATTATTTTGGTAACATTTATTTCCTGTTGCTTTCTACTGGAGAATTCCTGCTAAGTTATTTGATGAATTTGTGCACGGTGTACCTGAGACCTACTGCGGAAACTAAACAGACCTTTAAGCGATGTGGTGGGCTTTTATAAAGAGCAGTAATCTACACCACACTGTGATTTACACTGAGCTAGAAGAGCCAAAAGGTTTAACTAATCTATATCTTGTGGCTTTTTAACTGAACAGGACTCAACTCCCACAGTGAACATTTACCATGGCATATGCAATTAGCCAGCATAATACAGTTTTTTCTTACATTTTGTACCGAATGAGTGATCGGTATGACTACAAACGTCTTTCCAGCGGCTTTTTAACCATTTAATGTAAGGCATAATGCATAAAAAAAAAACAGTTATGTTTACTTATCATGATCCCCACACCCTGGAAGAAGAAATCTATACCAATCTGTAAGCAAAAATAAAGAATCTAATTTATTTAATATGTAGAGTGAGACATGTCCAGAGATCAATTAGTCTAGCTGATGTCACAGCCTTACAGAAAAAGTAAACAAATAGCACAAACAAACAAACAAACAAACGAACAGCTGAACAGGAATAGTACCAAAGAAGAAAAAGAGGATAGAAACTATTAGACCGGTCGACATGAAAAAACGAAATAATGGCACAAAACTAAAGAAGGGCTGAAGAAGTTAAATTTGCACTTACTAAATAGACCCACACTGTACGACATTATGGTAAAGGCTTTGAAGCTGGATGTTCTTTAATGAAATATATGACAGTCAAACACAGGAGCAGGCAGCTGAAGATGTGCTTTCTGTGGCAGCAGAGTACTATGACTGCTCAGCTCACACCACGCTGTTCCACAGAAGTGGGAAACACATTGCAGAGAAAATGCTGGACAGAGAAAGGCCAGCAGACACAGACATTGAGAAATTACAAATCTAGTTCAATGCCACTTTACAAAAGGATGGTGTTGTTGGTATTAGAAGTTACATTCCCTGATTTAATTACAGGATTAGAGAGGAGAGACGAGCGGCAAAACGTTGAAAATGAGCAACACAAGAGCAACATTTACGGACTTATGATGAAAACTCTCAATTACAGGTGAGTTTTAAAGCTACAGGGACAGTAATTGAATTAGCTGCACTTGGCCTTGCCACTTACACAGTTAGGGTTACATACGCACAAACACACTGCAACTGTTTTTTAGCATTGGATGACTACACTTGTGCCAGAGGAAATGTAAGAGAAAGATTATACCGTGCATTTGAGTGTATCATGTCGTGCTTAAATTCTTCATTTGTGAGGGAATTTAAATCAATTATGTAATGTTGGGATAATCAACATGCATGCATGCACACACACACACAACTTGTGCATATGTTTAGGGCACGTCTTTTGTGATGTCACTGCTGTAAATGTAGCTGCATTTTATTCTTTCCTCTGTGAACTCAATTTCATAGTTTTTAATCATAACTTTTTATTGTTTAGGTTTCAGAATAGAATGATTCTATCCCTGCTTTTATACTGCATGATGGATTTCCAAACACACACACACACACACACACACACACACACACACACACACTCTCTAACAGAGATTCCAAAAGGAAAAAAGAGAGAGAAAGAATGAATTATTAATCATGCCGTCTAATTATGGTGTGTGGCCCTGAGAGAGATATGATCCTGGGGAAATCACATCTAACAGTCATTTATCACAACAAATAGAGTGAAAAACACTGGTTAGAGGAGCAGAGAGAGGAGACGACATTAGAGAGAGGAGGAGAGGGCAAAAGAAGAGCAGATATAAAAGGCCAGCACTCTGCTATCAGACTCTACTATTAAAATAGACTAAAGAGATGCAAGAACAGGGAGTTCAGGGGAAGGGCAAAAGGAGAGTCTAAAGCAGAATATTAAGACAATCTCAAGGGGAACTAGAGCCTCATAAGAGCGCCTCCATACCCCCCGAAACTGGGTTTACAGGTCAACCCAATGTACCACAAAAAAAAAAAGAATTAGGAATTAGATATATGAAGTAAACTAAAACTGAAGGAGAAAGTGTTTTATTGTGCGGATCAACTTTAACCCTTTTCTGTTTGAGCTTTCATTCTAGCAGGTGAAATAGTAGGGTTGTTCATTGTCACCATCTGATACGACCCAGTGTCTCCTGAAACGCCGCCCACAGTGACGGTCATCATGGTTACAGTGATGTGGCTTGGTTGGGTTAAGACACAAACACTTGATTACATTTAAGGGAAAAAAAATATATATATCGGTCACAATGATCACATGGTTAAGTTTGTCGCCATAGATAGAATAAAATAGAATAAAACTTGCTTCATGTGGGATTTCCCTCCGGTATGTTACTTTCTCTTCCCTCCCTCTTGTTTCACTTGCCATCATAAATGAGACCAGAATATTTCGACAGACCAGAAACCCAACTATATAACAATAACCTGCTACACAGAAACTCTACGGGCTTGATTTTACAGAACAGTTCAACTGGTTTAAAAAAAACATCATAAACTGTAAAATTTTAATTAGATAAGCAAATAAATAAATAAATAAATAAAAACTTAAAAAATATTTTTCTGATTGATGTTAACTTATCCCACCCTCATACTGAGCAGCTGTTCAGATGAAAGCATGGACACCTTCCCGATCTTACATTTGTGTGTTATGAAACTTGGCGGAGACTTCACTTTCACTTTAATTTGAAGGAAATTTATTTTTTTCAATTAATATTAATAAGGATTTATGACACATTTATCGTGTGTTTTTCAGACTAATGGTAAAGTTGTTGATGATCCATTTCTCATAAATGGCGGCTCTTCACAATGGTATATAAAAATGTATTTTCAATCCAACAAAGTCTGATGTTTTCCTCTTCAAGCACACAACCCCTCGTCGCTCCCCTTCTGATGAACGGCCACTTTTGGGATTGCGCCTTGCATATATTTAGCCACTAATAATGTACACAGGGGCACTTGAGCTGTGCTGTGATGTGCTGGGCTGACCTGAGAGATTGACTGAATTAGGCCAGGTATCAAATCTAGTCTGTCAGCCATGCAGACCAAATGCCCACTCAGGCCTAAAAAAAAAAAAAAAAAAAGCCAACAAAAAGAATCCCCAACTACCCGCTTCCAGAAGGCTGAGCTCTTTGCCTCTCCGCCTCCTTTCTCTGACAGCTCAGAGGGAGGTGGGGCAATGGATGCATGAACGAGTACGTGTCCATAGGAAGGCAGGATTCTGCCAGTAAGAGGGAAGAAACAGAGGAAGGGAGGAGTCTGAGTAGAAGATGGGAGAGTGGCAGGAGCCAGGCAGGTTTTGGATCGAGAGAGAAAGGAAGATTGTTATCCTACGTTCTATTGTCATCAAGGGCACAGACTTCACCAAGAACCTGTCATTGTAAAAAAAAAAACAAAAAAAAACCAACAACTGTAGATGGGCTCAGGGGGGCTAAGCGGTCGCTTACAGTCCTGGATGTGCGGGTTTCAATCCATATTGTACATGCATGTGTGAGCAAACATGAAGTACATGCTTTTTGAGACCATTTTTTTGAAGGCCACATATCAAACTCCTAAAATGCCCTGAAGGCCCTGATGTCAGATGGTAAGTGGTCTGTCCACAGTGTGAAACAAGCCTGCGGGTTCAGCTCCTCTGTTCCTACCAGCGACCCTGTCAATCAAACTATCAGGGTCAGAGAAAAAGAGAAGGGGAAGGGGAAATAGGAGGAAACTGGAAGGAATAAAAATAAGTACAGGATAAGGACTGGTGGTAAAAAGGGAACAAAACAAATTAAAAAGAAAAATGTGATGCGCTTGATTTCTGCTAGCTTGTAGTAATTGTGTAGTTGTGTAATTGTGTGCGTTGCATCTCTCTGTTCGTCTTTCTGAAAGGTCGTCATAAATGCACACAAACACACTCCCATGCAGTCCTTTGGAGTCAATTGGCAAGTAAACACTAGGCAACTTTGTGTGTGTCACCTCTGGCATTTCAGAGTGGTGAGCGGACAGGTCGCAGAGAGAAAACGTAGAGGAAGTGACGGAGTGAGAGAAAAAACAGTCCCAATCACAATTTTTTGCAGTTTACTCATGTGACAATCGGCAAAAAACAGCAGCTGTGAACACAAAATGGAAACCACATTGAAATAAAAACAGCCACCATCTTAACCCACTGTGTATTCCTCAGCCTCTCACTACACACTTGTTTGAAATATTTATCCTCAAGCCTTCAGTTACAGGAACTTTTGTATTTCCATAAGATGGGCCAAAGGGGAGGTGCAGCTGTCGTGATATTCATCTTATATGTTCCTCCGGATGCTGTTAGCGTAAATCATTGGAATCCACTTTCAGGAAGTTAGATCACACCAATCAACTCTAGCAGCTGCATCACTGTCTCTATGGAAATATCGTGCAAATATCGCACAAGATCGCACAAGATGTTTTTTGGAGGAGCGTGTGTGCGCAGCCTCGTTTCCCAGGATAATGGTAGAAGGGTTAAAGTCCAGAGGATGCTTAGGGATTAACTTCTCTTAAAATATAATCAGTTAAACTTTTGTCAAAAATGGCATTCAATTAACCTCGAGCCACAAGCACATTGGGATTTGCTGATTGCTAAGTTTAAGTGGAAGTATTTTCACACAGTATTGATTATATGTGCGAAGGGAGTATTGAAGAGGGAGAATCGAAGACTGAGGAGGCAGTGGGTGATGAGACAAACAAATGAAGGGAAGGTAAAAATGGGGAAAGGAGAAGGAAAGAGCAAAAGAGAGAGCATAGGAGAGAAACAGACAGTGATTGAATGTTGTTATTTTGATTGCAGTGGAAGAGAGAAAGCAGTGAGGCGTTTCCTTATCACATTGAGCAAGGTCTGTTTGTGTGTGTGTGTGTGTGTGTGTGTGTCTGTCTGTCTGTTGGGGGGGTGAGGATGAGTTGAAGTATAGAAGACAGAGGGGAGACACAAATCTCTCTCAGAGGTATTCAAACTGATTAATCCAAACTGTTAGAGAATTTAAAGTAGTGCCTATTGCATTGTGTGTGTCTGCGCGTGTGTGTGCGCTGTGTTGTTTACCGTGAGTGTATCCTAAGTCTTATTGTAGTGCTCTGACACTGTAAATGACACTGTTGCCAACTGAGTGTTTTGTATGGGCTCCTGCTTTGTACAGTATGAGCCATCTGGCTTAACCCTTCACTATTTATACAAATGCCTTCATTTCACTGTGACATTGTGCCATTTTCAGAATTCATAGTAATTCTCATTGGTGTCTCTTGTTATTGAGAGACATATTTGCAGTTCTGACACTATGAGCAACCACATGGTGGTGTGCTTCAATAGCAGAGCATCCACAGAGAAGGAAACAGAGAGCAGAAAAAAAGGATCACAGGCTCACAGGGGCAGACATAAAATGAAATGTCAATGTGCAACAGAAAAGTAGAGACGAGAGAGAGAGAGAGAGAGAGAGAGAGAGAGAGAGAGAGAGAGAGAGAGAGAGAGAGAGAGAGAGAGAGAAATGAACGGCCCATCTTCATAAAAGTAGCTTTGCTTCTCAAGGTGGAAGCCATGTAGCTAAAAGTCAACAGCCGGAGAATGGAGAGGACAGATCAAATTTATAGGGACTGCTCTCTCAGATCAATTCCACACACACACACACACACACACACACACACACACACAGTGAGGCAAAGTGCATGTTGGGAGCATATTTGTTGTCTGTCCATAAATCACTCCTTCCTTTAGACTTCCTAAGAATAGTAGGCGTAAGGAGGAGTAAACCAGCCTTTTCTTTTTAAACATTGTTGACCCAGGGTTCATTCACCACCGTACTCACACCTGATTACCAACGTCATGACAATCTTCTTCTTAAAAAATCTTAAATTGGATCGGTTTTGAGTGTCCTTGGTGCTCAAGAACTGACCTGTAACCAGAAGTTACACTTTGGCTACAGGCTCTCATTTTCTATTTTTCACTACTGACCTACTGTAGGCCTGAGCCCCCTCAGACTTTTCTGATGTCACATTGTAGGTGACTGAACACAAAAAGATGAAGGGCTCAAAATCATATGAAAGTAACAGGACAGGACCTTGTGGCACATCACATTACCCCGACAACACCACAGCATGGTTCATAATTGTGAGTTTTGGACTTTTGAACTTTGCCCGTTCCTCTCACTCCCTATTTGTGTACAAAATACTGAATAAGATAATGAAAGTTTTTTTGCAACTCATCACTTATTACAATACCAAGGCACAGTCACAAGTAAATTCAAAAGTGAGTACATTCAAGTTTTTTCTTATTTCCAATTTCTGCTGATTGTTTAGTATAATATATATGTGTGTGTGTGTGTGTGTGTGTGTGTGTGTGTGTGCCTAGGCTTTCATGTGTAAAATCGGACACTCACCAAGGAGCTCTGGTTCTCGTATATTTTCATATCAAACCTGCAAAACTGACTGAAATTAGACGTCTAACCTTCATTTGATAAGATCATCTCCCAGGGTTCCCCATCCAATACCCCAGTTTTACCATGCAAACTGATTGAAGTCCATAACCAAGACAGTCATACAGTCTGTCTCACTGTTCCACATGGAGGGAATTATTTCAGAAATGAATAGTTTTCCATTTTGCTGAGGACCCCTGGGAGTCCAAAGACCATCACAGGCAGCCTTCTGGGTCTCAGTCTGAAAAACACCATTTGAGAGCGTAAAGTGCATAAGAGTGACATTTCAAGTGACTTGCCAGTATGAAGCTTAGCATCCAGAAACACATTACTTGTTTGGGAAAAAAATTAAATAAAATAAAAATCGAGAAACAAATGTGACATGCGCGCACACACAAACACACTTCTTCTGAGTCTTAATGATGAGTCCAGCACTATTAGTTACTGATGAAAAATGAGGGTCGGCAGGAAGACAGGGACAGAGGAGCGAGAGTGAGGAGAGCAGAGTGTGGCAGCAGAGACGGAAAGAAAAAACAGAGACTGCTTTGCTAATCTTTATGTGTGCATAAGAAAGAGGGAAGATGAGAGAGGGAGAGATTAAAGAGATGGTGAAGGAATGAAACAGGGACGTGGTTGTGGTGAGAAAGCGACAGGCAGCAATAATACAAAATATTCAAGAGAGAGGAGCAAGAAAGAGGCCAAGAATGACACAATGTAAAGAAAAGAAGGAGGGAGAAAGTATAAAAGAGGACAATTGTCAAACACAATTCTGCTGTAATTTGTACCGAATGTATCTACAACAAAGACTCTGTATATACTGCGTGAGTGAAGCTTCCATTTAGTGTTTTCATTTTTAAAAAAATCTGTATAGTTTTGTTGGTCTCTGTGTTTTCAGTTTTCACTGAAGGAACCATTCAATGAACCTTCTTAGAAGGTTTTTTATCTACATTTCAATAAGGAGGAACCAGTTGGGCTTTTTTGTTCCTGCGACACAATGTAACTTCCCAAAAGAAAAAGAAGTACTTTCCCCTACAGAGGCTTTGTCCCGATTCAGAGGCTGCTTCCTTTGGAGGAAGTGGTCTATACCTAACACTTACCAGCTATGGGGACCTTACTGACCTGAGGCCACACACAATAGATAAAATGGCCATCTGTACAGTGTCCAAATAGGAGTTTGAAGTTAACATGTTCTCACAATAAAATATTTTATATTACAACAATGCCCTGTGCCTGCGTGGGTTTCCTCCCACGTCCAAAGACATCACGTATGTTGATGTTCTTTCTGTTTTGTCTGTAGGTTAACTGGTGACTCTAAATTGTCTGTAGGTCTGTATGTCCAAAGTGTAGCCCGCCCTCGCCCAGTGTGAGCTGGGATTGGCTCCAGCACCCTGCAACCTGATGAATGAATGAATCAATAACTGATTATCATGACATAATCAGTCTGGAGGAATATGCATCAAGTTCGTGCAGTTGATAATTAAGAGTTTGAGCAATCTGACTCTTCTGTGCAAGACAATTTCTTGAAAAGCACACTAAAATGTTCTTGCATGAGGCCCATTGACATTTTGCAAAGTATATCCTGTGTCACATTAACTGGATGCAGTTCTAGAGGGACCAATAGGAGAGCTGTGCTTTTTTCCCCCCCAATGGGAGAACACAAACCGAGCTGGTGGCTAAATATGAAAACACCATCAGCCAAAGAAAATCATAGAGACAATAATAGAGAAGCAGAGTGAGCCACAGCAAGAGGGGGAGCGATAGATGTGGCTGTGCTGTGGTTATAGGCCCAGTGGAGCAGACTGTGTGGCCTTCAGTCTCACCACTCCTTCCCACTGCTCACCATTTATGTGTTGGAATCTTGAACGTTGCGTAAATGCTGAGGCAACCAGCAGTGGGCTGTTACTGTTGATTTTAAATGAATAACAAAGCTGCGGAAAAAAAATAAATAAAAAAAAACAGAACTCATAAAAGTCTGTCTGAAGAGCTTAGAGAGCAAAAAAATCCAATTGCTCCAAATACTTGTCCATCTAGCAGCAGCAACACTGCAGACAACAGAGCAGGAGGGCGAGTTCAAGCCTGCAGCTCGAAGTGCAGCTGCCAGCAGGTGGGCAGAAGACAGTAGCAGTTAATTCATCAGGATAATGGTGTCTAATAATGATAATGTTGCAAATAGCTTCATATTTCTGTTGTTTCATCGGAAATTCTTATATGCTAATTAAAGTCATCAAAGTCTGTGTGATCAGCTCAGATCTACAAAATGTTATTGCAGAAAGATGCAGTGAAGGAAGAAACAGCTACTAAAATCCAGATGCCTGCTGGTGTATTTACTGCTGTACTATCCAGAGTTACACACTTTTTTCACACTGTAGCTACTTTGTTGGAGTTCTGGATTTTCATGAAAGAGTTTTTCTGATGCAAAAAACACAATGATGAACTCATCATTGAGTGTTTATGAGCGGTGATGCCATGTTTCTAGTTTGTATATGAAAGCTAAAGACAAGTCAAAAGGTGAACATTGATGGGCCGTTTTTTAAATTTTTTCATTTCAAAAGAAGGTTTCATAGATTTGGCAAACATTTCTCATAAGACATCCATTTTTGTTTTTTGTGTGGCTTATTTATTGTTCATATTGATATTGGAATTCTAAGATATATTTTGGGGTATGAATCCTAATATATATATGAATGCATGTGACATTCCATGTGCATTTCTACTGTTGCTCCTCTTGTATTGGACAGTGTGGTTCAGAGAGGCTTTGGGTGGCTGAGCCGGTTTTTATTCCCACTCCGTCCCTGACTGGATCGTACGTGTACATTGTCTTTGTGGAAACTGTGCAGAGAAGAAGTGTGTGCGTGACAGAAAAAGTAGGAGACTTAATCTTCCATGAACTTATAAGTGCAGGTTTCAAAGGTTGAACAAGTGTGTGTGAGTGTGTGGAACAGGCGGAGAGAAAATGTGGGAGGATAAATCCTCCATGAACCTTTAAATCAAAGTACAAAAATGGAACAAGTGCGTGCTTGTGCATAAGTGTGTATCTGACTGTGGTTTTGTTTGACTGTGTTTGTGTCTATGTGTGTGTGATCATGCCACCAACCACTGCATGTATTTCTCCTCACACACTTGTGATATGCACAGGAGGAAAGTGACAGGGAGCCATTCAGGGACTGTCTGTGAGGATCACATGTGATTAATCCAGGCGTATGCCCTGCTTGAGGGTATGGCACCCTAACACATCAGTATGACGGATTAAAAGTATCAACGCAAATCCCCTTTTCATCACGCAGGCCTTAAACTCTGTCAGCATTAAAGAGTAGAGACACCATTGTTTCTGTCTCTCCTCACGCTCTCACTTTTTTTCTCGCTCTTCCAAAACTCAATGAAGAAAAACTTTAGCTGTGTTCCTGATAAAACAAACAACCCACAGTATATTAGCAGATAAGAATAAAGGCGTGCACACTCAGAAGGCTGGTTAGAAGAAAATGAGTTGAAATAATTTGAAAACTTCATTGTTCAAAAAAGTTCTTTAGTTGGTTTGTGACGAGGACTTGCAAACAAAATGGCTGTACGAATCAGTGTATGTTGTAACTTAGCTCACTATTGGCCCCCCACTAAAATGATCTTGTCAATGAAATCCTGTTTCACTTTCCCATTTCCTGCCTGATAACCAGCCCCGCCTTCCACAGACACAACACCTGCTCTCGCTAAAAGCACATTATCAGGCACTTACCTCGATTTAGCATAGCATCGATTAGCAGTGAACCAGCAAAAAAAATGGCACTAAATGCCCTGTTTGATGGCCATTGGTTGGGACATCCTAACGTACTAATTAGAGCAGAAGAAATTTTGCCTTGGGGGGAGTTTTGGCTACATTCTGATCCTCTGCCAGTTTGCTTAGGTAGCGCACGCGCACACACACACACACACACACACACACACACATACACACATGCATTGGCCACTCATGAAGACATTTTGACGAATTCACTGGATGGTTTTCTTGAAGCTCTTGCTGGATACTCAGCATCAGAATCAGTTCTGTTTTCCAAAAAATTCAACATGTTGGCTAAAACAGCTAGAGAGCTAAGTAATAGCACTTTGAAGTGGGGTC
The DNA here is from genome assembly GCF_900963305.1 of Echeneis naucrates. Taxonomy (NCBI): domain Eukaryota; kingdom Metazoa; phylum Chordata; class Actinopteri; order Carangiformes; family Echeneidae; genus Echeneis; species Echeneis naucrates. Next base: position 16,293,733 of record NC_042519.1, read on the forward strand.
ATGTTTGACAGATTCACTAAAGATTCACCATTCCTCGTAATGACTCACTGACACACAGATAGAGCTTTAAAAGTTGATGATTTTCGAGAAAGCTTCAGAGGTTGCTATGCACTTGAAAGGTCGCAGCATATGGAAGTCAGCTGCTACTATTTTTTTTTTAATCAATACTTCAATGCCTCCTCTTTTTATGTGTGCGCATGTCACTACACTTTTCTCCTGACTTATAGGGATTTTTACACTCAATTTGACTGAAAACCTTGAACAACTTAAAAACAGAGCAAAATATGCTGACCATGATTAAATTGCCTGGTATTCAAATGTCACATATATAGTCTCTGCATATATGCATTAAGTTACAGATTAACTGCAACAAGGCAATGGAAATGTGAGCGGTGGCGGTAGAGGTTAGGAGCCGTACTTGTCTATCATGTGCTCACACGAGCACACACTGAAGCCTGCCTATACATCTGTTTAGCCTATACATGCATGAACATATGGTATCTTAGTGCATATGAACACAACTCTGTTACAAATCCACGTGTGTTATGAAACAGGAGAAATCGAGCATGAAGAAGGTGGAGGGTTAATCCTGACACACCTGTCTAAAGTCAAGATGGTTTGAAATAAGGCTGGTTTTACACACAGGCGTGCAAATTAACTTGCAAAGGTAATACATAGAAATGGGATATTAGGGAAGAAAAGAAGTACACAACTAAGCATTAATGCCAATACAAACTAGAAAGAATTGCTGCACGCCCTGAAAAGAGGTGGTTAAGAGCGTTTTGGTTTTAACGTACAACAGGAAAGATTAAAAGGCACAATAATGGTACTACATGAGTAAGTAATCTTTACACACAAAGTGAATTCATCATATTAAAAATTCTAATCTGGATATAAGATTTATGATACATGTATGAACATGTAAACCATTCAGTGCCTGTAATTTGCTTTTGAACACTAATTTATGATTTATGGACATTTTTCAATGAGTGTGAGTGGTTGTTGGTCTCTGTCTGTCTCTGTGTGTTGGCCCTGTGATGGACTGCTGACCTGTCCAGAGTGTACGCTGCTCTCACCCAATGTGAGCTGGGATTGGCTCCAGCCCCCCCATGACGATGATCGAGTGAGTTAGGGCATTTAACAATCAATGTCATTTTATCACATATTTTGGGAATAAAAAGATGCCTCCCTCTTCAGAATGACTACTACAGCATATACTATAAAGCCAAATAAAATATCTTGCTTGATATATTTTTCAGTAATAGAATCCACTTGGTTTCCTTTGGTTCCACATTGCTTTGATTGACAGCTCCACATTTTGAGCCAGGCTTTTCATTCATCAGTGCGATGCACAGATAGATCCTTAGGAGATTAAACTATGTTGAGATAAGTAAGTGCCTGCTGTTGATCGATCTCATAGACGGGTATCACTGACAACACTGGCACACGAGAGATCAGCAGCTGACTGTATGGTTGCCTAGTAGCAACATAAAGCCTCTCACTGTCAAAATAAGTGAAATCAAGATCAGAGCTTAATGTTGGCAGAAGCGGTGTGTTGCAGCTCGCTTTTAAGGAATTCACTTTGAGATTTCTTTATATTGGACTTTTGCCGGTTACAGTACTTTTTTTGTGGAAGCCAAGACCCAGTGGTCAAAGTTCGCCACACCTTTTTGTTTGCCACTACATTACTGAGACTACAGCAAGACAGCAGAGAGCATTGTTTGGACTTAAACTTGCAACCAGCTGCTTGACACAAAACAACACCTTTGTTTCTTTCTGATTTTAAGGCAGCATAGCGCTTCTATTTTACCAGCTGACCTCCCCACCCTCATCCCTGGCAGCTTTTCATTGAATCTGACACTGAAGATAACTCGTAAAGCCCTTACCTCAGCAATGTCGGATAGAGAGGGAGGCAGATAGTTAGGGAGGGAGTGAAGGAAACAGTGAGAAAGAGGAGAAAACAGAAGAGATTGGAAACAGACAGATGGCAAAAGAGGAAAGAGAAAAGCTTGTTAGCACCTCACTGGCCCAAATAAATATAGGATGACACACCTGACTGATAATTAGTCTCCAGAGCATTAGTGCCTCAGAGTGTAAAACAGGAAGAAGAGTGTGTAGAAGCATGTGCAAGCGTGGGTTTGTGAGCATGTTTGTGGGTATCGCAAACCCAACTTAAACTATCTGCATATGTGTGTGCGTGTGTGTGTGTCGGAGTACATGGATATGTGAGTCTGTGTGTAATGGAAAAGAGGGCAGAGGCCTTCGCATGTGTCCAAGCTAATGGGCATCCTGGCACACATAATCAGAACCGTTAATCACAGAGAGAGGGGAGCGATAAAGAGTGGAAGGAAAAGAGGTTTCCACTGATGCTGGAAGAGCCGACGAGTAGCGTGGCGAAGAGGTCGAAAAGTCAATAGTGGTCGAGAGGGAGGGTGTGAAACGGGTGAAATGCTGTCATCTCATTTAATAGGTGACCTATTTCATCTGTTGGTTGTATTTCCTTTGGCAATAAGCACTTCTGCACTTTATCTCATGCCTAAATAATAATTAAAAACACAACTGAGTTTAATTACATGGTGGAAAAAAAAAAAAAAAAGAGCGAGGGATGGAAATTGGTTTTACATGTAGTGAACTGCTATACTTAAATCCTATCCTGAAATGAATATCCAATCAGAAAAAATATACTACTACTACTATTATCTATTGTTCCAGTCTGAACAAATATTTTTGACACACACACACACACACACACAGGTAAATGCAACATATCTTGTCTGTGAACTATGATTATGGACTATATCAATTTTTGCATGCCTTTATTTGGATGTTGTTTTGTCAGTTGTTTGTCTGTTGCTTTTTTGGGTTGAGATATTTTTACAACACTGGCTGGGGTTTTATATTTCACCTGCACATATTGGAAATCCATTTTTTGTGCCACTTGTTCATGCAAATGAATTAAACAGTAAAGCAAAATCTGCAAGCAAAGCAGAGAGTTGGACCCAGAGGCTACTCTTGGACTTGTGTTTCAAACAACACTGCCACATCTTTCCTGCTGACAAACAGGTTGAAGCTCTGGTTTTCTGCCCAAAGCAAATCACAGCACTGCTGTGTATCATTTTAATAAGTCATGGCCCTGTCCTTATTAAATGTCAATGTCTGTCTCTTAATTAGGACAACATTTGTTGTTGTAAATAACTGGCAATACGTGAAAATACTGAGTTGGATAGAGCTGAAAATAGATATTGGGGACATGTTCTTGAATGAGCGCACACATGCACGCACACACACATGCACACTGTCTCACAAAGCCCATAAAGCTTCCTTTTCACAGAATAAAAACATTGTGTCAGGCACACAGCCTTTATGATTGATTGTAAAGAATAGATTTAGCCCTAGCAATCTTTTCCTTTGTGTGTTTCAGAAACAGAGGAAGATGTGTCTGCCTGAATGTGTGTGTGTGGGTTGTGTTGTGTTGTGTTGTGTTTATGTGTGTGTCAAGGCAAAGGCAATTAGGTAATCAACAGCTGTACAAGACAGACAGGAAGCAGCTTGTTAAGGAAATGGAGATGGAAACAGATAGGAAAGATAGAACAAGATGTACACAAACAGAAGAAATAATAGAGAAAACAACGCAGGGCTTGAGAATGAGAGAAAAATAGTGTAATGGGAAGGCCGAGGGTTGAGGGATGGAGTTGGGAGGCTGGTGGTGGGGGTGTTAGAGAAGGAAAAGCAAGATCTGAGCGTCAGATGTGAGAACAGCTGCTGCTGTCAGCGATGAAATGCATCCAAACCTTTTATTGACAGGAGGAACCAATTACTAACAGCTTGAAGGGAAAAACGTTCAAGTATTATTGTTTCTGTTTTGTTTTTTCTATTTATCAAACCCAATATTTCACTTGCATACTAGTCGTAGTATACAAGTGAAATAATATAAGCACTACTGTACAAATACTATTCGTATTCAACTTGCGTATGTGGATACAAACAGGACAGCAGGAGAGCACAGGATATACCTGCAGGCCTGAGGGCAGAGGTCACCGGTTTGAATATTAGAAAGTGAGAAAAAAATTCAGAAAAAAATGAAAAAGAGATGTACTGATTTGTTTCCTGCTGGCACTGATGGATAGGTAGCACAGTATGTAAAAGTATGGCAAAACCATTTAGCACCATGGGAGCTCAACTGACCAACAATGATACATATTCATGCCAACACCTGGGAACACCTGCTGTTTTTTGATTTGTGGTGGAAGGAGGAATAGTGAGAGTGCATTATTATTTCTGAGTAAGACCAACAGGTGTACACAGTAAATAGGACAACGCAGCACCGGCAGGCCTCACTGAATGTGTACGTACCTTCAGGATACAACCATCATCAGCTTTACAGCTCTAAATGTTTAGTACTGTGGACAGAGGATGATGGACACAGGAGAGGAACAGGTGGAGCAGTTTTCCTCTGTCCTGTATGTCATTATTCAGTTAGTTCATTATGACTGCCAGTTATTAGGAATCCTGTTCTTCGACGAAAACTTCCTGCCCGATGCGGCATGATGATGATGATGATCACCATCAATATTCTTGTAACGGCCATAAAAAATCCTATGTATGGATTCACTCTGGACTCTGGTGTGTCAAACTGTGCAAACTGGACACAGGCGGATAAAGGACTGAATGACTGACTTCTGTCAAAATATTAGCAAACACCATGCCAAATTTGCTAAAATTATGATTTTAAACATACACATATATTCAAAATTTCTCTGTCTACATCACTGCCTGTGTTTACGTGTCTTTATAAGCAACTTAGGTAGAATATTCATTCTATTCAGCTGCCTGAATTCACTGACAAGCTCGAGTTTCAGTCAGAGCACGCCTCTGACTGAACAATGTGCTGGCTCCATCCACACAGTCACCAAATAGCATGCAGATTATATAGAAATAGTCTTTATTGGCAATACAAGTGAGGATGTAATACGTGTTGAAAGAGCCTTTCAATGAATGCTTGACTGAATGAGTTCTTAATTCTGTCCATTTTAATATGAATATCATTTGTCTAACCCATGAGCCCCAAACTTTATTTAAGTCAGCCTGGGTCATGCACACATAGCTGTGATTGCAGTAGGATAAAACACAATCAGACTTGACTGTCAATGCATCCTACGATTGTGGGTTGGTGTAAATACTGGACCCCATGGTGGGTGCAGTAAAGCCAGGGTGTAAATTGCACCTTGCATAAATTTCAGCAGGGAAAATACTGGCACACATGACGTGACGTGGTTTTGGGCAGCAGCATCAAATGTTTGTTAGTTTGTTTGTTATAGAAAAGAGGAAGTGGGTCATTAGCACCTGGATGAGCGCATGTGCCAACAGAAACAGAAAACCCAGGGGACACCATGGCAGACTGCTGTGAAGACATTTGATTGGCATGCCTTCCCCTAGATGCATTGTCAAAAAACAAACCAATTCTTTTTAAAGATGCTGCCTTGAAACAGATCCTGTCTTTTTTCCTTATCCTCTCCAGTTCTCAAAGGAATTTCCCAACCTGAGAGCTGTATCGCCACTCTGTCATTCCCTTCCTGTGTCGCCATTTTTCTCTCCATCATTTCACAACTGTTGACTGAATGTCAAGAAGACAAGTGCTGACAGCAGCTTCAACGCAAAGAACACTGTTGCATTTCCCAACTTCCTTCTTTCCTCCGATCCCCATCACGCCCCCCGTGTCTTACTCATTATTCTCTTCTTAGCATCTGGGCATAAAAAGACAACCAGGCAAAGCATTCAGCTCCTCAACTCATTTTTTTCTCTGTCTTTTGCTTCTTCTGTTACCACCCTCCCCTCTTCCTGCTCACTGCTAAAAGTATAAGCATTCACCAGAACCGTGAAAGAAAATTGGTTTCCTCACACTGGGTTTCTCCCTCCCTTTCCTTCCCATTATCCTCCTCCTTGTCCTTTTGCTCCAAGCTGGCTGTTAAAGTGAAAAACACTCAGTCAAAACAAAGATGTCGATCCCTTGTTGTACTGTCCATTCTACTCATTTTGCAAGTTGTATTTATTGTATTGCACTGTCCACAAATAAATAGTATTCAATCGACAAAGATGGATGAAAGGAAAGGCTGCAAGGTGTATTTAAGATGTCAATTATAACTACAGAACTTGCTGCTTTCATTGTTGCCGTACAAGCCGGATGAAGTTTTTACAGTTTGTGTTTTTTCATGACAAGGTAAAAGTTCTGCTGCAAAGACATTCATGAAGACACATTTCAGATAACTGATTCATTGTCTTCCTCCTATCAGATGGATACTCAAACCACTCAAAGGAATACACAAATACAAAGGAAGTAGCAAATCTGCCGAATGAAGGCAAAAGTACATGACACTGGTTATGGTTAAGCTTTTACCTGATGCACCAGATGGTTTATCACACAGATCCTTCTGGGAAGGCTACGGTGGCTGGAAAAGAGATGATTAGACGAACCATCTGTCTGTTATATGACGTGGCGGGAAGGCACCAAAGAAGGAACAAAAAACATTGAGCTGCAGACGGGTAACTTCTGTAATCTAATTAGCATTTCAGTACACAATTCTTGCTGTCTTTGCAATGTTGTTTGCACATCAATCCCAGAAATGCCAAAATAGTTTCTACACCACAGTTGCAAGAAGGTCCTCCCCACTGGTTATATAATCATGTTTTGTAATTGAAGAACATTAAGAAGTGAGCTTCTTTTTTGCTTGAAAGAAACTACAAATGTCACACTACTAACTATTTTCAATAGAAAAGAGTAAAATTCCTTCGCAAGTCTTTCTCAGTTTAGTATATCTTCTTGTTCTTAGGAGTTTGCTGAAAAGTCGGACACTGGTGGTTTCTTCTCCTTTGGCTTCTTCTCTTCCTAAATTAGTCATTCAAAACACCAATTAGCCAAAAGCCAAGAGGACAGTACCCCTTCCATCTTTTCTTGAACCCCCTTCCACTAACCCTGTCTGCTATAAGACAATCTCCTGTCCAACATTCAAACAAAGTAAAGCAACTTTTAAAAAAATTTTTTTTCTTTCTTTTTCTTCTTTTAGCAAATCCTTTTAGTCGCCTCCTGGGAGGCGAGAGAGAGCGGCCCCCTTGTTTATGTCGCTCGCTCTCTCGTGCATGCTTGAGAGCACTCAAGTCAAGGACACAAGCTTGGTTTTTGATTTACACGATGAAAAGAATTAATTAAACAGCAGCGATGGGACCCTGGGGTTCCTGTCACCTAAAGAGGGGAGCAAGGCAAAAGTAAGAGGGCAGAATGAAAGAATGACGCTAACTAGAAAAGGGAGTGACAGGTAGGAAAAGAGGAAAAACAAGGAGGTTGTGTCAGAATGAAAAAGAAAGCAGGACAAGTTGCATGGCGTGAAAGAGAGAGGGAGGGCATGTGGGATACTGAGAAAAAAGGAACAAGAAGAGGAGAGCAAACAGTCAGAAAAGAGAAACAGAAGAGCAGGATGGTTTGGGATATCGCCAACATTTAAAACCTCTACACCAGCACACAAAAACGTACAACACACATACACACTAAGCCACACGAGGGACAATGAGTTAGTGTAAGCACCGGCACGGACACTCGCTCTATGACACTATACATCTCCAAGGAGAGGGACTCGAACACGCAGGGTCTTCATAGGTCGCCTTAATTAGCCACACATCCCACTACGCCGTCTCCCGTGGGGGTGTAACAGGGGCATGGAGGGTGAGGAGACGGAGGATAAGGGAGACAGAGGGGAGGGGGAGGAGCAGGATGAGTGAGGAAGGAATCGGTATTAGAGCAGGGGGAATAAGCCAATGGGATTGGAAGGTTATTTAAAGCATGGCCTACAAAAACATTCAGAAAAGTACAGTGTGTGGATTTACATGGATGCTTATGTGTCTAGATGTGTGTGCATGCATGAAGTGTGACCAACTGTATAACATGCATGTGCATTTACTCTACAATCAGGGTGGACCATGTGATCCCAATGCAGCATGTACAATAAATTCATCATGTGCGCATCTGCATGCATTCACACTTGCATGTGTATGTGAATATGAGTCCAGCCTGGTGATTGAGTGCGCTCAGGTAGCCAGGGTCATTTCAGTGAGTGACAGAATGATGCTAGGTGAGGCTGTACACATAAACCACATCCATATTTGTGAGGCCTAATTAGCCAGCCTAGGTCACCGCTCAGGGCTGTGATAGAGTGCTGGAGCCTAAGAGCACTCACCAAACCACACGTAATGAACACAATTGCAGCCTTTATCCTACTGAAACCCACTTTATCCCAACTGTGTTCATGTCCTTTTTCCTGTAATTGACAGCTAGTGCCTTCTGCTTTGTATATAACATGTCTCATCACTACAGGACTATCCGTTGTAGAGGTGTTACTTCCTGCTTTCTGAATTACAGCTGCAGTCTACAGTGTTTCGGAGAAACTGCCACATGGGTGAACTTATTTAACTGGATGGTGGAATGAACTCAAGAGGAGCTTAATTATGATGAAGCTTGGAGACAAGCTGATGGATCCTTGCTAAATTTGCAGGGAATTAAATTAAATCTAGATGAATTGCGCCCCCAAAAGACCTACATGCATGAAGGCAGGTCTATTTTAAAGGTCTTATACAGTGAAAAATGAAATGTATTGTCTTTTTTTTATTTATGTAAAACGCATTTAGGTGTACTAATACTGCCAAAGTGTCAAATGATCAGTCTCCAGAGAAATGCCTTGCCCTTTTTCAGAATCTGTTCTTTCAAATTTCTGTGACTTTGTGATGCCACAAAGTCAGCACCTTCTGCTAGGGCCCAAGCACAGCCCACCTTCACCAGCCAGCACTTTAACTGGAAACTATGATATTATTATTTAATTAGGCAAAAAGGCAGTCATCCAATCAGGTTTATTATTGCCAGGGGGCTAGTTTGGCTGAAGGGTCGACATGAACAATGATGCCCGAGAGTCAAATTTTCCCCATTATGAGGGGATTGATATTTGGATCAAAGAAAACTCATGAGGATCAAAGCTTTGATTTGTTGAAACCTGAAATCGGACATTTTTAGAAGTGAGCTTTTTCAAATCCTGTTCACCCTCCCTCTTCTCTGATAGCGCTCTTTTTCATCACGCCTTTTTCCAAACCCTTTGTGCTGTCCGCCTTAAACTTACAAGTCTCCTGCTTTTTATTTTGCTTCCTTAAACTCTCCCCTCCTGCCACACTGTTCATCTCTTTCTTCTCTTTATCCTTTCATTCCATCCTCATCTCCACATTCCTCCCTCAGTTCCTCCTTCTCTCCCTTCTCTCCTCCAAACCCTGTGGATGCTCATCAGCTATAAAAGCAGCACATCATTACCGCTCTCGTCCACAAACTGGGCTCTGACTACAAGAAAAAAGGCCACACGGGGCAGACAAAATGTTTGTTTGGGACTATTTTCAAGGGTCAAAGTGTGAGAGGACCAACAAAATAAAAAACCCCATGCATCTTACAAAAAGATGGAATGTCATTCCTGACTTTTTACAAACTAACAGTGGACTGAGTGGAATTGAAATTGAAAAGATGGCCACAGGAAATATTGCAGCCAATTTGTAAGCAATCAAGGGGAGGCCTTGGAAGAGGAGGTAATGAAAGATGAGCAGAAACAATAGAGTAAAAATAAAAGTTGCAGAAATCAAAATCACATATTTTTTGAGTACATATGTTTGTGTATGCACCTTCAGAGGCACATTTGGCCTCAATTCTCGATTGTGCAATCATAGGAAAAGAGATGAGGGAAGAACGAAAGGGAGGGAAGGCTATTACTACTGGAGTGGCCATTTCCTTTGCTCTTTGTTAAAAGAACCCCTCTGACTCTTTGTGTATGTGTGTGTGTTCTCCCACTATTATCCACGTGGGACAAATCTATACTCAGAGGTTGAGGTGCTGAAATATAGTCCATAAAACCCATCTATAATACACTGGAAGTTGAGCACTTGGAAAGCAGAGTGGGAGGATGGTTTCTTTGTCGTGCACTGCACTGTTGTGATGAAAGAAATCATTTTTCAGTGTTTAAAGGTTTTTCTTTCTTTTTTTTAAGTTAGATCATGTGAAGGCGTCGGAGAATTGAAGCTCGGAGACAAGATGATTTTTAAAGATTTCAGTTTAAGGTAAAGGAAATGTCTGGAGAGAAGTTCATCCACATCACTAAACTGCAGTACCGTTTGAACACAAACTTTCTGTTGTGTCACTTTTGGTATTGAGGTGAAACTTGATAGTTTTGGTGATTTGACACGGTTGTGTGTGGTTATTTCTAGCTTTGCATTAGCATTTTACGAGGGTGAGGGCGGGGTCACCAGTCCATCACAGGGCCAACACAGAGACAGACAGAGATGAACAGTCAGAGCTACAGACAATTTAGAGTCAGCAAACATGATGCCTTTGGATGGTGGGAGGAAACAGGAGTACCCGGAGGAAACCCACACAGGCACAGGGAGAACAGGCAAACTCACATAGAAAGGCCCCAGACCTGGGAATCAGACCTGCGACTTTATTGTTGTGGGGCAACAGTGCTAACATCGCTAACCACTATGCCGCCATGCTGCATGGCGATGTGGGGGATTCAGGATTTGGAAACTGTGGCCAACCCTCTCCTTCACGGTGGCTCCAGTAGTTCAATGGTTGAATAAATGTAGCTTTTGAGGAAAGGGCTCATAAAGCAGTGAACACTTCTTCGGGGATGGCAGCTTCTGAGCTCCTGCCTGTTTCTCTGCATTGAGAAGGTGCCACTAAAATCTAAACAGGAAATACTCCAGACTACAGCAGCTCACACAGCCCCACATCCAATAACCCAAGCTATCTCTCTCAGGGCTTATGTTTAGAAAAGCTGTTTTCTACCAGTATTCCAACACTTTGACACCAAACTAATGCCGATTTGTGGTGCTTCAATGAAAAAAATCTATTTCATGTATTGCAGACACAATAAGGATACAGTTCAGGTCAGGGGTTAATGCAAAGCATAGAATTAACTATAGATCCAGATTATGGGCCTGATTAGATAATAATATATTAATGAGAACATCTATTCAGTGTCCCACATGTTTATGTTTATATATTTATGCAGGCTTTAGTTTTGGCCTTAGTTAGGGTCAGGATTAGGGTGAACAGGCAGGTAAACAACCAACTAACACTAGAGCACTCACATAAACTGAATCTTCATGCTCACAACATAAACATGTAAGATTGACCTATTTCACAAAACAAATACACAATTGCGATACAAGTGTCACCGCTAAAGAACGTTTACCATTTTACTCTCTCTAGAGATAAACACGTACAGCAACAGTGTCACACTCAAGCCATTTTATTTCTTTTTTTGTCTTTGCAAATTTTGCCACTTCCCCTGTCACTCATGTTAATGCTCTCATAGTTACTCTCTCTTTCTTCCCCTCTCTCGCTTTCTGCCCTCTCTTACTTGTTGGCAGATTTCTCCCTCTTCCTCCTCCCTCTTGCTGTGTTTTTAATCCCCATGTGTGCCAACTGAGACTGCAGACATCTTGGTCTCATGTCTATGCTCTCTATGGGAGTGTGTGTGTGTGTGTGTATCCCAGGGAGACTGCCAGCTTTGAAACAAAAGCTCTCTGTTAAGTGAGTTAGTCTTTACAAATGACTAAAACCATACAACACTTAACCCCGTGTCTTGCATCTTAACCTCTTCTTGTGTGGTTTTGAACCAGTTCAAACATTAGAAGAGGAAGAAAAAAAAAAAAAAAGGGTAATCCTCGAAATTCTGTGTGTCTCTGTTTTGAGCTCTGTTTGTAATTCAAGATTCAAGTATCGTTCAGTAGACAGCAGGCTCCAAGGAATTAATTTTTTTCACCAAGTTCCCCAGAGTTACTCAACATAATCTTAAGTCTGTGTGCTTTCTTCACATCTCCTTCTAGTGACATGTTTGAATTTGTAATGGAATAATGTAATGATTAAAGTTGATACGAGTTCTTGTACTTCAGTGGTTCAAATAAAAACTTCACGTTTGATGGTGTGGACATCTGTACAAAAAACAGAAAAACCCATCTCGGATAAAAAGACACAAACACACTGAATACGTTTGAATAACACCTTTATACATATATACTCACATTATGAATGCATTCATCTATATGTATGTATGTATGTAGATATAGATGTCTCTATGCATCATATTGTGCATGTATGTGAAAGTGCTCTGTTCTGGTATACATGTATGAAAGTGGCATCAGACTTTTGGGCCTCTGTATGTTGAAATGAAATATTCAATTATGGCTTGCACACATTTACTTCCTTTTGTGTTCAGACTACTTGCGATGGCATTGGGGCAACATGCCATTATATTTCATTTACATGCAAGTACATGCGTTATTGTCTTTTCCAGAGGTGTCTTTGTAAGGAAAGCTACATTAATAGTGCATGAGCTAAGCTAGAAACATGCCTGTCAAAACTTCCTACACTATTTATTAGATGAAACCACCCGGAACTCTGGGAGTATGAGCATTTTAGATTTGTGAGCAATTCCACTTGGCAGCCGTCGAGGCCACACGGATGTATGACCATTTGTCATTTTCTCATAGGTTGTGCCATAAATTTGAGATTGAGATAGTAAAATGTCAAACAGGGATGTTACTTTCTGTTATGCTGTTAGATGTTAAACTGAAAAAAGGAAAAAAAAAAAAAGTACAGTACCAAGAATATGACAGATTATATGGTTGATTCTTTGTTGCACAAGGATTTGACAGTGTACTAAACAGAAACTTACAGCACTAATGAGGATAATAAATTCATCATCTCCCTTCAAAAGTTTGAATAAAATGGGGGAAAAAAAAAAACTAAACAAACTAACAGCTTTTTAAAATCAATAATTCAACCAGTCACTGATCCATAACAGGGGAAAGTACATGAAGGGATTTGTGTTGTGAATAAACTTTTTCCAAACGTGTTTTATTCTGCATGTTCTAAATCTTGACTCTGCTTCGTAGGCTTGAAATTTTACTTGCGTGACATTGTTCCATCCTCAAAGAGAAGTAAAAAATAAACCCAGATTCATATTCACAGAATAATATAATTTGCAAAGGATGCACTATCATAAAGGGAAGTACTTTATTTATACTAAATCACAAAATTTTACTGTTAAATGTTATTAAATGCAGATTTTCCTGACGATGCTTTGAATGCAGAGCACTCCCAATGCTAAAAAATGTGAATGCACACACACACACACACACACACACACACACACACACACACACACACACACACACACACACACACACACACATGCATGTATACACACAGATAAATAGCATGTCACTGTACGGAGTGTGGATAGTACATTACCCTAGTTCTGGTATTGAACAAGGCCCATTAGCAGTGTTAATCTATAGAGCTAATCATGATCATGAAATAAAGAACTGCTCCCATTCTTGCAGCATCAGACACACTCAAACTATGGCACATTATCCTCATATAACCTGACAGACAAAACTAAGGTCATCTGGAGCCTGTTCCACTTCTTGTAAGGTTTAATTTATTTAACAGGCAAAGTAAAAATACGTAATTTCACAAGTGAGACAAAACTCCCAAGAGGCTGGGAAAATGACTAACAGTATCAGCAACAAGAGGGAAAGCACAACAAGGTCAAAAGCCTACTGCATAATCAACACAATGTGTAAATGGAAAACGACAAGATTTTTCCAAAGACAGAGCAACGCTTCCCGGGCCTGGAGTTCACATGTTCACCCCGTGTCTGCGTGGGTTTCCTCCACTGCCCAAAGACATCATGTTTGGGTTAACTGGTGACTCTAAGCTGTCTGTTTCTCTGACTGTGAGTGGTTGTTGGTCTCTGTCTGTCTCTGCGTGTTGGCCCTGTGATGGACTGGTGACCTGTCCAGGGTGAGCTTGTTTGGTTCCAGCACCCCCCGCGACCCAGAAACAGATAAGCAGTAAAAGCTGAATGAGCATAGCAACACAGTAAGTTTTCACTATGCAATAATGACTTGTTAATGGCCATGGAAAAATAAATGAACTCAAAAATATAATCCAAATAAATCTTGCTTAAGGGGGCCTCAACTGCATTTTCTACAAGGAGAGGAGACACGCATGCACACATTCATCCAAACATCTCATTACTGTTTTATTTTTAATAGCACTTCTAGACTGGACAGCAGCAGACAGGCAGGGAAGCAGAACTAAGCAGAGTGTCAATAACACAGTATGATGGTGCTGTGTAATTATAGCTAAATAATATCAGAACGAGCAAATAGTGAGAAATGCACAAATAATGAATAATTACTGTGTAATCAAAATCAATAACAAAACAAATTAGAGCTGTAGGAGCTTTGATCACAGTTTTGTGCACAAATAAGCACTTTAATGAAAAAATAACTGGGGTCTCCTGGGACACGTGACGGTGGTGCTGTAACTGTCAATCATGCATGTATGCAAAAAAATCATGCATGATCCCACGTCGTGGACGCACACTGCTGTAGACACAAACAACCGCACATTTTAATGCACCTACGCTCACAGCAAAGCCCACAAGCTGTTTCTAATTACTGCATCCACTCGCCATGAATTCCCCATTATACACATATGCTGAGCACCATTTAATGTGGGATCATATTATATCAAAAAAATTACAATAGGCAACAGGAATCGCTGCACAAGATTAATTGTCAGAGGTAGTAATCTTTTCCGCCCTCTCATTCATAAAAAAGGCACCCTCACTGTTTCATGTCTCAACCAGTAATCTCTCATTATAGATTAATACAGATCAGCTCTTTTAATTAGCCATCCCACCCACACAATTGCTGATAAACGCGAGTGATCTTGCTTGTGGTGTGCAGGCAACAGTCTTTACATACCCTCGGTGTGTTTGTGTGTGTCTTTGTCGTAGTAAAAAAAAAAAAAAAAAAAAGTTCATTCTACTGTCCTCATTGCGCTGCATCATGAGGGAGCTAACACCACATTGCTGCTTTCGGATTGTGTGTGCGTTCTGCCTATGCTGGCACAGGCCCGTGTATTTGCATTTGTGTACATCAATACACATGTATATATTTGTGCTCGCTGCATCATAATTTGAGCTTTGAGGCACCTCTTTTGTTTACAGTATCACTTTGAAGATGGCAGGAGAGTGCGTGTGAGTGAGTGGATGTAAATGACTGTGCACCTGTATCTGTGATTCTCTGTGCGTGTCTTTGTGACAGACATATCATAATCTGGTTTCTAAAGCATCACTCTTTTGTGTTTACTCTTATGCCACTTTGATGAGTTTTTCCTTCAGGCAAAGAAGGGGGGAAAAAACTCAATCACACATGGTTAGATGCCAAATCCCAGAAAAAATAAGAAGCTGCTTAGAATCACCTCCATCTCAACACCACAAACAGCACCATCCTGATGAATGACAATGGGCTAGGAAAATGACTTCTTTGCCTCAAGGCCACAGTGGCTGGCAGTTTCCAAAATGCATTAGACGCCTTCAGTATTTCACCAGCTATGCTGACATTCATCACAGGAGTATGAATCTATGGGCAATTCATTTCAATAATTGGCAAAAAAATGTTGCATCAGTGCTGCAATACTGTTTCTCTACCCACCAATCCACCAACTGACCATTTGCTAGTTGTCCGTCCATACCTTAGCAATCATAGGAAGACATAACAGGCCGAAATAAATTACCACCGACACATAAACAGGGCACTATTTCTTCTGAGTGGAAGTCAGTCCTGGACGCTATGGAAGTTAAGGATGACAAATGCAAATGCAAACAAATACGTAAATGAAGCAGCAGAACAGGGTGATCGATCAGGTACAGTCTTACATTTTTCCTTGTAAACCTAATTATACTAGCAAGGAAGATGGTGTGGTTTTGCACTTTGTTCCCCTTAAAAACAACAACAGGTACTCTTGGGAAACGGGACATTACGAACTGCTGCTGTATGTCCCTGTCAGGCGATCACTTAGGTCAGAGTGATAATAACAACAGTTAAAGAGAAAAACTAGGAAAACCAACAAATCCCAGATCAAGCGGTTGGACTTGATGGAGGGGACAACTAGACAGATGATGTCATCTTTTGTTTCCCATTCACATAAATGAGTGGCTGTAACTATGATAACTAAAGTAATAAAGTAGCTTCAATGTGATCTTTCTTCAAACTTAATCAAGTAAAAAGTCTATAATTTGTATCCATGGCCACTGCATCACATTGACAGCAGCAGGTGTGTCTGCCTGTTAGACGTCAGACAGACAGAATTGTTTATGTTATTAATTTAAATGCTAGTCCTGCTGTATAATCACCCCCCCCCCCCCCCCAATTAACTCCTTTGCATTCAGTACCTGTAATGCTAATGCCCACAAGTCAAGGCAACACATGGCTAACTGCTAGCAAATTGGTGCTAACTGAGCGGAGATGCTACAATTACACTTTCAGGCAATTCCTTATCTTATCACTCCTGTCTGTCTGTGTTGACACGCAGACAGACAGGAGAGAGGAAGAGGAAGGAGGAAGGAGAGGAGACAGTGAGTGACAGAGTGAAACAGATGATAAAAGGATCTGCATCAATATGCTCCATGCAGCCATTTCTCATTCAATCTCAGCTAACAGTTCCCAACTGACTTTCTCTGACACAAATACAAACATACAGCGAATTCCAGATTCTCTATTCGGCCAAAGTTTTTGAAACGCTCATGATCCTCGATAGATTCTAGGTCCAACTGTGTATTACCATCTGAGAAATAAGAGAAAAAATATGTGAGTGTGGGGTGTGAGGTACAATAGTGATTAACAAAAACCAATATCAGGATCATTGTGCTTCTTTAAACACTCAGCCATCGAATAAATATTTTTTTTTTTTGGTGCTGTCAGTTGACAGTGGTCCTTTCAGTTGTAGCCATATGTGAGCAAAAGCCACATTGAGACAATCTCAATTTGTTGACTTTGTTGGGCACGTTATTCTGTTTTTTCTCCTTTCATAAATGTGTCATGGAACAATCCACCTGAGCTTGTGATCACCTGCCACATTAGTAATAGGAGAAAAAGAAAACGAAAAAAACTTGTATTATTATGCTGTCACTGGTTTTATTCTACTGACCAAACAAAGCACTTACTAACAAACACACAAAAAGAATCACGAACAGAAGAATCAAGGACAGAGCAATTACCAAGTAAGCAGAAAATTTTGCATGACACATGGGGCAGGTCTTTCTACAGCCGGGGCCGTGTATGGCTCTGTGTACAACATACACGGGCAGCCTTGATAAAACAAGCTCATGCAATCCTTTAACCTGAGTCTATCAACATTACACTGATACACACACACACATGCATGCACAGAGGACCAAAGGTCACCCCACAGCCAATTAACAGACAAGATGAGCTATTCCCTCCATTTGTTCTCAGTGTACAGTGATTTCTGAATCCAGATGGAAGAAGTCTCATCGAAATTTTTATCATTCAACAGTCAATGAGACACAAATTCGAAATATATATCATAGGTCTTTTTTTATGAGTCACATGGCATTTGCTTTATAGTATAATCTGGCATTTTCGATAATGAACCAATTGCTTTTACTTTAGAGAAACTGTTTGAATACAACCACAATCTCTTATTATCATGTGTAGGGCAATAGCAGTTTTACAGCCTCGAAGTCAAACAACCACAGACCTTTTCAGGCATTTATGCTGAAATGTGGATGAAAGTGGGAGCTGCTGAAAAAAAATAGAAAAGATATGAAAGTTTAAGTCCTACCTCTCTGCTGTGGAGGAGGCCTTTCTCTGACACATCACCGCCAACGAACTGCTTCCCGGTGCCATTTCCTGTTTGATCTCCCACGCAACAAGGTTGCTGGGTTTCACAGCTAGGAAGTTGATGCCTGACTGGAACCACACCCTGCAGAAAGAGAGACAGAGAGAGAGAAGAAGCACAACTTGAGGTTAACCTTAACACCGCACAAGCACCTCATAAGCAAATCCAGAAAGAGAGGCTGAATTGCCACAGTGGCAGTTTGGGGGGAATGCGCTAAAAATTGAATTTGCATTGCTTGGAATTCCCTGGCCCTGATTTTCTCACTGATTTCCTTTAATCCCCGATACGTGTTATACTCCTGTTATATGAAATGTCTTTTTAAAATTGATTCACAAAGTGTGGTGTCATCTCCAATGGTATGTTTTGGACAGAAAAAGGAGTGACAGGAGAAGCTTTTACCGCAGTAAGTGCTGCCTGGAGGATGAATCGGCTGTAGGCTGAGTTTGAGATTATATCTTTGATACAAAATGTGATTTTGCTGATGAGCAAGGCCACAATGAATTGGGCCAGTTTCTCTGTGATGCGATTTGGGGTTTTTCATTTTGTTAAGCGAGTAACAGTTTCAGGATTTCATTAATTCTGTACTCCTCTTTCCTCTTATCAGCACCTCCTGCACCCCTTTTACTGCTTCACTGTTTTGTACAAATTCACATTAAATCTCCTACCTGTCCCTCAGTTTTTAATATCCCCCCTCCTTTTCCCTTGTCATCCTTCTTTCTCCAGTATTAGGTCATCGCTGTTCATGGCTTGCTTGTTTTTCCTCTTTTTTTCCCTCATTGTTTCGTCTAATTCATTCAGGTTTTCTTTTAACTGGATGTTTTCCTCTCCCATCCCACTCGGCTTCATATTTGTTTCAGTGTTCTATCAGATCTCAAATGCTTTCTTCTCCAGTCCTTCCCTCTCCTCCACTCCTTCGCTTCCAGATGTTCTTCTTGTTTCCTGTTCCCTGCTTCGCCACCCCCATTTTTCTCTTTCTCTCACCATCTCTCCACCTACTGTTCACCCCCCCATTTGATTTTGCCCCCCCTTTTCTACATACCTTGTTTCATCCTTTCTTCTGTCCCTCCATCCAATCTCAAAGCATCCTATTCTTAATTCCTTCACTTTCTTTCCCCCCTCTCTTTCCCTAATCCACCCCTGAGAGTTTTGTTATCACATGGAGAACCGCCCTCAGTTTATTAACACACTTTATGGGCATGCATGAACACGCACAAGCACACAAGCTTGTTTACTTCTTTTTTCTTATGAATACACATACAATACTCTCTGCCAAAACAACAAATACCAAAACAGATGCATTCCATAATAACCTTTTTCATCTAAACAGAAGTGGGGGTTTGTGCCGCCACCCTCCTTTGTCTCCGCTCCTATTATTAGTTTCTTGTGTTTGTCTCCCTTCATGTCATGCCAAAAACTTCCTGAAAATGTCACGCCCATCCCATGACATGCTTTCTCTATATTTCTTTGGGAGTATATATGCATGTATTTAATTTAATGCGTGTGTGTGTGTGCTGTATATATAATGTACCCAGCATGCCTTTTGGTGTTAGACGTGGGAACAGCCCTCCTGTGAAAATGTAAAAGCCTAATTTTATTTTCACTCTGAAAACCCTTTTTTTTCTTTTGCGCAAGAAAATTAAATTTCCCAAATTGACCAATTTTGTGTGTTTATAGTCCATGGTTAGAAAAATTGAAATTTGCGAAAAAGCGGAGTAACAGGCGGCCCCTCAGAAAACTCTTTTCAACAGCTGAACATTGCATAAAATCAAAAAAACTCTCCACCATTTGTTCTGCTTCCTCTGTTTCTCTTGCCCCATCACTCTATGTCTATTGTACTTCCCCAGCCTCACCCTCTTCTTTCCTATTCACTCAGTCTCCCTCCACTACCAACCAACATTTCAGATAATCCACTTCAAAGAAATTTTACCGCACCCAGGCTGTGGCAACAAAAGTACATAGAGCAAAGCAATGAGTTAGGAGAAAGGAAAAAAGAAAAAACAGAAGATATAATGTGAGTGACAGACTGACAGAAAAGGCATACAGGAAAACAGAAATGTACGCCGGAACACTGGCTGAGAAAAGTATATCCCAGAGAATTTGAGAAGACAAGGTTGTGGCAAAGACATAATAAATAAACCACACTTGAAAAATACCTAAATAAATAAAATCCCCCATGTGTGAGAACACTGGCCTAATTTTTCTTAATGAAAAATCAAATAAAAGCAATTTCTTGAAATTAAATTTTACAAGACAGTCAAGACACATTTCAAGATGGATTCCAGAAGAGGTCCAAACTGTGACAGGCACATTAACCCAAAGCCAACACCATGACAAAACATAGGGGACTGTCACTGAGTATTTCAAGGATGACTACCATCGATTACATCTGACGTGCTGCCTGAAGAGTGACAAGCAAACATTAGAACAATTATGTATGTCTACATTCTGTGCAACAGTAGGGCGTTTAATGTCAGGGAATTTCTTATCTTTAGTGAAGAAAGAATATTGGAGGCCCGGATGTCTTATGTTGATATCAAGGAGCAGGAAGGATTCATCAGTACAGTGTTTGTGCACAATGTCACCTCAAATCCAAAGCAGCAATGCCTGAGTGTTATATACTCTGGAACTGAGAGCTACTTCAAGGATACTGAGTAATATGAAAGGCTGCTTGTTTGATACAAACTTCCTTAATAAAAAAACTGCACGGTTCACATTTGATGGTAATATTGCTAATATTGTTTTAAAAATAACAACCACCTTGATATTGGTGGATTGGTGGAGTATGATGTTTGTTATTTGTCAAGTTTTAAGCCTATTCATCCAAATTTTGAAGTAATTCCTCATGGCTTAGTCCTCTCTATCAGGCAGCACGGCGGCATAGTGCTTAGCGCTGTTGGTTCAGTTCCCAGGCCTCGAGCCTTTCTGTGCTGAGTTTACATGTTCTCTCTGTGCCTGCAAGGGTTTCCTCCCACCGTCAGACATCATGTGTAGGTTAAACTGGTGACTCTAAATTGTCGGTAAGTCTGAGTGTGAGTGGTTGTTGGTCGCTGTCTGTCTCTGTGTGTTGGCCCTGTGATGGACCTGTCCAGGGTGACCCCGCCCTCACCCAATCTGAGCCTGGTTTGACTCCAGCACTCCCCACGACTCAGAAACAGATCAATCAATCAATCAATCAATCGCCTTTGTTGTCATTATACATAGTACAATGAGATTGGGGCCACCACTATCAATGCAAAGAAGATTACAAAATAAATTAATAAATAAATAAAACGAAACTAGAAAAATATCTGAAACTATAAAAAATAACAGAATGTAGGATATTTGAAATGTAGAGCATATCTACAATATATACAGTGTACAGGGAAAACTCAGTGACTGCCTGAGTTGAGTTACAGCTTTGGGAAAAAAGCTGTTCTTGAGTCTGTTTGTCTTGGTCTTAATATTTCTGTAGTGCCTCCCTGAGGGCAACAGGTTGAGCAGAATGGAGCCAGGATGAGAGCTGTCTTTAGCTATGTCTCTAGCCCTGTTGAGGCAGCGAGATAGAAGATGAATGATGATGTTCACCCAAGTGCTGATTCTGAGAGCAGCGAGTCACTGGTCCCTGCCCATCCAAGGTCTGACCACAGCTTTGTCTGGAGGAGCCGTGTGAATGGTATGGAGACCTGGACCTCAGTGACCTCTCACCCTGAGTCAGTTACTCATCAAGTGGACCACACACATTTACTCTGCATTACGTCAGCATTTCCCTTTAATACCATTCATGTTTTTCTCACAGTTTCATTGCAACTTGCAATTATCCTGACAACAGAAAAGTACAGAAAGTAGGACTGAATGGAATAAAAAGAAATCATATTGGTATTACTGTGGCTAGCATTGTTAAAACAAAACAAACAAACAAACAAACAAAAAAAAAACACACACACAAACAAAACCCAAAACATATTATTTGGATATTGCTCATGGCTTTTCCGAGATTTGGATAATAATTCAACTCATGAAACATGCCCTATATTACACCGATAAGTGATGTGTGTGAGGGGTCAAGTAAAATCACATTTCTCAATTTTACAGAACAATCACAATCCTCTCGGCGGTCCCTCCCTGATCTAAAGAGCATCTTTCAGATCACAGTTGTGGTTTTACAGCCTGTAAATATACAGTTCGATTTAACTCTAACTGCTTTCATTCAATTCATTTTGGCAAGAACTTCAGATATTGTTTTTTTTTTTTTTTTACAAGACAAAAGGTTAAACAGTGCTATGTCTAGGCTAGACGTAGCATATTAACTTCACTACAAGAAAAAAATTGTGACAAAAGTCCATCTGTGGAAAGTAGATGGACTTTTGACTCTTGGCAAATAAAGGAATCAAGGTTGATGAACTGAGCAACATTAAATAAAAAGCTGGTAATGGCAATATTGGCTATGTAGCATTGATAAAACCTACAAATAGATCCTCTAAATTCATCACAACACACAGAGAAAATTTGAAAACTCAAGTGGGTATGTGTCTTTAAATGGTTACCTGTTCATCCATAAAATAGAAGGATAATGTATTTGGGAATAGGAAAATTAATTTTGCTAAGCCGGGTTCGAATTGATGAAAGCACAAAAAAAGACAGACAGTCACACAGGTAAGGAAACACACCACGACTGTCCCAGGTTGCATGTCAAGACTTTGGCATGTGTGTGAATGTGTGTATCTGTCAACACGCTGGGTGATGGACAAGGCTTCGTCCCTAAGCTGCTTCTGTCAGATCAGTATACGACAACAGGGCCTGACAAGTGTCTGCATGTTGTTCCTTCTCTGCCGATCTGTTTTTTTTTTTTTTTTTAGCTAAGGCAGGAAGACTTCTCCAGATACTCCACCTCTTTTCTTTGCCCTTCCACTTTGCCTCGTCCAACCCACTCTGTATTTATCACCTTTTGTTTTGTTTCTCATGTCAGCGATGCTGCTCCGTTTTGAGGCTGGGTGTGTGATGTGGGATAGGTTCTCTTTGATAAACAACAACAGATACATTTATAGATATCAGTTGTCACCTCTGCTTTATAACATTCGTTTGAAATTAAAAGAAAATCGGCTTTACACAATATTTCTGTGATGCTATCAAAGAAAACAACATTTCAGCACAATAAACTTAAAACGTTCCACCAGATATATTAACTAAGCAACTATTCCTGTTCCACTCCTTGGGTGACATTCATATTACACCCAGTTACAGCTAGACTGTGCTCCTGTTGTCTATGGAGAAGTTCACACTGCACAACAATTGGTCTCTTTTTTTTGAACAATTTTCACCTTGATATTTGTTTTCAAAGTGGAAGAACAAAGAGTAACTATGGAGGAAATGCAATGGGGTATTATGCCAAAAGAAGTACACTGTGAATAAAGTTTCCCTTTGCTATTTTAAATCACATTTGTGAGTTTAAAATGCACAATATGTTTCTGTCAATGAGATTTTCCGTTCGTCCTGTTTATTATGCCCAGAGGGTCTCTTTACCTCACTTATGCAGATTCTAGTTCGGCTCTATTCTGGCTCGTTGCCCAAGAGATATTTTAAATATTCAGGTTTTGCTCTTCAGCTGCTGGTTAATTATGCTAAGAGACAATGCATAATTATCAGATAAAAAAATCAGTTTGTGGAATAATCAGATTTAATGAAAAATAACCACATAATGGTTAAAATAATTTGCCTTTTACTTTAACAATGTATATTTAAATCCAAAACACATTTTTCTTGACTGCAACATCAACTTCTTTAGAAATAACACAGAATCTGGCATGAGTCGTGTTGTCTACAGTAAAAAAGTTGAATGGAAAGGGGGAATGGCAGGAATGTGAATGAGGCAATGTATATTTATAGCTTAGCCTTTCAACAACGGACTACTGACCCAAGAAAGCAAGCAATATGTGTGAGAGGATAACAGATTGTTCTGCTAAAGAAGAATCACTTAAGTCCAATAAATTCCCTTTAACTGAACCCTCCTTTAAATTCTCTCTCCGTAACCTTGTCTGCTTTAAAACCTATCAGTGAGACAAGAAGAAAAGGAAAGCGCTTATGTAATGTATTAAAGGTGATTGTTCAACACTAGTCGGGAAATGAGGTTCTGGTTTGTGCACACACTTAGACATACATGTACGCACTTGATGCATGGCAATACAGACCTACAAATTAGCTCTCTGCTGCACAGAAGCACAAATCAGCACCAAGCTCAGAGTTACATCTATGGCTTCATGTGTAAGTAAATCACTGGTGTTAGCTCAGCTGCAGTCAGAGCTTTGTTGCAGACATCAACATCATCAGAACGGGCTAACATCTCAGCAGCGGACTGGCTCCTGAGGTGCTGAACAGAGAGCAGGCTGGCCGTTAACGGAACAATTACATAAATTACATAAAACTCAGACCACTATAAACACCATTTACATGGTCACAACATTTCAAAAGCAGGTACCTGATGCACTGAGTATCACTGTCATCAAGAAGACAATGGACTCACACCACTTTAACATTAGTAAAGAATAACATTTCGGTTGTTAACGATTTGCTATACATTGCTAATTGGCATAGCGATCTTTAATTATTTAGCAACATGGGGTTTTTGGCCATGTGTTGGCACGAGACATTTTTAGGATGCTTGATTTTAATTGCTTTAGTACACAACTAAATATCATAATCAGGCTCTTTAGGTGCATTCTCTCTCTCCAGGAGCAGACTGACAGATAACTCTTCGTGGCATTATTATTGCTTTGACTTCCTTAGCTAAGAAGTATTTATGAAACACACTGACAGCTAACGAACCTATTCCACCATTAGCTTTTTTCTTGGGCAGCCAAATGTAAATAATAAATGTACAAGATTTGTTAAAGAGGGTTGAAAGGTCTTGAAACATATGACCTCATCATATTAGATTTGCATCTTATGTGAAAACTCTATATTCCTGCACTCAGTTCAGTCATGCAGAAACTGTGGTTTTTGTAAAGCCTTGCATTCGCCAAATGTCTCAAAAACGCAGTGAGCATTGCGTTTTATTCTATTTCAGTTCAGCTCGATTCGATTATTACATTTTCCAATGTCCAGTGGTGATCGGAGGCAGAGACATTAAATTCCTCTGTGTCCTGGAATCACTGGTTTTTTAAGCCTTCTCATACTTTCATTCATCATGTATGAGAGTTTCTTTTGATCACATCGCTCCTTCGCCTCCTGCAAATGCTCCCCAAACTGTGCAACCATTGGGCTCCCCTGACATTGATTAAGATCTAAATATAGCCCATTTAGCTATTATGTGCTTGTTCAGTGACACTCTTTATAGTGTCCTTTGCACTCAATACTGCCTGTTTCTACTAATGTTGAATGTAAAGGGCATCCATTAGCACACAAGTCCAGATGAATGCTTTAGCTAAATTCTTTAAATGTAAATGCAAAGCCAGGAGACCTTCCTCCCAAAACAAAATAGCAGAGTCAGAGCCATATGCTCCATATCAAAAAATGCTGCCACATATGTGCAACAGACAAAAGTAGAGGAAGACATATTGTTTGCATGAAGTTGCAGTTGCAGCAGATGTTCAGAAAGAGGGCATGCTGGAGTCCAGCAGTATGTCTCACGTGGTTAATATCTGTGTGTTCAAAAAACCCTGTGCTCAGCTCAGAGGAAGCAAAACCTCGGCATGGTGAGGTTACAGTGAAATTGGTTTCTGGGTATAAAATGTTTTTCAGTGTTAAAAAAAGCAAGTTTGGCAGGATTAGCTACAGTTTAAAAATCACTTCTCAACCACTCTCATCGATAATTCATGACTGGCAACGGTATGTTAAACGGCTGCGAGTCTTTAGAAGTGCAGGCAGATGTTCGACAATTGTTCAACACACCACCTGCATAATCTTCGACATTGTGGAGAAGCTGTTGTCATGTTGCTGTCTGCTTATTTGAGAGGCAGAGGCAAAACAATCTGTTGTTGTGATCACACCGAGAGAAGGCGAGGTTAATTTTTGACAAGTGATGAGCTGTCAACAAATTGAAAAGTCACTTTTTTTTTTCTTTTGTAACAAGACTTAATGAAAAATGCCTTATCAAGAGGTTGCCGACGCCCCCGTGATCACACACGGCATAAAAGATAAAATAATGTAGCATTGAGTTCACTTATACAAGTTTAAAATGAATTTAGATTCATAATCTATAAACTTTCTTGCAGTATCAGAGATTTACTGCTTTAATTGAGTGTTTCAGTGAAAACTTTGAGTGTATGAGCTATTTTTTTTTTTCTTTTAACTTGGCGTGATGGGCAGATTGGAAGGCAAAGGTTCTGAATTTTCAGTATGAACAGGTGGGATTGTTTTTTCAGGCAGATGGAGGAGGATCTGTATGACTGGAGGTTCATAATAAACAGTTGAAAGATGGCTGTAAAAGAGTGCAGTCATGTCGGTCACAGGTCAGACGCGTCCCATGGTGAGAACATCTGTTTTTTTTCTACCTGCTTAGAATTCCTCCCTGATTCCTTTCACTCGCCTCTCTTTTGAAGGACTTCACTTGTTTGCTTTTTTCCTTTTTGTTCTTTCATCCCATCTTTAGTTTTGTGTCACAATGTCTGCGCTTACTTGAACAATCTTCTTCTCTACCTAATTTAAATCCGTCTTTCTTTCTTCTTATACATTACTCTTCCGCCAAATGTAATCTCACACAAAGAATAAGCCTTTTCTGAGGAGCTTCAGTCAGTAAGCAACTCTAACCATGAACAGCCAAGAAAACTGCAGTTTTTCTTATTGAATTATCTTTATTCACTCATAGAAAGATGTGTTTTGTCACATTAATCATGTGCTAATCATGAGCATGGCTACGTGCTATAACTCTATGATACGTTGGCAAAGTTGCATGATTTGTGTTATTAGGTTCAGTGCTTGGGAGAAATCATGAACACCAAACAACAAATATGATTTTGACAGTTTATTCTATGGTTCTGAGAAAGTCAGGGTTGTTTCATGACGGCAACCTTTAACTAAGCTTTATTATTTTAGGGCCCTACACCAACTGGCCACCTGAGATTAAGGGATAGAAAAATCATTCATTCATTCATTTATCTTCTACCGTTTATCTGTCACACACAGGAGGTGCTGGAGCCGCTCACACTGGGTGACCCTGGACAGGTCACCAGTCCATCACAGGGCCAACACACAGAGACAGACAGAGACCAACAACCACTCACACTCAGACCTAAAGACAATTTAGAGTCACCAGTTAACCCAAACATGTTGTCTTTGGACAGTGGGAAGAAACCGAAAACCCACGCAGGCACGGGGAGAACATGCAAAGTACGCACAAAAAGGCCCCAGCCCCGGGAACCGAACCTGTGACCTTCTTGTTGTGTAACCAACAGCGCTAGCTGCACTGCCGCAAAGAGGACCACATCATGAGGAATTACTGCAACATTTGGATGAACAGGCTTAAAACTAGATGAATAACACACCTCAGTCTGCTGTTTGTCAGAGATTTATTCCACCAATCTCATGGTGTTGATGGTCCTTATCTTGATCCCACAGTGACATTCGCCTCATAGTTTATCTGATTGACAGGCAGAAAATGTTTGACGATTATAAAGCCTAATGTTATTGTAAAATGACTAAATGCCAGCGTAGCAGGTGTTTATTACAGACTGCAATCCAGCAGATACAACAAATACATGACACCTAAAATAATGTAAAAAAAATAATAATAAATAAATAAATAAATTGTATTCTCTAACCATCTACCTACAGAACCACACCAATGCAATTTGCTTTGGCTGGATCTCTCCACAGACAATATCTGTCACTCCCTTAGCAGCTGGCTCTCTCGTTATATAAGTTTACTGCAAAATGACTATTGTGTAATAGTGATGAAAGCTGCTGGAAAGAATGGACAAAGATGTGAGAATGTCTTGTGTAGTTGTGTGGTTCTTTAATTTAGCGTACTCTATGTGACGTAAACATGTCAATGCCCTTACACTGCATACTTATTTGTTTAATGTATGGGTTCTTATACGTGCCTGTGTACACACGTTGGACTCTGATTGGGTATTAATTATGCATGAGTGAGGAAAATGCCATCATTTGCCTTCTGCTCCAGACCTGGTTTACATTGATGCTCTGAACAGCCCTCAGCACCATGAGCCCTGCAGCAGCAGTCATTATAGAATTCCCTACGCATGCATCCGCCTCACAGCTGTTCTGCTGAGCACTAAAGACGATCTTAAAGCACCACAATCTGCATGAGTTTAGCACATCTGTAAAGACATTACTGCCTCTGCTTTTGTTTTTATTCCGCCAGACACCTGTACCGCAAATGCTGTTTGGAATAATTAGGTACGAATAATAGGGTGAGAAGATTAATTAGTTCCTTAAGATGGTTAAAAGGTCAAAAGAGACTTATTTGTAAAAATGTAAATCTTTTTTTTCAGGAGCTCTGATGATCTGGACAATGACTGGCAATAGCTACTGTTAGATCTGCATTAAAAATACAGCGAGGCAGTTGGATTCAGCTGCACTTCTTTTAGGTTGCGGTGAATTAGCTGATATAATTGAAAGCTGATGATGTAAAGTGGATGTTTTAACCTCTACAGACATTTTTCTAATAATGTTGTTGAATACAAGTCATTTTAGCTCTCATAGTGGCAGCGACATGTGGCATTTTGTAGCAACATATTGAAAATCAAAAAGATCAACCTGTCAACTCTAATTGCTCTTGGCATTATACATCACAACCTATATTCAACCAAAGATCAGTGTCTGACTACATCAGGGGCCAGCTGTGCAGCTGAGGGGAACCTCTATAAATTATACTATTAAGTTGCTAAAAAAAACAAAATGAAGCGATTTCATAAAAGACGAAAATAGAGACTGAACACTCGATATAATTGTATGATTAACTTAAAGATTAGATTCAGCGTAGGCTGCTGCCATGAAAATAGAAAATCAGCAGAAACTGATTAACAAATCATTAGCATAAGCTGTCAATGCCTACTGAGACATAATTGCTTTTTTTTTTTTATGAAATGATTACACTTGACATAATAAAAGTCAGAGCTGTCACACGTTGTCAGGCAGACGTGAGTGCATCAACTACAGTGATTCATTGGCACACGATGTTTGTAACACCAAACCAGCACCAACTTTTCACTGACCCTTTCTTTGTGTTCTCAGTTTCTCCTCTCAGTGAATGAAGCCAAAGTGCAATCGCAGTTCAGCACTCATGCAGCAGCACGTGGGACTTTTACAATTGCTAACTCTGTAAACTTTCTTTTTTTTTTTTTAAACCACTACACTGATCATGTAATCTGCACAGTTTGATGTTTGGATACTGGATCCCCTTCAAATGAAAACCCTCACACATGGAATCAAAACACCTCCTCCACTTCCCACCACACATGGGATTATAACGACACATTTCTCTGCAGACAAAGACACAGACAATAGTGGTGGGTTGTTGGCTGCTGCAGTGGCTTCAAACCAGTCCTCTGGGCTGCGGTCCCAGATTAGCAATGTAGCAACCAGCTCCACAATCACAGATCACTTTGAGCAGGCAGGGACCGGAATGCTAAAGGAGGCCCTTTCAGCGTGAGATCAGATCTGAGCAGAATGAGGAAAAAATGCCTCACAATTCCCATGAGCCTTAATTGTTACATAATTAATATGTTTTGGTTTGTTTTTGTTTGTTTCATTCTCCAATATTACAGGACAGCTTGGATTGCTATTTTGAAAAACGAGGAGGATGAGGCAGCTACTGAGGCTGAAACGCATACTTGTGTATTGTTTTTTTACCAACACTTTGATGTTTGACTACCTTACAGTAACTAATTACTGTTATTCGGTATAATTATATTGTATCATGAATTCATTGATACAATCGATACACACACATTTTGTCAGTAAATCTAGTAGTACTTTTTTTATTATTTATTATACATAAATGTATTAAAAATGTATGTTCTAAATATTTGAAAGGTAGCTAGTTGCTAGTGGAGAGTGGATGTGGCCTTGATACCGTATTATTTGGCTGAGTTAGTGCCATTTTGCACAGTAAGGCAGATGTGAGGACAAAATCTGTCACTGGAGCCTAAACAACAAGCTCAGACTATTCTGCTGCTCCAAGAGGAATTTAAGTGGGGAAAAAAACATTGATAATGAACAAGAGAACAATTTTTGTGGAAAGAGTGCAAACAACAAGGGAAATATTAGGACAATATAGTCCACGCGCAGCGAAGAATTGCTTACTCAGAGCAATAAGGCGCCACTCATTTGGATGAAAAGATAAAAATTTAAGACGCGAGTCTTTCATTTATTCTGAATGATTTTGGAGTTCCAAAACTACTTCATCCCCTCCAAATGAGGGAGTGACGTTAAGAGACCAATCTTCATGGGAGAAGGTGCGCGAGAAGGTGTAATAGATCAATTGAATTGCTTTCACTGAAGTTGAAGTCTACTCACGAACAGTCTACACACATATCTACAACATGCAGCACAGTACAAAGGTACAACCACATGCTCGTTCAATTTGCACACACCATAATACACTTTTTTTCAGACCTGTAGGAAAATCATCCAGTTGGCCCTAACAGTCATAACCAGGATAACCAGCACCAAATTAAACAAACAAATAAACAACAGCAAACAGTGGGTTGGATCAACAAACACAGCTGGGAGCAGGGGCTTGCTGATTAGAGGGCAGCCACTGGATGAGTTGACTGAACAACAATGAATGTCTTATCAGTTTGTTGTCTGCAGAGAGGTGTGCTGGCAGGCAGCAGGCAAACTCCCATTCACGCACAGATCAATGTGACCAGGTGAAGTCTGCGAGAACTTAATGTTTATGTATATGTAATTGCTCTTAGTCGGGCTGTCAGGCCAAACACATGAACATCTACACACATACAACATGGAGCTATTGCACCACTGTCACTGCGGAGACTTAACTAAACTTAAGAAAAGCAAAAAGCTGAAAATGATGGGACGTGCCATGATATAGCACATACTGCAGTCAATTGTCAAAATGCAAATGCACCAACAAACCTGTATGACAGCTAATGAAAGAGACATTTTTGTTTAATGCAAACATTTCCAGTTCTTAATTTTCAAGATCAAGTTCCAAGTGTTGGGAAATTAACAAGGTTACATTGCCTGCATGTGACCATGCAGCATCTTTTGCTCAACATGTAAGTTAAGCCAGTGATGTCAGCCACGCTGTCTGTGAATGCCCAACTCAATAGGTATCGTTATTGCCAAAAATGTCAATGTTTAGACATTTGGTTGATCCATTTACAGGAACAAGCCACATGTTGGTCAAGCAAAGCAGATCAAAATCTTTCAGGTTTAAGTAGCTCATTAGATTTCAGGATAACTGAAACAATGTATTCCCTGTCTGGGATCAGTCACTGGTAACTACAGGAATTTTTAACTTCACACACAGTAATGAGTGATGAATAGCTAAAGAAGAGCCTTGGTATGCAAATTTCAGTATGCTAATGCTTTACTCCTCATTTTAAGCAGAACTAAAAGAGTTAACACAGTCACCTGCTGGGGAGGGGGAGCGATGCAGCACCTTTGGGTTCCATTACCGTCAATGCAATTAAAAGCTCAGCAGTGGTGCACTTAAAAAAAAAGCCTGAAATCCTCCTCTTTCTTCTGAACTTCAATAGCACTCATAAGACAGAATCATGTTTATCCACATAGCGCCAGTGCCTGGAAGGTGGCAGCAATTGTTGTATTCATCATGGCTATTTTCTTCATACTCTTTGTTTGCGTGTATGCGAACGTTTGCTTGTGTGTAATTCAGGCTTTTGAAAGAGAGAAGACGACGTAGATTTAAGAAAAGACACAGGCTGCAGCAAGAATAGCATGAATTGTGAGGTAAAGATAGAAGACTGCCAAAAGGGACAACAATGAGGTGCAAGACAACATGGGAAATGAGAGATGAAAACAAACACGAACAGCATGTTTGCTTGCTGGATTTCAAGCTTTTTGAACTACATTTACAAATTCATTTTAATTGTTTGAATTACTTGAACCATCTGATAAGTGTGCCTTTAAATATAATAACTGCAGCTTTTATCATCATCTTAAAGCACCACCCACCATTAAAATTCATCTAGATATAGTCAGATTTATTCATTTAGATAGATAAGTGTTGTGTTAAGTTTTGAACATGAAAATAATAGTAAAACAAGCTGACTCAACCTGTCTTCCATTTTATAATTTTATACTGACATCAACACAAATCCAGAAGTAACCACGGACATCCATTAACACTGAAAGCCATTTCTCCACTCATTGGAACCACAGTAGGTGGGAAAATCTACTATTTTAAGAAAAACTATTCTTAAAACATAAGATGTTTGGAAGTCATTGCTATTTGTCTTCTGGTGATGAAATCCACATCTAATTATTAGTAAAATAATTACGATGGAGACAGAAGTCATGTTAAGCTGGACTGACATGTATTTTGACACCTCCAAGCACCGCCTTCTCATCCCGCTCTGCTTGGTTATCTGAATTTAGATTTTCTGCTTTTGAACTAAACTCAAATATTCAAATTCCTCTGTGTGTACATTGCTTGATACCTGATAATCAAACAATGCTTCATCAACAGGATTAGGTAGAACATAACATAATGCCCTAACAAAGCTCAGGCAAATTGATTTATATAAACACAGTCAGGGGAGGAAGATGTCAAGAATCTGAGAAAATAGACAAAGTGCCAAATTATGTGAAATAACATGCTGTATGACAAAGAGGGAAGAAATTATATGATAGAAGGCAGGAAGAAAAAGGATGACAGAGATGAATTAATAGAGAAAAGGGATTGACAGAACAGCCGCAATGACCTTTAAGAGCTGAAGAGAAATGGATAAACAAATACAATTCACACAGTGACTGTGTGTGTAATCTTTGGCTTCGGTTTCATCTGTCTGCGCGTTTCCGCTGCTGTGTGCTTGTACGTTTGATAGACATTTCTGTCCCATCCTGTCTGTCTTTGGTCCAGGTGCTGCAGTGTGATAAGAGCTCCGCCCCCTCCTCACCTCTCCTCCTCCTGGCCTGGCTAAGTCTACTAATTCAACGCGGCACCAACGGAAAGCTCGATCCCGCTTTGAGGGCCAGCTCTTTGGAGCTCATTCAACAAAAACATTCAGTGTAGATTTTCAGGAGCTCATTCGACAGGCTCTCTGAATGTATTCTCCACGGCTGACTCATCTAATGTGGAGTTAACATCAAAATGACAAAGAGAGGTGGTGGAAGCCTAATGGTGAGAGAAGTAAGCTTTTGGCTGAAGGGTCATATGCTACTGATGACTCCTGTGGAAGAAGCCTGGACATAGTGACCCTCTTTTCTTCTCTTCAGAGTTATTGTGATGCTGAAGCAATCCAAATGTGTATTTTAGATTTAACTGGACAGGTTCATTCTGGCAGATATCCAGTAGATTTCAATAGGTTTTGTGGGATTTATTTATGTCATTCAATGCCAATCAAGGTAAAAAAAAAAAAAAAATCAAAATTGAACAAGAAAAATATTGTTTATTTTGGAGTTCTATAATGATTATATGAGCCAAAACCACAACATCTCCATCGACAGGTGACGTGAACGCTGATTGACCCCCAAATATATCTTCTTACGGACATAGACACTTCAAATAAAACACAGGAAATGTGTAAAATATAGATCCTTAAAGGTTCAGTGACTTCTTACTATATCTTATGGCAGATCTTAGAACTGAAGGTGAAGGTTGGCGATAAGATCAGGTACGTTACAGAGATGGTTGGAGGAAGTATAATATATGCACATGAGGCAGTATGACTCACCATAAATATATAAACAAATCACATCCAAAAAGCCACTGCTGAACCTTTTTAAAGTCACTTGAGAGGCCTTGACTGATTGTTCATACACTGCATGTCAAACTGCCACCCGATCTCCTGTCTGCTCTGTTCCCTGCTTCAGTCAGTGGTCTTCAGTCAGCGGAGCGAGCTCGCCAAGTCTCCCTCTCCACCCATTTGTTTTTTCTATGATAGATAGAGCTTGTTTCTATCCTCCTATTCGCCTCCCTTTTTCCACTCCTGCCTCCTGTCAACAACAGAGATTTCTGGTGAAGCGAGCAGACACAAGAATTGGAAAAAGCAAGAGAGAGATGAGCAGAAGCAGAGGAGGGAGGAAAAAAAAAAACTAAACTAAAAACAGCGTCCAAAAAAAAAAAAAAAAAAAGTGAAGGGTGGTGAATGCAGAAGACAAAAAACTTAACGAAAATAAATGTGGCAATCTTTCGTACAGTTCCAGGTAGGTCAGATATCGGGGTTGCCTTTGGAGCAGCAGCGCAAAAACTCATACTTTTTGATCTTGGTTAGATTAAAAAAAAAAAAGTTTAGTTCAAAACAGTCGAGACTGGATGGCTTAGTCCTGTTCTCCCCTTTTGTGTGGGCTGAAGCAATTAAATCAATTCTTCTATTTGCCACAGAAAAATAGACTGTTCTAATGAGTAAATCACACACTTTCATAAACCAATTATGAAATGTCAATGATCTTTTGAAACTGGTTAACAGCAATTAATGTAATTGCTGGATTCTGACATAGAAGGCAAAATAAGTTTACCAGGTTAAAGCTGCCTACCCACCATGGAAGGATTTTTGTCAACACCAAGTTAACCCAAAGTTGACAACAGCCTTCAGTACTCTGCAATAATAAGGTGGTATGAAACTCTTTTTTCAGAAATTCAGAAGGTGACGGGATAAGATGAGATGATGATCTGTAACAGGCATAATTAATACTTTTATGCCCCTGGATAACATATCTGTAGGTGCATAGTTTCTCAGCTGTTTTCAACAAATCCAAATAAAATGCAACAGATGTAGATAACAGCTAATGAACCAGATATTAATTTGCCAGGTGTCTATCAACTGAGCTCTGATGGATTTGGACATATATTATTATTACTGTATTTGTATTTTTATCAACAAGCATTGCAAAAAAACAAACAAAAAAAACCAAAAACAAACAAGAAAAAATAGCTAACTTGTCTTTGAAATTAGTCGCACTGAAAAAGGCTGTTGGGTTTTTTGCAGTACCCAATGAAATAGAAGTGGCCTCCCAGTTGAATTTGGAGACCCTGGTAACTAACAACGCGTACTACCACGATCTCCAGCTATTTCAAACACTGGTTTCACTTCCACGTTGGTCATATCAGTAATGAAGTTTTGGAGATGATGCGATATAAAAACGTTTTTTCTTGTCGTGACTTAAGGGGACATAGTGGGGACATTGTGGGAAACACGAGACGTGTTTGTGTTTCAACTTTTGAAATCGCATCAATATGGTTTCTTGCCATGAAACATTACACAGCTATCAGAGTTTTATTAGTGATGTTCCTGTTCCGTTTTTTTAATGGTGGTTTAGCAACACTTAAGTTGTACTTTTCTGCATAAACAACCCATAATTACTACATTTCAACCCATACCACTGCATACACAGCTTTTTAAACAATTTATAATGAATTATTCATACAATATTTAATTTTGGTAAAATTTTACAATAAGACAACATGAGGGTTAAAAGTGCTTGACACAGAAGCACAGAAATAAAGTTCAGTTTCTCTCATAACTTCCCTGCGCACTTCTCTTCTTGACTTCCATCACATCCACCTCAACGTTTTACATTTAATTCCTATCAGCAACACCTACTCTTTCCTCTCATCCTTTCCCATGTTTCTATCAAACTCCCTTGCTTATGACTTCCTCTGTAGCTCCATCTGCCTCTTCCTCCATCCCATTAGACTAACTGTCTGAAGCCCTTATGTAACTTGTCATTGAACTCTATAGGTGTCTCGTACTCTTATTCTATCCACGTCTCTGTGGAAAAATCTCTAATTCTTTCTGCCACCTGTGTCTTGCGCTTGTCAGATTATGGATGGGATGGATAGATATATTTAGCCAAATGGTTGCCTGAACGTCTGGCTGTGTATCTAACTGGTTTAAAGGATGGCCTGTTGGATAGCTGTGTGGTTGACTGGAGAGATGGACAGGTAGATTGTTTGTTTGTGTGACTGGATGTCTGACAGACTGACTGGCAGGTTGGCAAGGAAGCTGATGACTGGATTTCTCTCTTATCTGTCTGAGATGGCTGTAGACGGGGATCTGCATGAGGACTGACTAAACACACATGTATGTGTGTGTGTGTGTGTGTGTGTGTTTATACATTTTATCAGCTGCTTTCCTGTCTGTATGTATACTCTGCTTTGAAATCCATTCTTAACTTTCTTCATGCTTCCCTCTGTCAGTGGAGGAGGGAAGAAGAGGAGGTTGGGTAATTCTGGTATGTTTACATATTGAAAATGAGCGTGTGTGTGTAGTGTATTATACGGATTTCTTTTTTGTTTGTTTTCTCTTTTCCAATCCTCTTCATTGGTCTCTTCTCATGCCACCCACTACTGATCATAGTATGACAGCTCTTGGGAACAAACACACACACAGCCCATAATGGCACTGTACTTTGATTTTAAAGCGCTACTGGGATCCTGGCAGCTTAGCCTGATCTACCTTTTAAATCGTGTGTGAAAAAGTGAGTGTGTGGCTGTGTGTAAAGGTGAATTTGTGTTTGTGGGTGCTTTGTATCAATCACACATCAGTCATGCACACATTGTATTCTGGAAGTCAGTCTTGTTCGCACTCCAAAACGACCCCCGAGGGCAGCACTGACGACAGTTTAAGTGTGAAGTGGCAGCCATTATACTACATGTTAACATTGGAGGCAATTAAAGACTAAAGGAGTGTTTTGTCACACAAACCTTTGGAAATGTTTCTTTTCTGCCAAACAGCTACATAAAATGCTGCATAAAGTTTCCATGTTTTGTAGATCCTATTTTTAAGAAGCAGCTCTAGACCTCAGATCCCATACAACCCGTACAAGAGGCAGTGCCACGTCTTTTTATGTCATCTCTGATTATAAAGATCTCTTCTCATTACCCAGAAACATGCAGCCATTTACAGGCAATTTAGAGCCAGCCACTTAACCTAAACTTGCATGTCTATGGACTGTTGGTAAGAGTGAGAGTCCTCAAAGGGAACACAGGCAGAAGGAGAACCTGCAAACTCCACACAGGAAGACGCAGGAATCCAATTTGCTGCGAGGCAACAGTGCTAGATATGATAGAGATATGCACTCAGTCGACATTCCAAAAATGAGCCTTAAAACGAGCCACCAGGCCTTCTGAAACTTTGTGATGTCACAAGAAATTAGTGACCACGCAATTAGCCCATCCACCTGGACCCATTCGTTTCTCTGAACGTATACCTGAAATCTGACCAGAAAACATTCACATAGAAAACAGTCAGCCAAACCAAGTTTGCAAATCTGTTGTAACTCCAACTTTTTAGGTAGGGCTTTTTTTGGCTGGGTATATAAAAGAATTGGGTAGTTATCTTTATCAACAGAGTAATTGCAATTGTGACCAAAGAAAATATATCATAGGATATAGTGTGGGATTGAAAATTGATTTCCATGAACTGTAGCGTCTACCTAATGCCATTCATATCTTTTCCAGGGGCCTGTGTGCATGTTTTTGGTTCCAGGATTCTCATTATTAAGTTTTTTATGCAATACCCATCAAGGAATAGATATTGTATCATTTTGTACCTCTTCTACGTCTTCTATGTTACAAGCTGCCCCCTGGAAAACTCATTATACAGACCATTCTCTGTGATTCAGTCCAGCTTTGTTGCTTTCTCTTTCTCATCCAGAACAATCCTGTTCATCCATCCCTCCCTCTTTCGCTCCGTCTCTCCCACATATTATCTCCATGCTGGAGGACTCATTATGCAGACCAAACTCTCTCTGTCTCTCTCATCACTCTCCGTTGGAGTATTCATTACTGTGTCTCTGTCCCACACTCCTGTTTCTCTAACCTTCTGTTGCTTTATATCTGTCTTTTAGTCTTATGGCACACATACAACTTCATTCTGCATATTCTATTGGTTCAGTTGTACATGTTTTAATTATTCTGAATGCTGAAATATTGATATCACTCACATTGATGTTTGTACGTTGAAACGTGTGTACTTTTGTGTTTTTATGTCTACATATCCATCATCATGTATCTCTGTCTGTGGGTACTTGCGGTTTTACCTCTAAATATTTTTAATTTGGGAACACTTTTGGGAGTGGAAGTCTCATAAGCAAATGAGAAGATCAAAACAGCTCTTTCAAGGTAGCTGAAGTTCCTGAATAACATCAAGGTGGCTTCCCTCAGACCAAACATTATCCAAAACAGAAAAGCAAGTTGTCCTGCTGGAATGCACGGTCTCAGAGGAAGCCTCCAAGAGGAAGAGAGCCAAAAACGCAGGCCTTGTAGGCGACTGCCAGTTGCCAAGTATGCTGAGTACATAGTGTGCCCATTGAACATGGCTGCATCGGCTTTGCCAGTCCCTCTTCAGGGCCTCGAGCTCCTGGGCATCAAAGGAATGCACAGAAACAAATCCATCAGAGACATCAAGATAGCTGTAATTAAGAGGTGAGAACCACGGACCACACAAATTGTACTGGGACTCAAGGCATGGCTGAAGCCAAGACATCTCAAACACCCTCTGACTTACATAGATTACATCCCCCGTGATGCATTAAATAAGGAAAAAACACACAATCACAATAATTAAACTCCTTTTATATCATACGTCCTTTCTACCTCACATGTTGGCCCACAGTATAAAAAAGGTGATATCTGCAGAAGGTTCTTCAGGTCTTGTCTTCTCTTCAATGATAATTTTGCCTCCCTCTAAAATGCAACTCTACAGTTATTTTTGAACTCGCCTGAGTTCTGCTTGCCTTCCCTCTGCTCTTCTACACAGTGATTTCACAGTTACATTTTCAGCACTCGGTTTGCTGTGTTCTCTCCAACCTCAGCTGATTAACTTACATGATATCAGCCCTTTACCTTACATTGGCCTAGATCAATCACAGTTACTCAGTGCCAAGTAGCAAATTCAGTGATCTCAAGCTGACTACTTTTTCTCAAAACCTTATGTTTCTTATCCTCATTCAAATATTTG
The DNA here is from genome assembly GCF_900963305.1 of Echeneis naucrates. NCBI lineage: Eukaryota > Metazoa > Chordata > Actinopteri > Carangiformes > Echeneidae > Echeneis > Echeneis naucrates. The sequence goes on from NC_042519.1 coordinate 16,332,574, forward strand.
TGGCCCCCCACGACATTGTTGGCTCTGAAATGTTTAAGTCATCAATACAAGTATGGACTGCTGCTTTCATAACTACACATTAAAGAACAGCATTCTGAATATACCTTCTGTGATATAACGTCCTTTTGAAATATCATACATTACAAACCCACTCTATTCAGCATGCCAGTTTTTAGTGGTGCAACTAAACTCATTGCCACAAAGAGTGACACAAAAGGGGGAAAAAGTAAAGAAGTAAAGTCAGTGAACCACCATGGTCAGTATCAAATGAGATCAAGATTATATCATAAAACATTCATCTGCAGTTTGAGCCTGCCAATCATCATGAAACTAAAAAAAAAACTGTCTTTCTTTCACTTTCACTGCCTCCTTTCCAGGTTGGCTAAAGAGTAAAAGGTTCAATTTAATGCTTTGACCTTAAAATCAATTAATTGGACAACATAATTCCAACTCCTGGTCTGTTTCTTTTCAGGAGGGTTTGATCATATATGAATCTTACTTATCTTGAGGAAAATAATCCATATAAGTCAATGTGGTGTGCATGGAGGAACCCATAGAGATAAGATTGAAACAGCTTTGCAGAAAAGATGTTACACAGGAAGAGCACTCAAGCATTTTTATCCTATCAGGTCTAAGAAAAAGTGAGAAAGAGATGGATGCTGGTGGGGAGGTGGCATTCTGTGTGTGTGTGTGTGTGCGCACGTATAAGGTATCTCTTCGGCTCATGTTCAGTGGACAGATAAAGATCCACCAGATCTCTCCATCAGGACATTTGGCAACTGATCACAAGACGACTACTTCTATTAATTGAAGTGTCAAGCACACATAATTAATAAGTAGGATCGGAGAGGATGAGGGAAGTGAGAGAAACACTGGACAAGGAATATTATAAGAAATGGGGAGAAAGTTAAGACTGAGCAATTATAGAGATAAATAAAACTTTTACATCCAAACTTCCATTTTATGTTACTGTTTTTGTGTTCCTCCATTTTCTCTTGTTTTTTTCTTTTTTCTCCCTGAAGGATTCAGACACTAGTAGACAAAGAGGCTATGCAGGATCGGGAGCTCTGTGCACGATATTGGTGAAAAACTCACAATTTACACGTGCATATCCTGTTTTTTGTTCTGGGTTAACGTGATGATCTTCCTCAGGGGATGAACATATTCACGTCCACTCTTATACACAGAGCTTGCATGCTTGTGAGTGGCTTTTGTATGTATAGGTTGTAATATAAAGCAGAAATAATACTACCTCTAGAGGCAAAGAACAAGACAGGGATCAAACCGCGTGCTTACAAAGAGAAAGTGTATGTGTCTTTGTTGGTCTGGTGTGTGTGTGTGTGTGTGTGTGTGTGTGTGTGTGTGTGTGTGTTTTGTGTGTCAAATAGAGGTTGTGTGTGTGTGTTCAACTGTGTTTAAACTGGAGCAATTTCTCGTAAGTCCTGCTTAGACTAGAAACAGAACAGAACAGTTTCAGTGCAGAAGAAAAGACAGTAGAAAATAGATGAGAGGCTTCAGCGAATCCTTTGTTTTTCCAACAAGCCAACAACTGTGTGAAACACCCCGTTACAATGTCAAGTCTGAAGTCATTCTCATGGTCCAAACTGGAAGGAATGATTACTCCATTTATTCATGCTGCATTTTGACCTCTTTCAAAACAGTTTTCTCAATTCTGTACAAGGTACTGTGAGATAAAAAAATAAAAAAATCTCACAGCTGAAAACAATAAAATGAAAAAGCAAATGCAGCTGGTCTCATACAACACGATGGTTACCACTGACCAGGAAAGCTGAAAGGTAAAGATGACAAAGAAAGTGGAGAGGAAGAAAAAAGTGGAGATTTTGCTATGAATAATAGTCGATTAATCAGAGCTAATTTGCCAGGCTTATCTCCCCATTAAGCTCAGTGAGATCGTTAGCCAGGCAAATTAGCTCTGATAAACGGGCAAACATGAAACACGGTGGTCATCATCATGGAGCCGTGAAGTCGATTTTTGTTCAAATTCAACTATTAACTGCCCCACAATATATTTAATATTGGAGCAGATCTTAACATAATCAATCATACAGCATTAACTCGCTGACATAAAGATTCATTTACAAAGTGCAAAAGAAGTAGAGTGGTAGAGTGACAGTGCTTTTCAGGTGACAGGATGAGCGGTAAATATACTGGTTTAGCTGTGAAACTACAACAGGTCTCAAAGTCTGACCTTCAAAGATCCTGGTTGTTAGTGTATATGTATCCTCACAGTCAGTTAGCAGAACATCTCCGTATCAAATTAATATTCATATGACCGCATGTAGCATCTTTAAAGATCATCAACTGAAAGCGTGTCGGGTTGTTTGCAGATAGGTATCCAGTAAGACGGGCTGACTGAGGCACCAACAACCCCTGACACACGAAATCCACCAAGGGTTCTTCAATTTCTTCATTAGTAATTAACTTAATCATGAAAGTTTTAGGCTTCTGGATGATGCTCTTATCAAGCACGACTTGATAATTAGCACAAGAGTAGAGCAAGCTTGAATTTCCCAGATCACAACATTACAAGAAGCCAATAGAGCAACAGTGACGTGACATCCTAGAACAGGGGTCACCAACTTTTTTGAAACCTGGAGCTACTTCAGGCGTACTGAGTAGTACAAAACGCTACTTATTTAATACAAACTTCCTTCATAACATAAAGTTGCATGGTTCACCTTAATAATAAATACTTTTATAAATGAAGAGACTGATAAAAACTCCTCACAATAATTTAAGTAAATATGCGTTTCCTACCGTGCTAAATCATAAACATGCAACATATTTATTTTGGTTAGTTTCAATCAGTTTCAACATTAGAAAGTTTGAGTTATCATATCTCTGATCAATCATTGTGAAAATTGTACATTTTCTTTTTCTTTTCTGCCATGTTTTTCTTAATTTTTTGGCAGTAAAAACTGCATTTAACTCCCCATCATAGCTGCACTCACCAAGAGTGGCATGAAGTTTGACCCTAAACAAGTTCAGAGTTCATACATTCATTAAACAGTTTTGTAGAATTTTATATTCAATAGTGTCATTTTCAAATCTACATTAAGTGTTACTGATTAAAAAAAGTTTAGGTGGAATCCTTGCAAAACTCCATAAAAGATTTATTAATTCAAGTGTAAGTGTCCAAAGTGTATCTAATATATGCAGGTGTAACGTGTCAGGAATGAGAAATAACAGCTTTACTTTCAATTACACAGCTTAGAAGCAAACACACATCGGTGGACAAGTTTGATAGAAAGTCTCGGCTACAGTTTAGTTGAATTTTGTGCACTCTCACTGGCTATCTTCTGTCTGACATTGTGCTTCTTCCACAAAGAAATTTGAGAGGCATGCTTCTGTAAGACACCTGAAGGAAGGCTGATTCTTTTCTGTTTTGTCAACCAGCACTTTCTGAAACAACAGGCAGCCCATTACAGTTGCAATACAAGGAGAGCAATCATACGTGTGAAAATGAAAAAATTCAGTTTTGATAGCTTTCCACTGGCTAAGTGTGTAAACACTACAACCATTCAATAGTTGGATAGTGACTGAAAAACGAGAAGGAGACAGTCGCACTCGATTGAGCACAAATGGGGTTATTCTGCGGGGAGAAAAGTCGTCAGAACATGCCTTTTATTTTTTCCCAGTAAGTATTTTACAGTTCTGGAGAGAGGAGCCTTTAAAGACAGTGCATTTGCCAAAAATGTATAGTGACAGAATGCTGTCAAGGTTGTAGGTACTGCAGCTTATGCTCTCAGCTTTTTGTGGCTGCAAAGAAATTAAGGAAAAAGAGCAAATATCACGCTGATGCATGTACCAATGACATCAGGGCAAACAATAATTACTCCTCCAACTACAATCAAAGATTGTCTCTGCTATGCAACGGCCCTAATCGTTTTCTCAAAATATTGAGTGGTATTGAGTATAAAAGTATGTCGGCCTTTGTCATCCAATAAAGGATTCACCATGGACCAACAGCATAGCACCTCTACATGCAAGGTCTCCCTCTAAGCCCAGGACTGGACTCATGTGGACAGAGACCTTAGACGTTTTTGTCACTCATGGCCCCTTGTGCTCCTTCCACCACTGGGAGCACTTTGGCCATCACCTTCCACATCTGTTCTGTTTGCTCGGTCGGCATTTCTTGAACTTGATCCTTTCTGGCGTCACTGTAAACTGGGATTTCCAAATATATCACAACTGTCGCATCAAATTGTCTGGCTGGTGAGTGAGGAGCCGTTTGTTGGTCAGGACGTTTCAAGTCACCCAGGATCTTAGCTTGGTTGCTCTTTTGGAGGTGGGAATCCAAACTTAAGTATCTCATATCTGATACACTATCCCAGCCACTTATGAATCTCAAGTGTGCCCTGGTGTGTTCTGGCTTGCATGGAGGGTCCAAGTTATTCCCTCCTTCTCCTTAGCACCCTCTGGGCTTTGCTGACTGAAGCACTCTTATCAGCTCATCTTGGGGGCCATCCCGCTGATGTATTCATGGATGCTCCTTGTTTGATTGGATTGATCTGTATTTTGGGATTATGAATCTTGTTCCAGAAAGCAGAAGCTGTAAAGTCACTCCTCAGACAGTCAATACTGTTAATCTACTTTTCCTGTTTAAAATTTTGCATAGAACCCTTACTTTTTTTTGTATTTATTATTGCCACTATTATCATATTTTATTGCTCTCTCTTTTTCCCCAACTGTATTTTAAGCAAGTGTGGGAAAGAAACATCCCTGCAGGGATTAATAATGTTTTTCCAACTCCAATTCTAAATTCTTTATTTATTATAAACTAATACTTCTATTGATCTATTACCATAACTGTCAAAAATATAGACATACAGATTAGACATTGTGCCTCTTTCAGACCTGCAGGGATGTTTTATTTCTCTTCCCTTTGTCTCTGTTGCTTACTGGGGGAAAAGCAGTTGGATTACGAATCAAATTTTAAAATGTCTTTCATATTTGAAAAGTAAAGCAGCTTTGATATTCTGCTGCCAAAATGCTCAACAAATATTCTTTTTTAAATCATATCCTGCAACAGTCCTGCATTTACATTTTTCATAATTCCCAAGAATAAAATGTTTCCTTCGGAAAAAGAAAGAGAAAAATATCATTCCATCTACATGCCACAACACCCACTGTCTGGTAAATATCAAAGCTGAGATGGAGCCAAAGTGCAGTAGCGGTTCAGGCAGCTTGCAGGAAAAAAATCGAGATTTGTACAATAGGAACATCTGTAGCTTATTCAAGTTGGTCCCTGAATAATAAAGCATACAATATGTTTTCATGAGCCTGGGTCCCAGGCCAAGAAAATAAAAGAGTTATTTGAGTCTGAGGGTAAAAAGCTGCAGGAGGGGATTTCTCTCTTTTACTAAAAACATCAACTCTTCTCCCACCAGCATGTTAAAATAAAAACAAACTTATCCCCAAACTCCTTTTTAGAACTCTAGAGGTAACTTAGAGGTAAATACTTGAACATGCAGGAAAACACACACACATGCACGGCTCGGTTTAAAATGTGCTATACTCCGAGCAACTGGTGCATCCCCCCTGTGCAGAGGAAGGCAGGAGCAGCACAGAGGAGCTCAGTTGAGAGCTAAATTGGGCTCTTCTATCCAATGCCAAGGAGAGGCAGAAACAATAAACAAAAACACAATAACCGGCCTGGGCATTCTCACATCAAGCATCCTCAAAGAAGTGTTGACTCAAGGTGCGGGAGAGACGTGTGGAGACAAAAGCAACATAAGTATCGGCAGTCAAAAGACAGGGGGAGATGGTGAAATTAGTCTGAAGACACAACTGAACAGCAGCGCACAACTGTGAATGTGAAGGGGATCACTGTCATATTTATAAGTGAGTTCAAAAAGGCACATGGGTTCCAGATTCATTTCGAACACACCAGTTGTCAGAGGCGTTAATTATAAATTCCACGATAATGCCATTTTGCAAGTGACGTCCCGCCCTCCTCCTTTCCACAGATTCTGTTTATTCCACATCTATCTACCCTCTGTCTATTTCTATCATCCCCACACATGTGCAGAGCTGCCCCCCCCCCAAAAAAAAAAAAACAAAAAACCAAACACTCAAACACCAGTGCTATCCTGAGGTTGATGGCTGTCACCTTTGTGTACTCAGCCTCTTTCAGAAGCCAGCAATGCAAATAAAACCCTCATGAATATTCATGACCCATTTGAGATGGATAAAGAGAGCAAGAGAGAGAAAACTGGAAAAGGGAGAAGAAAGAAGGGGAGGCGGTGACGGGGAAATTGAAGGGTAGGGAGGATAGAAAGCAAGAGAGGAGTGCTGTAGACAGCACGATAGTGCAGGCTGGATTACAAGAATAAACAGATAGTGGAAACACTTTGGAGTTAAATAGTTCGGACTTTTGTAGTGCCTGGTTTTGTTGCCTGCTTTACTCAGTACCAGAGAGCGAAAGGTTTCCAGTGTGAGGATTCATTTTTTCAAAGTTATATTAAACAGTTGAAATATTTTTCTTTGTAGAAATACAGGTACAGCAGTTTAAGCTTTGCACAAGTGTTAAGATGTTCTTTGTCAACAGATTAGTCATACTATGGTAAAATAAAATGGTTCTGCCCTTTTCGTCTTGCAGTTACACATTCACATCATAGTATGATTTAACCTCATGAGCTATTGTTCGATTCTAGTAGTCTTGGCATGTACATATTATTGCACCAGCCTGATTGCTAACTGCCTAACTCTACCAAGCAGGATATACATTCACTTGTGTCTGTTTATTTGTCAGCAGGACGACTAAACCAATTTGCCCTGAACTTGGCAGAAGGATGGGACAGTGGGCACGGAAGAAACCATAGGTTTTTGGATGGATGTAGAACATCAACATGAATTTTATTCATTTTTCTCTCTCTGAACTCTAATGAACGTTTTTGGACATTGGCATTGTTGGTGACCCGCACCATTTTAGTCAAGAATGAATTTGTCTTCCAATTAGTTTTTTTTTTTCTTTTCTTTTTTCTGGTCATTAGAAATCCTCCCTGCTGTAGTATATTTTTTTTTACTTTACTTTGCATTTAACTCAGACATCATTTTCTAATTTCTAATGCCCCATGTTCTAGTTTTGAGTGTTTCGTGGGAAGCAACTGGACTTCTTATCTTGCTTGAAGACGTTTCGCCTCTCATCCAAAAAACCCAGGTATTTGACCCAGAGATGGTGGGAGAAAACACCAAAAATGAAGAATGAATGATCGAAGGCATCATTAAGGTCACTTGAGCCCAGGTGTCAATCACCTGAGAGTGTTTGCCTCTCCCCCCTGGTTTGGGTGAAGGTTAAACCGCCTGGGGGGGTTCCCAAGACAGCATTGTAGGTTGTAGACAAATGGTGTCTTAGTCCGCCACCTCTGTTTTGAGAAGGTTTCTCTAAGTGGACATAGATGGTCTCTTTTACTCCTCTTTCAAAACATCTGTCTTCTCTGTGAAGAACGTGGACATTGGAGCCCTAAAAAAGAGGGGCATTTCTCCTTAAGATTCAGGTTTGGTCAGAGCACTCATGCATTGAACTGCATAAACAGCATTACTGAACTTATGTCTGGGTGTTTTGTCCTTGGGGTGGACCACTCTCCGTCTTCAGGTCTGGCCCTGTTTGAAGTTAACTTGAATTTTTAACTTGGAGTCTTTGAAAGATCCTTCTCAATACCTTCTGGGCCTGATCTTGTAGTGTCCGGATTACACCCAGTTTGTTCTCCAGTGGGTTATGGGAGTCAGACAAGAGGTACTGGTCTGTGTGTTTGGGCTTCCAGTAAACCTTGATGCTGAGGTTACCATTCTTACCAAAGGACTCGGCACAATCCAAGAGGGGCAAACTGTTATCCTTCATATCCTCCCTGGTGAACTTGATGTTTCTTGTTCACTGAATTTATGTGTTGGCAAGATAGCAGAATTGATCTAGCAAATCGATATTAGCCAAGCTGCTTGACTGTACGGTACCACAGCAGTTACTGCAAATGACACAGAAGACAACTCACAGACATCCTTCGAAACTACTTCCTTGCCACTCAAAGTGAAGGAGGTGAAAATGACATGCTGATCAGCAGAGATGAAAAAAGCTGATGTTTTCTAGCAGAGATGCTGTATTCCCTTTGTGTTCCTTCTGTGTTGCTCACTCTTCCACCTTTTGGCAAAACACCCTTGATGATGCAAACCCTTTAAAGTATCTTAAAGTCCTAAGTGTTCTTGCTTTTTTTTTTTTTTTTTTTTTTTTTTAGGTTTTGTCTTGACTGCTGTAGGGTATAAAAACAAAATCAAAGATTAACCTTGATCTGAATCAAACTGTTTAGAACATTCTTTGAACCAATATTCATTTTCTTATGCTATACAACTTGAAGTCGGAAATTAATTATAAAACTTTCAGTCACGTGTGAATTCTATACAAACTGGAATTGTTTTGGTTTACTGGTCCAGCAAATGGATTAAGTGGCTAAAAGCAATGCAACAATACAAAAGGTACTGCAGCTCTTTGCTTCAGAGTTGGCATAGTGAAATGTTACTGACAATGTCATGACAAAAGACATAAATAAGATTGGTCTATAACCTGTTTTTATCTGTATTCATATGACAGAGCCCTCAAAATTTCGCAAAATTTTTCTCCCGTTTGCTTTTCTAGATTTTAAAAGAAATATTTACTCACACGGACCAACCAAACATTACTGTATTTTATCTCTTACCTCTCTCCTTAATTAGATTCAAACGTAAAAGCAACATTCTTGCTGAAAGATCCGACAAACATTGAGGGAGGAGGTACCTGGGAGGCAGATGAGAATAATGGAGCTGTGAGAGTACACCAGGTTAGAAAGACATACATACCAGCTTCAGTACATGCGGATTCGAGTCCAATTTAATGGTTAGGGTGATTATTTAGAGTGCTGCATGTATAGAAACAGCGACTGCAATATAAAAGGAGAGGAAGAAATCTCTGGTCCAGAGAATATGATGAATAGAATATGACAAAGAAAAACAATGGCACCGACTCCCTCATTTCTGACTGCGTACCCATCAGGGCCACGGGGGGCGCCTGAGCCAATCCCAACCACTCTGTACACTCTGGACAGGTCGCCAATTGATGCTAACTCCACGCAGAAAGGTCTAGGAATCGAACTCATGACTTTGTTGCTGTGAGGAAACAGTGCTAACCACTATTGCACCGTAATGCCCGGGGAACGATTCAAATAGAAAGAAAAAACAAACCAACAACAACAAGAACAAAAAAAAGACTTTGTTGTTGACACTAAATGGAATATACTTTTTTATTTTTATGTTATTTTGCAGAAATTGAGTTTTTAGTTCATGTATAAATTAAGCGATGAGAACAGACGCCATGAATCATCCATGTTCACTCGTTTCTCTGGTGCTTTGTACTGCTGTAGCCTGGATGGTAGAAGGCTGCAACTGTGCGTATTGAGACTGACTGTCACAAAATGACGATAATAGCACTATGACAACTATTCTGTATGGCATGTGGCCAAATATCCATAATTTTTAAGCAGGTAGGAGCATTTTGTGTCTTCACTTTTCTGATAGGACAGGAAGTGTGGCAGAGAAGGAGAAAGACCAATGGGAAAGACGTTGCCTTGTCAAACCGCAGACCTGCCTGACCTGCTCAGAGAATTAGCACCCACATGGTCTAAGTCTGCAATACTCAGCAATACACAATACTATAGGGTGTTTTGTGGGAATAACAATAAAGTCAATCACAAGAGATACCTCTGCTTTGAAGAAAATACGATCCACTTAGCCAAGAATTAACAGATTATTGTTTTTTGGGGGTTAGTTTTCTGTACTTTAGTATATTGGTCCATGGGAAATCAGATGAAAAAAGGATAATAAATCTGACAAAATAAATAAATAAATAAACCCAGTTCACCCAATACGACCACTTTGTGAAGTGAAAACTTTCCATTTAATGGTGGTATTACAGTTTTACTTTTTCAAACACCCCAGAAGCCTAATTATTGGTTTCGTCCCAGATGAAAGAAACTCATCTTATTCTCATTTTTTCTTTCATTCCTTTTCACGACTGCGAAAATCGCATTCTTCAGTTGGAACCACCGACAGACTAACACAAATACAGAAGGCGAGAACTGACTGAACCAGAGAGGCAAACCAATACCACCAGAATCCCATCATCTATACACATCCAGAGGGGACACACACAGGACACATTTGCAACACGAAGACACATGCGTACACAATTGCACTAAAAACCATACATTACGCGGTTTCTTCGGGCCAAAGTTACATTCACACAGAAACACACACAGTTGTGAAAAAAATCAATTTGGACTCCTTGCTGGTAAAAGGGCATTTGCGATGAAATCAATGATAGAGCTTTGTGGAATAAAGGCATCCTGGGCATTTAGAGAGTGAGTGTGTGTGTGTGTGACTTGTTGTGAGACACAGAGAGAGAGACAGCAAGAGACCAAAGTGTGTGTGTGCCAGGTAACCACCAGAGAGGACTAGTGGGTCCTTAGCAGTACATCTCTCCTCTGATCCTTGGAAAAATTCACTAATCCTCAAACACACGCACGCACGCACACACGCACACACACACACACACACACACAAACAAGCAGAAAGAAAGACTAGAACAATAATTTTAGTTGCCATACAAACTCAAAAAACAAATGATTACAATGATACCAGCAAAGATTAAATGAGCGAAAATGGAAGAACAGTCAGCGAGAAAAACTAGCATTTCATAATCATAATTTTTGTCTATCAATATGCACACAACACACAAACACACCCAGCATTTATCCCTTCATCAGTAATCATCTCACTAATTAACCATCCCAAACAACGATAACACACAGTTCAAAATGACAGCTTTTTAATGAGGGAGATACTAATCACTTTGACCCTCAGTCTGTCAACATTGCTGCGAGAAAATGCAAAAAAATGTTGCTGAGCACTTGCAGCATCAAACTCATGTGGCAGAGAGTCTCCATAGATTCAGACACTGTGTTTAATACTTCTGACTGAATGCTCACTGACCTGGAGCTGCACAGAACATGAATTTGTCATCTGCTATAACTGCTTTTGGATTAATGCTCGAAAAGGGAAGTTGTAGATTTCAGCTAAAATGCCACACTGTGGCTCCTCCAGCAGAAAATACCTTACATGCCTTAACAGCTGTAAGAATTAAGGCTCTACCTGAATCCATGCTTTTCCCTAGGAGAGATCGGTTTGGGTAGTTCGGGGCAACGTGACACGGAACATCCTCTTTTCAGACAGCTCTGCTCTTGTTTAGGAATACAGAAGGCATTATTGCCGGTGGGGTTGAAAGAAAAAGATGACTACCAACAGTAGTATTTAATTGTAATCTCTGTGTCAAAGAGAAAATGTATAAAGTGATGTGCATCTCGTCTTTGTCCTAAATCATACTTTTCTTGAACCAGATTTGAATAGTCCCCTCAAAATTACGCTTCTCAGTATCTATTTAGATCTTGGTTACTTTTCCTACAGAGGAAAGCTCCACCAAGACACTCAGCCATAATCGAGGCTGAGCAGAGAAGCATTGTCTGACAATGTGAGGCCTTTGTGATCTTGGAGTGTCAGTGAGGCCTATGAAATAAGCCTCAGAGTAAGACAACTCCGTCACTGTCAGCATTCAGTCAGCGGAGCAGAAAACAACAGCACAAGGAACAAGGTGCACATCCTGCGGCTTCACATCCTTCTCTGCCATCATAACTAAAATATTTCTGCTATCTTTTCCTCCATTTCCATCAGAGGCAGGGATGACACCAGATTGTGCTTGTACAACTTTGTGGCCTCCCATGGTGTTGTTTTGTGTGCAGTTACACATCAGAAGAAAAGCTTTGGATTTTGACAACAAAGTTCAAATTTCAAAATTAGTCAAAAACTGTAATTCAGTATTCATTTGAAATTATTCTCCTTCCTCATGTGGCACTTGGGAAGAGTGGCAGAAGTTAAGACATTGCACTTGACCTGAAGGTCTTTCAAGGAATCCTTAGAATTCATCTTGGTTCTCTGACTGTTTATTAATATCTAAACTTAAATACCAGTGTCAAAAAGCAATTACAGACACATCTAGCACACATCTAATATGTCCATTGTGTTAATTTTCATTCTGTCACACTCATTGACATTGGCACCAGGTTTAGATCAGGTTTTGGAGCAACAGACTGCAATTATTGTAAATTGTGAAGCCAGAGAGGCACGACAATTATGCATTTATAATTTTTCACACAGCTTACTTCAGTTTCACATAAAAGATAGAACATGTATGAAATATATATAAGGAAATAATGGAATTGAAATTTAATAAAAATACTTTGATCATTTACAATGGAAAAGCTTTGGCTTGAACTCAAAATGTGTCTGAGTTGGAAGAAGTGGTAACTTTCAGTGCCAGACGTCTCAGACATCCACAACTGCAGTTTAAGCAAGTTGTCTGCAGATGCAGAGCCTCATCGCACAGTGACAGAAGCATGTGTGGTTATGTGAGCCTACAAATCCAGTGACAGGTGACACAGCGAGGATGCCCAATCCAATTTGGCAAATGTGCGTTGCCTTGATTCCTCTGTCCTTGTATCTCATCCTTTCAGAGGAGTTATAAAATGTGGAAGAGCTGCAAGTTAAGGGGGCAATCCTCCCTTCATTGTGCTTTTATCCAGCTGTTCCATCACAATCTCCCATTTTTTCCTCTTCTTTCATTTGCTCTCTCACTGCCTCTCTCTGTCTCTCTCTCACTTGTCCTCTCTTCGTGTCCCCCCATCTCCTCAGCAGTTTATCATAATCACATCACCTCAGTGTGATGGAGCACACTTAGAGCTTATTATGTGTCCCACTCATACACATGCACACACTGATGTACAGGAGTGAGATCCACTTAAGCCTCATTACATGTCTGACTGTACTTCTTACATGGGAGATTATGTATGGGACTCTGTCGGGGCAGAGGGTGAAAGCTGCAGGTAGGGTGGACAGCCATGGATGCATGCAGACACAGACACTTTAGATAAAATAGAATAGAACCTGTACAAGTTAAAGGTAAGAAAAAACTAAATTTGATGCCATATAAAAATCCAGATTGTTAAAAACATAGACAAAGTATTTGTCTATACTCTAGGAGGCCACCCCATCACTTCAGTGTGTTTGTGTGCATGTGTACTTAATACACACATAAGACAAACAAACGTGCTCAGTGCCTCAGCGCAGAATGTCAATAGTGCATTTATTTCCCTCTTTCCATGTGACTGTGTGTGTGTGTGTGTGTGTGTGTGTGTGTGTGTGTGTGTGTGTGTGTGTGTGTGTGTGTGTGTGTGTGTGTGTGTTTGTTTATTTGTCAGCAGGTCGGGGGGGGTGTACAGTGCAGCGTAGCCACTGTTATTTTCCTCCAGTGTCCTCAGATAACCTCAGCAATGAGAAACTCACAACTGTTTTCCCAGCATCCTTTTACAAATACGTTGGAAACATAAAAAAGACTAAACCAATAAATGAGCTGCTTCTTTATAGGTAATGGTGTGTTGAGTCTGTTAGTATAACCCACACTGCCCACTGTCTTTACTTCAAGTTCCTCCTTCACATTTCAAATATCCTGTCTGCAGTGCATCACTGAATCATTACACATCAATGACACAATCGCTAGTGTATTGCTGCCACTGAAGCCTGCTCATTTCAAATGAAAGACCTTTTGGTAGTGCTGTGTAATTACTTTGCAGATGCAATGCTCTGCAATGAAAGTGTCTCAGCTCAGTCATGCATTCACTCACTCTCAGCCTGCCTTTGCTGTATTACCAACTTTTCTGTCTTTCAGAGTGTGCCACGCCCTTCTGGCTTCCAACCCCCTGCTTTGCCACTGATCCTGCCTGATTCCTATTCCTGTTCCTTGATTGAATGTGCTGTTCCATTTCAACTCATTGCCTGCCAGACAGGGCCTTCACCTCCTTTTCCTTGCCTCTCTATTTTGCCTGTTCCCTCTGGCTGGATTGTATTCCTTCCTCGGGATATCAAAATGACTTGAATGTGAACGATAGTAGGCCACATGCGCTGAAAATCCACAATAAGATGATCTTGTGGAGCATAAAAACCTGCAGGTCTTGCTTTAGTCCAGGGAGTTCATGGAGTCAGACAGGTGATGCTGATGGCACTCAGGCAGCAGTGTATACAGGGACATTGACAGATGCTGTCAAAGCACTAAAGGGGTAAGACCTGTACAATCTAAATTTTCAATCATACTAGCTCCCATATTCTGTATTTACAACTATACCAGTGCTACAGGAGGATATGCAGAATGTGTTATCTTTTCTGCAACACATATTGATAATTTAGATCTATAATATAGAAACATTGGTTGAATTTAAAATTTGACTTGATCTTCACTTATATCATCAAATGAAATAAGATACTGCAAAACTATTAATCTCCAAGGGAAGCACAATGTATCATACAATCTCCCACTGGTTCATATTATTACTTGAAGGTTATTATCATCATGTATATATAAAAATGCACAGCTTGCATTATGCAAAACTAAGTTTGGTAAAGATTCTGTGAATATTGAAGCCTAATGCAAAATAGCTTAGGATGTGTTGAGTCTATTTCAGGTTTTCTTTCAGTGAATGTGAGATTGATACGCAAAAAAAAAGAAAGACAGAACTCAATGAAACGCTCCCAATTGTTCAAACCTGGTAGGAGTATGCTGTTATAGGAATGCCGAATCCAGCCACCGAGTTGTGTGCTGGGATATGCTTCGGATAGAAAGATAGATTTGCACATCTGTCATTTGTCAGCCTGAAATCCCTGAAGTCAGTGAAATGATGAGGTGCAAATAGATTGCATATACACGCTTAGTCTAGATCAGGTGTTTCAACTTATTCTCAGAGTGAACGAAGAAAAAAGTAGCTCCCTGCAATATAAGATAATGAAAACATATTACTGCTTCCTTGGGGAACCCATGCAGGTTACAACTTAAGGAACACCTGGGAGCCATTTTGGGCAACACCCTTCAGTTTGAGAAGGCAGGAGCTACTCTGATTTTATGCCTTTTTGCCAACATTCATTCTCTGTAAGTCACCCTTCTCCCATTTCTGTGTGTTTTCTTCTCTTCTTAGATCATTCATGAATATTCATAAGGATGTTATTTGCATTGCTGGCTCCTGAAAGAGGCTGAGTATACAAAGGTGAAAGCCATCAACCTCAGGAGGCGGTGGTGCTGAGATGAGAGTGCGCAGATGAGGAGGAAAAGAACTAGTGAGGATGATAGGAGATAAACTGAGAGAAAAAGTGAAATTACAAAAAACAAAAAGAGAGCATAATATCAAAGAGAACTGAAGCCAGTTAAGGGAAACATTTGTGTTCTTACCTCAATATAAACTGTTCTGTGTTCGAATCTGTCTTCATGTAGATAACAAACGCCACTGTCTTGCCAAGCCGAACTGGGCTGGGTGGAATCAGAACCTCTAAGTTTTCATCCAGTCTCAGTCTTTCTCCTTTGGCAGAAACTGGACCCATGGTCACTGCAACAGAACCAGCTTTCAGCATGTCCTGAAGACCCCCATCCACAAGAGGGCTCCACTGTCCCCCAGGGCCCAAGCCCAGGCCTCCAAGGGACCCGACATTTGCACCCTGACCTCTCCATGGCTCGTTAACAATGAAGGGACACTCCTGACCAGCCCCTTCTACTGGTATAATGGAGTAATACACATCCACTGAATGTAGAGTCATTTCAGGAGGCCTTTTTCTCACTTGTGGTGGTGTAAACCAAGCTGGGGGAATCTCCAGACGGACAACGCAGATGCCAGATGGTCCCACGAGTCGGCAGCCAGCCGAGGGTGCTGCTTCACTGGTGTCTCGAATGGCCACGGCTCTGACACATGGCAGGAGGGATGGAGGAGGGGGGTCAGGCTCATCCCAACGCCGGCCTACCAAGTAAAACAGAATCTGAGGAAAAAACAAATACATATAACGTCATTATAAAGTGAGAAAATGGGCTGACCAGGGACTTGACCAAAGCTACAAAAACAGCCATGGGAAACTATGAATGTTATCACACTTACAATGGAATAAAAAGGCAAAATAATGAATCATGGAATATTATCATTAGTTGAAATAATCATTGTGGAAACACGATACTGCTAAAAGGATAACCTTTTGTACTGACTTATAAAATGCCTTATGGAAATAAATAAATGTGGAATTGTGAAATAAAAGTCCTGTCATGTAAATAAAAGTACATATATTGGCTTACCTTCTACATGTATTACCTGATTTATTGTTAATTCCTGCATTCATTTATGCTATATTGATTAAAATGATATTCCATAGCAACTGTCCCGAAGAGGCTAGAAATCATTTTATGCAAGTTTAAGAGATTAAAAAAAAAATATGACTGAATTAATATCATTGATTCATTTTTATAAGTTTTGACAGTGGCAAACAGGCATGAAGAAACTAGTGAGTAAAAGCATCAGCAGACAAACATCTGCTTTGTATTTTGAACATGTTTTGTGTATGGGATTGTTATATTAAGTATACAGCTGAGGAGCATAAAACCTGAGTTATAGCATTAGAGGGTGCACATGTAAAAGTAATATTGAGCCAAAGTGAAGCCTTAAACTGCTGATACCTGTATCCAGGGCTGTGTTGAGCCTACTTTGGGTACCACCACTTGACCTTTGACCTTCCAGTTCAGAGTAACCTGGCTGGTTGTTAGAAGCACGCGTGGCAATGGGCCCTGGAGGAGCTCCACTGGGATTGGCTGCTCAATGCTCATGTTTCCATAGCTGCAATTGATGCTCGGCAAGGACTGAGGGGCAGCGATGCCTGGTTCCAGTTGGTGGAG
Organism: Echeneis naucrates; assembly: GCF_900963305.1. NCBI lineage: Eukaryota > Metazoa > Chordata > Actinopteri > Carangiformes > Echeneidae > Echeneis > Echeneis naucrates. Next base: position 16,349,423 of record NC_042519.1, read on the forward strand.
AAAGAAAGGCTCAGTCCATGACGACAGACTGCCATTTTTCATGACCTCTTGATTGGCTTCGCGCAGGAAGAAGGAGGAGTCGGCACCACTCAGCTGGCACTGGACAGGGAGGTAGGTGGGAAGGGAGGATGAGAAACGGGGCTGGGAGGAGTCCAGCCCTCCTCCGGGTCCTCCACCTCCTGCTGCTCCCACTTGGCTGTCAGACACTATGGAGATATAGATGAGGGGAGGAAAACAGGACAGAGCGAGACAGATGAAGGAAGAAGACAAATGAAAGAAATATTTAGCTGTGTTGCAATTACAAAAGCATCCCTTTCATAGACCAAACAATGAAAAAAATTTGTTATAACGCTCACAGTGTCATTTTGTAATTGGAATCTAATGCAGTTGATGATGTGAGTCTGAGACCCAGTGACCTGTAAAATGCATTTAATTGTACACATGCTCACATCTATCAGCTTTTTCACATTAATTCAGACATGCATTACAACTTGCTGACAGCACACTGACATCAGGACATGAGGTTTCCAAACAGTTCCCCTACAAGGAGACATGAGCATAAACACTTAAGCTCTGAGTTGTGGACACAAGACTGATTGGCTCAGCATCACACGGGGGTTCACATTAATGGATCACTTTTTTCTTCCATTCCAAAAGCATTACACCTGCATAATTCAAAAGTGGCATATATCGCTCTTTGTCTGTTTATTTCCATATATTTTCATTCACCTTTTTATTTTTTCCCTGTGGATTTACCAGACATCTCACAAAGATTGGAAGTTTGGATCTTGAGATTACTGGGATTTTGGCTCAGTATCTCATTTCAAAAGGGGACAAAGGGTTACACCTAGTGCGGTGTGATGGGGCCAGGTTTGATCCCCATCCCTTAATCCACTATTGCTCAGTATATATTATTAATCCTCTGTTTGGCTTGTCAGCAGTACATTGTGCAAGACGCAGAACAGCCAAACTGATCACTTATCTTAAACTCTGATGTGACTGTTAGCTAAATGCTGACATGAGTTGATTTATGCAGATTTTAGGGGGTGCTTGGTTCCAACAGCAGTTGGGGGTTTGGGGTTGCATTACCACTAAAGCTGCCAACAGATAGAATGTGATACACTAAGTACATATAAGTTTAATATTTGAGTTTTTCCTTTGGTGCTTGGTTTAACCTCTTTACGCAGAGGCCCTTTTTGGCAATTTTCGCCTGTTTTGGTATCACTGCAAAAAAAGCTTTATAACTTCAGATGTACTAATCCCAGAACTATGGCTGATGGCTTAAATGAAAGAGGACATCTGCACCTTTACATCCATTGACTGATGATTAAAATATTGAATTGAGTCATTCCCTAAAAAATAGGGCCATTGAAAAAACAATATTTTTTGAAAAATAAAAAACGGGTTAGAATTTTTTTGTGAAAACAGTGATATCTCAAAATTTTCACTATGAAAAAGTTCACACACTCTCTGTCCACATGTGTACCACATTTTAGGTTGATAGGTTAAACTACTGAGGAGCTATAGAGTTTTTACCAAACAGTGACCCTTGGCGATTTCCAGTGTGCCAAACCTATCCAAAATGGTTGTATCAACCGATTTGGTTCCCCTTTACGCTGATTTACTGCTGAGTCGTGCGTAGTTGCTAAGTTACCGTGCGTACTTAAAGAGGAAACACAAATAGAAACACAGCTGGGTGAACGGAAAGCGACATGGAAAAAGGCAATGTGTAGGCTACTGGTGTGTTATTTATTATATAACAAAATAAATTGAGAATGCATTTGTTCGGCCATTCTTTGTCAATCTTTGTGTAAATGGATGCCAGCTAGCATATCCGTGCGAGAGTAGCCTACGTTAAGTAAACCTCACTGCCGGATCACTTACACTAGTTAGTCGCTTCGAAATGGACTGCTAGCTAACTGCTAGCTAACTGGTTAGCATGCTCGGCTGACGGATTGATGACATTATTTTTGACGTATAACGTTACTATAGCTTACCGTTCATTTGGAAACGGGCAGAGCGCCTCCGAATGACATATTTCTGCTCCTCGGAAACACCCACCGGATAGTGTCCGCATGTTTCATAATTCACGAACTCGTTGAACACAAGTTTACCATTTTAAGAACATACACTCACATGACAGACGCTCATCCTGGCCGCCCTTTGGGAAACTGGGTAAGGAATTAGTTTATGTCCTGGGTTAGTTCCAAGTAAGTGCATGATTTATACTAAAAGTCAATGATCCATTCACTGAACACTTAAAATATGTTTTCCCTGAAAGCCTACACATTACCTGTTATCTCTTGCACGACATGCCCATAAAAGGCTAGGCATAGGCTATAGGTCTACATAATTGTCATTGATCGATCAACCAGTTAAACTGTAGCATATACACAAGAAAAATTCAGCAACAAAGCGTGGTATTTATTTACTCATAAAAATTATAAACAAGTCAAACAGTTATAAACAAGACTGGGAGCTAAGAGGTGACGTGGGATGCTGGAGCCAATCGCAGCCCACTCTGGGTTGCACGTCATCACGGTTAGGTCAGGTGACGTAAATGTGAAATGGTGAAGTAGCGCAAATGCGTGCTGCAACTCGAGCAGCGCTGTGGCGCAGCGGTAATGCTGCCGCCCCGCACCTAGGTGGGAGGGGTTCGATTCCTGGCTAGGGTAGATGATATAAATGTATAAGGGGATGTAAATGTATGATGTAATGTGTAATGTAAGTGATGACAATGTTAATATGTATACATGTAATGCAAATGTATGTAATGTTGAATATAAATGTATGTAATGTGTATGTATGTAAAGGTCCATTCCCGGAGGACACCTGAGTTAATTGGTTGCGAGTAATGGACTGGGCTAATGCAGATACGCCCCCCCAGGACCTAGGCCGAACCAGACCAGACCGGTGACGGCACCCCTCCAGGAACGGACCGAGACCAGACCGGAGACAGGACGCGTCCACAGACTAGACCAGTAAAGTGAACAAGTCACCCACTGAAATGAACTATTTTAGTAATAGTACAGTATATTTTTTTGTTTTCTTCCTAATTGTAAACAACCAATGGTTTGGTTACTGTTGCTATGCTAGCCTGTTGTCTGAAGTTCGGTAGGAAAATGTCCAAACCCGAGTTGCAGCACACATTTGCGCTACTTCACCATTTCACATTTACGTCACCTGACCTAACCGTCATGACGTGCAACCCAGAGTGGGCTGCGATTGGCTCCAGCATCTCACGTGACCTCTTAGCGCCGAGGCCACACCTGTTCACTTGTTTATAATTTTTATGAGTAAATAAATACCATGCTTTATTGCAGAATTTTTCTTGTGTATATGCTACAGTTTAACTGGTTGATCGATCAATGATAATTATGTAGGCCTATAGCCTTTTTTTTAGAGCGTGTCGTGCAAGAGATAACAGAAAATGTGTAGGCGTTCAGGGAAAACATATTTTAAGTGTTGGATCATTGGCTTTCGTATAAATCATGCCCTTACTTGGAACTAACCCAGGACATAAACTAATTCCTTACCCAGTTTCCCAAGGGGCGGCCAGGATGAGCGTTTGTCATGTGAGTGTATGTTCTTAAAATGGTAAACTTGTGTTCAACGAGTTCGTGAATTATGAAACATGCGGACACTATCCGGTGGGTGTTTCCGAGGAGCAGAAATATGTCATTCGGAGGCGCTCTGCCCGTTTCCAAATGAACGGTAAGCAATAGTAACGTTATACGTCAAAAATAATGTCATCAATCCGTCAGCCGAGCATGCTAACCAGTTAGCTAGTAGTCCATTTCGAAGCGACTAACTAGTGTATGTGATCCGGCAGTGAGGTTTACTTAACGTAGGCTACTCTCGCACAGATATGCTAGCTGGCATCCATTTACACAAAGATTGACAAAGAATGGCCGAACAAATGCATTCTCAATTTATTTTGTTATACAATAAATACCATACCAGTAACCTACACATTGGCTTGTTCCATGTCGCTTTCCGTTCACCCAGCTGTGTTTCTATTTGCGTTTCCTCTTTAAGTACGCACGGTAACTTAGCAACTACGCACGACTCAGCAGTAAATCAGCGTAAAGGGGAACAGGAATTTGGGGGGAACCAAATCGGTTGACACAACGGCCGTCGTCGACGTCGCCGTCCTTTTCGTCCTTACTGTACAACATTTGCAGCAGCTCCGTCGGTGTAAACGCCATATTCTCCATGTTGGTGTAAAAAACAGTCAAACTTATCCACAACAGTAACAAAAACGACGGTAAAATCCGAGTAAACACCGAGTTAAAGGGACATCCGGACCGTCTGGGTGCGTCACCGGGTGCGTCACGGCGTGAGTGCGTCACTGCCAGTTTGTCCTGTGCGGCTCTGGTCCCGTTAGGCAGCCCTTATTTGGGGGGGAAGAACGGCCCGATCAGGGATTGTTATACGTCTGCGGAAACCTCAGGGCCTCTGCTATGGGAGGGAAATATTGTTTTCATCGTGACTTTGATTGACAGGAGACGCTGCCTGCGCGGACAGTTTGACGGACCTTTAAATTTGGTTCGCCCAGAGGGGGAAAAAGACAAAATGTCCGATTAACGGGTCACGATGGATAAAACCGCGGATTATTGTTGGGCACATCTTCGGCTTTAAAACGAGGCCAAGATTGTGGTTTTAGTCGGCGTTTGATCGAAGAATGTTCGTATTTCACGAAGACAGAAAACCACTTGTGACTTTTACTTTTGTTTTTGGTGAGCAGGCTTGTTGAAACCTTTATCGGGAAATAAACTCAATTTCTGCACTTTGGTGTTGTTTCTGTGACTGTAAATGATTTTTTGGAGGTGAAAGAAACGGGGTAAAGACAGTACACATATGTTACACATATGTCGTCTCCGACGGTCCGACACATTTTCAGTAACTATGATAAAACCGGAGCACCCAGAAACACCTAGAAATTGTTGTGCATGCAGATGAAAGTGTGTTAAAAACGTCTGCGGTGAAATTTTCACTAAACCCCGCCTACTGTCGCTGTATAGAGGACGCCTTTCATATGTTTATTAATTTGGGACGCCGGCGTCCCAAACCACTAGTGGGACTGCAGAAAGAGGTTAAAGTGGGCAGGGCTCAGTTGGAAAATGGTCATGCTAATTGTCTTTGCACACCAATGGGGTTTTCAGCAACATTTGAACCAGAATAGAATGACAGTTGTTGGGTCGTTTGGTAACAACTACTTTATTGATAGCTAAATGTTTTTTGTGAAAGAGTATGTTCCTTTTTCTTTTAACCAAAAACAGCTGTTATATCACTCCATTCAGAAGCATACAGACTCCAGTGATAAAAACAATGATTTTAGCTCGCAGAACACGGCAGTAGATAACTGTTGCTATCTAGATAGGCTGTGGCTATCTGCTGCTTTCGTGGTTTGCTTGTGTGATGAGCGTTGTGTTATGTCTGCAGATATCAGGGGTGGAAGAAATTGTCCAATCCTTTAGTTACACACAATAAAAGAAACAAATATAACTGACAGAGCAGCAGGACCAACAACTCCCATGGATGCTATTCTGTAATAAAACAAAAGTCAGTTTCAGTAAAACTAAGCAGCTGAACTGATTAATTAACTAAAGGAAAGCTATGTTCATCATCTGTGAGCCAGAAATTGCCTAATCAATAAATCTTCTCAAACCATGTGTTTATGGACGTTTACGTTGAACCAGTGGGAATCGTGTTCACTGGCAATAGAAAACAGAATATTGTCAGATATCATTTGTATGGCATGATTTCCTTGAATGGCTAGTGCTGTAAGATATCAGAGTAAATAAATAATAGGTTTTAGATGTGCAAAAATAGGAGGAATACCATTGAACCTGTGCTGACATGAAGAAAATACACACATCTGTGGATTTGTGTGGAAATGTGCATGTGAATTTTTGTGTCCTAGGGTAGCAGAGTGTGAAAATATAATGAGGGTGGGACAGCATAGCGCTGTTTGGGGCAAGTCATACTGAGGCAACTTCACAAAAAAATAATAGCAGAGAAATAAAGTGATACCTCAGTGCAACATGAATAAGCAGGCTGGTTTGGTTATGGTGGGTGGGCAAGTAGGAATAGGATTAAAGTGAAAGAGACAAGGGGAAGGAAAGGAAAGGGAATGCAGAGAGTGAGGCAGAGGAGACAGAAAACCAGAATAGAAGTGATACAAAGAAGGGGAAAAAAAAAAAAAAAAAAATCAACAAACACTGCACACAGTAGTGTCATGAGTAGTATCATGAGGAATCGAACAACCCATTTTTGAGGAGATGAATTTGGCACCCTTCAAAGTTTTGGAGTGAAAGTTGAGAATGACTACTGACTGTATAAGAACCTTCAGCTAATTGTGAGGACTTAGGTGTTTGATGTACAGCCTCCACATCTTCATGAGTACTTTAATAAAATGTAAGTTAGAAGGTCAACACAATGTGCTTCAATGCCCGCAGCATGGGAATGGGCTCAGAGAAGGCACTTTATGTTTTGGAGCCCACCATCCATATAGGTTACCACCCACTGTTGACTGACAGATCAGCACATTAGCCTCAGTGAGCCACATTTCTTTCATTTTTCCTTTCCCATTATCATGAATGTCCTTGAGGTGCAAAGGCCTGTGTGTGTGTGTATGTGTGTGTGTATGTGTGTGTGTGTGTGTGTGTGTGTCCACAGGAGCCTTTTGAAGCATATGTCCCGATCATGGACAGGGACCTCGAACAGCTGACACACAAATACACATGTCAGGTCATATCAGCCCAGACACACAAACGCACACACGCGTACATGCGCGTGCACACACACTCAGAGAAAGAGAGGTTAAGCATTAAATGAAGTCATTCATTTCAATTTTAAATGTAATCTGTAAATGTTGGCTTCTGCTTTCACCATTGTTGACTTCTGTGTAGCATCAGGATGAACTTAACTCGTGTATAAATGGAACTCAATCTTATCTCCTGTGAAAAATGTCATTTGAAATGACTTTCAGACACAAGAGACAGGCAGACCTCGGCTCTATAGGTGGCACTATATTATGAGTTGGAGGTACTCCTTTCAAATATGTTGTTCTAACACTGGTGTGCCATTGGCTACCACTGAACCTGGCATGGTTCAGATTCCCTGGCGTCATTACTTTGGCAACGTTGGACCACAACAGGAGTCCATTCCCACTGTGTCCTGCTGCACAACAACTGAGTGTGAATGTGTGCATGTTTGAAAGAAAGAGTGTTTTACATGGTTAGCTAGTCAATGTTTTGGATAACGTGCAAAAACATAGGTGTGCATGTATTTTAACTTCTTCAAATGTAATCTTGATAGATGTAAGGTGTGCTCTTTATATATATATAAATCTGTGTGTGTGTCTGTGTGGGTGTGTTTGTGTCCTGCCCACGTTTTTATGTGCATGTGGAAAACTGGACAGGAACAAAGCCAGATGTACAGAGATTTGACAAGGCCCATCTGTGATCCTTTTTCCCCTGAAAAATGCCCATCCTGCTTTATTCCAAGCACACACACACGCACACACAAGCGGCCAATAATCAGAACACAGTGGAGCGTGTAGGACAGGAAGAAAGGGAAAGGAAGAAAGGCAGCTGTAAGCAAAGCCAGATGGGAACGAGAGGAAAGGAGAGATACTCAGATGAGATAATGGTATCAGTGTGATATTATGTTGGTTCAATATTGGCTCTGATTTTTATATTTAATTAGAGATAGACACACCTGCATGATTCTGTCATATATGGTTTGATCATCTGTTTGCTTTTGTGTGTGTGTGTGTGTGTCTCATCCACTAGTGATAGCACAACTATGTCAGTAAATCTTTGTACACACAGGAAACAATACTTTGACAGCCACTTTACATATACATATAAGCCATGTCCCCATTAATGACCACAGTGTTATCGATGATTTTTTGTTGCATCTAACTTAACATCCGACAATCGTCAATAAACTACCCTTGCTCTATGTTTCCTCTTCGCATGTCAGTCAACCTATTTTCCTTCGTGTTTCTTGATATTGACATTTAAATTGCTCACCCACAGGGGCAGCAGCTTTTGAAGTCCAAGCCAAAATCTATCCTGCATTACTACTAGATACTAGTTTTATAAAATATTGATTCTTCACATAACTGCTCATAAAAGCTATTCCAAGTTAACTGTTGGAATCTCTAAAACTGTTTTCCTCCTTCTTCTTCGCCATTGTTTAATGGGAAGCATCAAAACATCTGTTTGCTTTGGCTTCAACAGAGCATTTATACACAGAACCCGCAGAGAAAAAAACCATCATCGGTGAATTTCCCAAAAAGAATGAATTCCATTGATCACACAGATGGCATGATATCCGAGAAAGAGAGAGAGAGGAAGAAATGCAGAGTGAGAGATAGCGAGGGATACAGACAGATATACGGAGAGATGAGGAAGAAAGGAAGAGGACCGGTGAGGACAAGAGATAACATGGTGAAAGCGGATGAAGAGCATGAGAGAGGGATGAGGTTTCTATTTCTGAGCAGAGCATTCATCACAAGCATGGCATTTATTTTGGTGGTCTCGCTGTCGCTCTTTCTCCCAGCTTACTCTATTCCTGACGGCTAGTTTTAATATTAACAACTTGAAAAGTGCATACAGGGGAAATAAAAATCTGTTTTTCAGTCCTGTGAGTTCCAGCTCAGCCTGTAGTTAGATGAAATAAATATTCTGTGGAAAATCCCTCTATCACCTCTCTGACCTTCCTTTACTTGCCACCTCATTTCCTGCGTGGGCGGAACCCAAGAGGTGATAAAGTCAGACAGCTCACCTGACGCACCCTGTTGGAAGAACAAAGGCGCTGGCTGACCATGTGGGCCTTTAATCCTCCGGTGTTTGAGCTGTGTATCTGATATATAAAACAGCTCTCCTTATTGGAACAAATATATGGACTGGAGCTCCTGCCTGTGCTCCTTTGTTCTAGTAGACAAACCATTGAGTTGATAAAACTCCTGAACCCAACCCATCCACCTCAACCAGTAAAATTCATATACTTCTGATGAGGTCAGAGCAACATATACGAGATTGGATACGACTAAAATATCACCAAAGTTTAGAATGGGGCGGTAGCGTCTGCCTGGTCATTTTTGCAGCCAAAGTGAATGTTCTTGAGCTTAATTGTGTTTTGGGAGACTTGGCTCAAACTGACAGTTGAGTAAGTCTCCTGAAAGTGTGCTGTTTTTATCGTGGAACACACAATCTACAAGGAGTGAGATGGGTGCCTATTAGCAGGACAGGGGTTGGAGAAGGTAATGCCAACAACTGACAGCATTATGAAACCCAGTACCACAGCCCTGCAAAGAAATCCGGCAACTATTCATCCATCTTTTACAACTAATTAACTTTATTTCCAGGTTGCGAGGGGTGCTGAGAGCGTGGTCACCCTGGACAGGGCCCGCATACAGAGAAGGACAGAGATAAACAACCGCTCACACTCAGACCTAAAGACAATTAAGAGCCACCAATCAACCTAAACATGCATTCTTTTGGACGGTGGGAGGAAACTGTTTCATGGTAAAACATGAGTTGAAGCCCACTCATTGGGACATTAAACATTACTTTTACCAACATTGAAAACCATTTGGTCTCTTTGAAACACTCTTTCTTTACTTTAAAATCTCACATATTAGCGTGCTGACTACCAGACTCTTCAATAAATGATCAATGCAGCTAATTAGAATTCATTCTCACATGAAAAAGCTTTGTAGCAGTTTTTCTAATTGTGATTGCGTTACCTTTGAGTTTGTCCTTGTCCATGGAGTGTTTCTCCCCATGGTTGAATAATCCCTGGGAGTCCCACATACACACATACACACCACTTGTTGATTGATATCCCTGTCATCGGGTCAGTGGAGTCACATTTCCACAGATATGGTCTGACTACCATCCCTCTCCTCTGCCACTAATTCTCCCTCCAACACAACTTGCTTGGATCTAATACCTACCCTTTCTCTTTCTGTCTGCTGCTTTTTCTCAATTTCTCCCTCTATTCCTCCGTATATTAGCTTTCCCAGCCTCAGTTTGTCTTTAGTCTCTCTGTTCCTCTCGTTCTTTCCCTCCGTTTTTATATATCACCTTTCAACAGTTGTAATTTAATGGGGGTTCTGGGGACTTGTCATATAAATTACCTGCCTTCGTCAGTGAACTCTCATTTGTTAGTGACATGCTTGTGTCTTGTTTTTTGCAAATGCTGTTTCGTGTCAAACCAAGAAAAAAACTTGATGAATTACATCCAGATTAACGATGGGCATTTTTTTTAAATTAATGACAGTAAAACTCGCAATAATTAACTCCAGTAAGATGACGACAATCTCGGTCTGGCTTTGGGTCAGGATGTTATGTTCCAAATGATTCCTCTGCATAGTATCTTTGGCTGTTCTGTGCTGTAATTATGGTGGCCTCTCCATAATCTCTCCCGCAGATGAAATGAAATATACCATTTAACTTTCCAGCTTTCTCTCCTTACCCATTAATGTTCCTGGCTCTTAATATTTTCCTATTTTCTATAATCAAAACGAACGATCCTTTAAGCATCTCTCCTCTACTCTGTCTAGTGTTAAATGTTCAGTCTCCCTTTGACAAGGAGGAGAAAAGAGGCAAAGCATGGACTGATTGAAAGACCCAGTAAAGAACGGGGAGGACTGGCAGAGGAGGACTTTGGGAATTGTGGGTGTGAATTTTGCGACTGTGATTCATGTCAGAGTGTATGTGTTTGGAGGTCATTGCGCTTGGTCTCTTTGGGTGTGTGTTTGTGTGTGTGTTTGGGGCGGGGTGGGGTGGGTCAGCAAAGGCAGGGAAGTGTGAAAAGCCATTCGCCATAGTCACCATACAGCTGAGGGACAGACAGAAACAAAGAAAAAGATCTCAAAGAGGAAGTCGAGCAGCACTGAGGGAAATGGGAGTGTAGCCTGGGGGAAATAGTAAACTCAACACACATCACTATGCCCTGAAAACATGGGTGCATCTCAGAACTACTGTGTTGGTGAATTAAGTACACCATGGAGCACCCCCAGAAAGATTTATGAGTGAGTAATACCATGACCCCGCCAACTTCTCTCTCTCTTAATAGGAACGGCATGGAAACTCTGTATTCATGTTGTGGTCCATATAGTTTCACAGCCTCTATTTTTCGTATTGAATTGATTTCAAACATTTCTCTGGGCAGTGGTTTATAAGAGCAGAGTTGTGGCCCTAATATGGACATCTGGAAGGAAACGACTGAAAGGAAAGTGTATGTATGCGTATGGAAAGGCACGTTGACTTGAAAGAGTTTCCCAGAGTGTCATTTAGGAGCATTGATCTTAAAATTAACAATTTATTCGACAACTTAACCTGTTCAAGGGCATTTTACTTTATGAGTCTACCTGTGAAAATAGTTTGAAATCATATATCAAATAAAATAAGAAAATTAGCAAAAACTGAAAAAAATAAAAATGGATTCCTTTTGTGAAACAAGTGGTATTCATTCAGCATTCTTGAAAATCTGGCCCAGGAGCTGGTTAGAGAGAGAGAGAGAGAGAGTGAGAGGAAAAAAGAGAGAGACCTTTGTGTGTAGTCACTGAAACAAGTTGCGCACTAGTATGCTAAAACTGAGCCACCTGCGGTGCTTCACCACAAACATGGCATCCAATTAGAGTGATTAACAAAAAGCATAGAGCTAAATCAGAGCTGTGAAGAAAAGCCTCTGTGTTTCAGGCAGGGTCTTGTGGCTGTGAATGCGAGGGAGGGATAAATCCATTGGGTCTTAGTGCCATTCAATTCTATCCTTCAGTGGTCCACAGCACGACTTGTAAAAGCTGCTTAGGATGGGGTTGAAGAACTCGCAGCCACCACCGACTTAATGGCCCAGTAGGACCTAAGTAGCTAGGAAGAGAGGAGGAGAGGGGAAAACGATGGCGGATCGTGATGTGGGAGACAAGTTTCTTTGGCGAGGAAAAAGAAAGATGAAGAGAAGAGAAGATGCAGGAACGTGAAAAAAAGTAAGTAAAGAAAGGGATAATTGGATGGGTGCAAACCTAGAAATTAAATTAAATTGAGTGTGTGTGTCCACACATGAGGCCCTGCATGTCTGATGTTTGTGGTAAAGAGAAGTAGTGAGAGTTGTGTTTACATGACTTAAATCTGCCATTATAGTGTGCGTCTATTTAAAGACACATGAAGTTTTACACACACATGCATAATTACTTGCTGTGACACAGTTTGTGAACATGCCTCATTGATCAAACATGTCCTAGAGATAGATAGATAAATAGAGATGGAGGGGGAGAGAACAAAACGAGAAAGAATGACTCATGAGGAAGAGAAGTTGCAGGTGTGAAAGAAAAAGAACTGGTTGGTTTTTCTGCATTTTTATGGCTTCAGTACAGGAGATATGGATTGCTGGATGCTGCCGACAGGGTTAAGTGAAATAATGAGTTTAAAAAAAAAAAACAAAAAACAATCCTACATACACCCACACTGTATATCATACATATTGTATGCCTGGGAATATAAAATGACTCTTGCAGGTGTTTACTATGAATGTGCATTCATGTAAAGAAATGCTCTTAGACTTGTGTTGAGATTGATGTTTACTGATGCCTCTAAAACCAAACTTAAAGGACCTCAGGAACCTTTGACCACTTGTAGCAACTGAAGAAAGAGCAGCTGGAGGATGTCACACATTGCTCATATCACTGCAAGATGGAGTAAACAAAAACTGCCAGCATTTAAGAAATTGCAGCGCATACATGCAGCGTATGCACCGAGCATTGTTTGTTTGGCCTGGAGAACATGCGCAATGAAATTTAAACTTGATTTTCAATGAAAACCACATAGGTTTTCTCAATAATGTTACATCCTGTTACAATGCAGAGTGTTCAGCATCGAACACCTAATTGCAGTCCATTGATTTCCACTCAGACAAAATGCCACCACTCCTTCAGGCTGTTATTATTAGGCCTTTTGTTTTTTTAAAGGTTACAGTGCACACTTAACTGGAGCTTTATTGTAACTGAGGCTGCTTCATTGGAACACAAGGACTTTTCCAACCATTCTGTCAGCCAAATTCAAGTGAGGGTGGACACACCTCTGGTTATATATAGAAGATTTATTCCTATATAATACGCTTTATTTCTATACAATCCAATTTGCATCTGTACCTCATTATCTTTGGACGTTGACATGTCAGTAGTTATAATCGGAGTGAATGCATTCATATTTGATGACTAATTACAATAAAAAAAAAATTCAAGAGCTAACCTAAACAACCATGTATGTCATGTTTGTCTGATATGACCCCAATAAGAATGTAGGAGCGTCACTATGGATTCACATGTTCATGGCTATAACAACACAGACTGTATCAGGAAGAGTATACCTAACTTTGCTTATGATAACACTGATGACTTGACTAGGTTGAGGAAAAGATTGTGATAGTTCAAATGGTTACAATCATGACATCAACTTTGTCAAAAATCAAGGATAAAAGAGACAGAGACATGTTCTACACTAAAACATGATCACCAGTCATAATCGACTGCACAAGACAACCATGGAGCTCCTTTAAATATGAGATCCCCTGTATTTTAGCCTAATGACAAGAGTAAATATTATAATTCAATAGGATACAAGAAGGGGGGAAAAAGATCACCATTGTACAGCACACCGCGTTAATCCCCCTCTAATCTGGTTAGTTCAATCTGATTAATGTTCAGCAGTTAATTACCAGAATCTTTTGCGTGTAATCTGATTGAAGTAATAATGAGCGAGGGATTATATAAACTTGATGGACACCTCTCTCTCTCTCTACGTCTGAATCTTCATCACTTTTTATCGCACTAGGTCTCAGTTTTGTTGGCGTCTTTTAGCTCTGTTTGTCTCGTCACTATTTTTCTGTCTTCCTTTCTTTATCTCCACCCGTCCCCTCTCTGTCTCACTTCCCTCTGCTGTCATCAGTCTCTGACTCCCTGTTTATCAGTCATTCTCTGTCCTATTGCCATCGATTGCCACAGACACCACACGAACACAAACTTAATTAAGTCTGACAAGTGCAGGTATTTTTATTGCTACGTCTAAAACACACCCACTAACACAAACACTAGTGCACATGCTCTCCACACACCCACACCGTCAGTCATTTTGAACCACTATTTGCTTTTTTATTGATAGACTCTTGACTTTTGGGGGAAAATCGTTAGTACTAATTGTTCCCTTGTTCAACTTTGACATTTTGCAAGTATGTGTGCAGTGAGTGGGTGTCAATGAATATCAGTCCCCCCCCCCCCCACCACAATTCTTGTCCTCAAATGTCCTATTCCTCTACCTTTAACCAGCATTAACCAAAATCTAAAACCAAACCGGCCACCTGATTACCAACAAATATCCTCACACTTTCCTACCCTTATTACCATTGTGAGATCTATAGGCATGGACACATCACGTACCTGCACACTCAAGCCTTCCTCATCATCTCCCTTAAGGTCATCTGTCAAACACAGCTGCTTCAGTGTGTGACATATTTATGCAGAGGTGTGAACAAACAGTTCAAATTATCCTGTCTATTGCGGACCTGCGGACCCTCTCTGTGGATCTAGTCCATAACATTCAACGGTTTAGGTTTTTTCTCTTCTGATCTTGTCCAAATCCCTTCTTTGGCTTTCTCTCTGTTTCTATTTTGACTGAGTGAGCTATCTGTCACAACCAGCTGAGTCTGTGGTATCTTAAGATGCACCTTCACGGTGTTGTATATGCATGTTCATAAATGTTGGCCTTGAGAGGTTAATGTTATTGAATTGAATCTGAGACAGGCCACTATCAAGCCATTATTACAAGTGGAGAATTACTGATAAATTATTTTCAGGAACGGTAGAGAACGGTCAAATTGGGGCATAGTGTGCCTCAAATGCCATCATTTGACTTTTAATTTATCTCTCAACCTTCTCTCTTATCAAGCGTCCAGTCTGGCCATCTCTCCTCCATTTCTCCTACCGCCTCTCTTCAATTTGGATTCTCTACAATTTCATCAAACAAAAAAGCCATAAAATGATCATCAGATTTAAAATTGTAAGGCCAAGTATCTGAATATGAGACACAGCATTTGTCCAGCAGTGGGAGGAGAGCCATCAAAGATGGAGATGTCACAACTGAGGACAAGCTCAGCTTTGAAAGACAGAACGGAAGTAAAGGCCCATTCCCAGGACTGATGTTTTCATTTACTTACTACCCAACAGAATCTGGGTACTTTCTATTTGCAACACATCTTTTCCAGCTGATTTACATTGTAGCTGTTTGAAGATTATATGAAAAATGAAGAAAATACAATGTCATGATAGAGGAACAGTAGAGTAACATGGGCATGGTATTTTTTATCTAATGAGGAAAATGTTATTCGGCGGCAGATTTAAGTCTCAGCTACCCAGACTACCTTTCAGCCACATTATCTTGCCACAATAAATATATATTTCCTGTTTACTTAAGTTGAATTGATGGTCCATTCAAACAAGCTTTATTACTTTTTTGATGAATCTTCAAATGTTCGCATTGTGTTGATATTTGGTTTTATTATGATTTGATTTTCTATCATTTATTGCATTGTTTTGGCAAGTAAAGCTCATCTGAAAAATTCATTTCTCTCTCAGCGTGAGAGGTTTCGGTTTAATGATTACAAAAAGCATGCAGCCGGGTAAAACCTTTGTTGAGATATGATACATTTGTACAAGTTTTAGAAGCAGACATGTTTGGAGTGCTCATCAGCCATCAAGGTTGGAAGCCAACACCCACCAGATGCCAGTGAGGTGGCTGTAAATAAGTCTGTCTACTCAACTAGCGACTTTGGCGGGCAGCCAGGCATCATTTGAAAGTGGTGTGTGAGTGTGTTAAAATGAAAGTGGCTGGTTAAATACAGGTGCACTGTAGCATGTGGGGCAATGATGTGAGTTCCCTCTTGGACAAGATGTAAAGGCAAAAACAGAGAGGAGGAAAAAATAGGGGATAACAGCATTAGGTAAAAGTGGTGAATGATGTTTGTAACACTTTGCTGGACAGAAGCATCCTCTGTATGGAAAATAATCAAATAAAAGAGAAAAGATCTATCAAACTGATGGGAGGAGATTAGATGCTTTTAGCAACATTATTCAACCTTATTTAACCGAAGAGAGAAGAGGAAGGGGGCTCTTCATCTGCCAAATGACCATCACTCTACCAGTCAGCGTACACTAAACATCAAACATCACTCTGGATCCCATTCTTAAAGCAGTTTACGATGCAAAATACTATACTACAAACATGTGTACAGTCAGAGGTTTTACTGTGGAATAATTCTGAGCTCCATCATTTTTAGAGTTAATGATCAAAATAACGCAGTTTAACACCATCTCAGGATATTGGCATTGTCACTGCACGGAGACATATGCTGATCAGAATCTGTATCTCCATCTTACGGGCCATGTGCTAAGTTATATTTAGCATACATCATTATGTTTTTCAAAGTTTCAAAGAAAAATACTCCTTTTCTCTTATATTCTGTCCATTTTGAAGTCATCCAGTTTGACAGAAATGACTTAACAGTCTCTCAGTCAACTAATTCATTCATCACCATCTCTGCTACCTGCTGTCGCACCTCAATCATTTTGAGGGATTGACTTATTCATACACACACACAAACACACGCACACATGCATTCTTAAAGAAGTCATACCGATGCATAAATTCTGAACATCGTGGACTGGAATACAAATTATGACCTCTGTTGCCTGTCACTGACTGATACATAAGAAATAGATTCAGCTCTTTTGGTCCCTTCCTAAAGCAGAGCCTGGAGCCAGTTTCACAACTTTCAGTGTTTTTTCAGCCACTCGGCTCGAGCTTGTTGCTGCTACGCTGGCTGTGTTTTGGACTCGGCTCTGTTCATCTTAAAGTATTAATGCAATCAGTCGCTCTGTGTTCTGGTTTTGACATCCATTTAACCTTTTGTGGTATATTGTTATTTCCTTGTTACTCGCTGCTCTTGGGTTTCTCTCGCCCACATTTGCATTTTTGCAAAGCACGGTGTTGCTCAGCTTATCTCTGAAAACAACATACATTTAGAATACGATAGTGCTATATGTGTCTTTGCCCGAATGATTTAAATCACAACACAGATGATTAACCTGTTAACTGATGAATTTTTAAATTATAACAGTCTTTTGTCTTCCTCCTTCCTTCTGGTGAAGGAAGGGCTGAACTTTTCCACATTGTCACATTGCAACACAAATATATTTTAAAGGAATTTTATGTGAAAGATCGACACAAGTGAAGTACAAAGGAAATTGTACAGTTGCATGATGATTGCTGGATGACTGAAAGTTGACCTGTGTGTAATCTAATCTCAGTACAAATACAACTGTTCTGTGACGGCCTCAGAGGTTTGTTAGGAGAATATTGGGGCGCAACCAGCATCATGAAGTCAAAGGAACACACAAGACAGGCCAGGGATAAAGTTGTGGAGAAATTTAAAGCAGGGTTAGGCTATAAAAAGATTTCCCAAGCTTTGAACATCTCACAGAGCACTGTTCACCCCATCATCCAGAAACAACTGCAAACCTACGGCCGTCCACCTAAACTTACAGGACGAAGAAGGAGAGCATTGATCAGAGATGCAGCCAAGAGGCCCATGGTGACTCTGGACGAACTGCAGAGCGGGGGAATCTTCCACAGGACACATATTGGTGTCCTAAATCTGACCTTTATGGAAGAGTGACAAGAAGAAAGCCGCTGTTAAAAGAAAACCAGAGGAAGTCATGTTGCAGGACAACGACCCTAAACATAAAGCCAAGGCTACAATGGAATGGTTTGAAACAAAATATATTCAAGTGTTAAAATGGCCCAGTCAAAGTCCAGACCTAAACCCAACTGAGAATCTGTGGAATCTATGGCTGCAAACTGCTGTTTACAAACGCTCCCCATCTAATCTGACCGAGCTTGGACTGTTTTGCAAAGAAGAGTGGGAAAAAATTTCAGTCTCTATGCAAAGCTTGTAGAGACAAACCCCAAAAGACTTGCAGCTGTAATTGCAGAAAAAGGCAGTTGCACAAAGTATTGACTCAAGGGGGTGAATACTTATACACCACACTTTGCAGTTTTTCATTCAAAAAAATGTAAGAACATTTATGATTTTCTTTGTACTTCACAATTATGTGCCACTTTGTGTTGGTCTTTCACATAAAATTCTAATAAATTATATTTATGTTTGTGGTGATAACATGACAAAATGTGGAAAAGTTCACGGGGTACTTTTTCAAGCCACTGTATTAGTAATTTAGCTCACTAACATATCATTATTGGTACATTTGATTTCTTAACTGTTGCATGTGCAGTAACAAGCCAGCCCATTACTGAGATTGATCGTGAAGTCAGATATGATCAAATCATGTGTATCAAACTAATTTTATTCAGCTTGTCGTCATTATTATGAACCTGCCTTTGAATCAGTTGGCAATGTTTGAGAGCAGTAAGTAACACTTTGGTAGCCATTGCTCTGCTGACGTTGGCTGGAGTAGTGATGAGTAGGTGGAGAGAGACACGTACTGACATCAGATGGTGCAATGTGAAAACCTTTTTCTTTCCTGTATACACAACTACTGCTGAGTCTTAGGCAGGTAATGTTGCAGCTTTTGCCAAACCTTCCCTGCCTTCTCTGTGCTGGCCCTGCATTACAGTCATTAAACTTCATTATAGGGACAGTTGGTGCTTACACAGAGCTGTGTGTGTGTGTGTGTGTGTGTGTGTGTGTGTGTGTGTGTAAGAGAGAGAGAGTCTTCTAAGGGGGGTAGTGGCAGTATGAAGGATGGGGTGCCGCTTGCACTTTACTATAGTCAGCACACACACATTCACATTAACGTGTGTTCAGTGGCATACACACGGATAACAAAGGAATAAGCTCACAGACGCACAAAAAATTGCAGAATTGCTGTGGCTACAACAGTAAGACATTGTGTGTTAAACTTTTCCAAAGTGTTGAAGGTATTAATATGAATAATAAGAGACATGGTTGGTTCTTTCCTTATGTGACTTGTTCTACTTCTGGCACATGTATTGAAACTATTAGAAAAGGGGAATGATCAATAACTTTGGGGATAATTATGACTTAATGAAACTGAGCGAATATCATTTTATTTTTACTCCATTTTACGTCAGTCATTTTTTAATATGTCAATGTACAGTTTTTTAACAGTAATTAAATTTTCTGTATTTTACATACATCTAAAACAAAGTATTTCTACATATTTTGAAGTATGAAAGCTTTGAGCTTTGTTGAAAAATGCAGAAAAATTGCTTGTTCCAAAACCATTCTCAGTAGATATCAGTTTCAGTGTGTGTATATATATATATATATATATATATATATATATATATATAATGAACTAGAATTGTGGTCACATCTGTTTTTGCGGCCAATTTTGACAATTTTACAAACAATAAACTTGGAAACCACAGACCTTTACTTTATGAAACTTGATGGTTAAATTGGATATTGTTGGGAAAAAAGGATTGATTTTACAGATAAAACTGAAATAAAGGGCTAAGAAAGTATTATTATTATTATATAACTTAATATTATTATTAAGTTATGAGGCACACCCTCGCAGCTACACGTGGTTATGAAAAACAGACATTTAAATCTCACACTTAACACTCATACCTCCATCCCACCTGCAGGTGTGATGATGTCACATACAAGAAACAGTTGTTTGGATATAAAGTGCAACTTTGTGTGTCAGTGTGTATCAGTTGTGGCTGCTGTGATTTTGACTGCCAAGTGTCTCAAGAGTTAGTGTCACTAACACCATATGTGTTCTAGAGACTTTTTACATGCTAATGCTGCGTTATTGATCCAGCAGAATCCATTTGCTTTCCTGTGGAAACCGTTGGGGGGTGTTGAGGGGGGGGTTTCCATTAATCGTATGATAATTCATAATCTGAAGATTGATTTTGCCTTTGGTGCTACGGTAAAATAATTATTGGTGGTGGTAGTAAAGCTATAGTTTCAACAGGTCAACAAACTTTTCATTACTGATTAAATGAAGGAAAAGCAGCAATGGAGATATAGATTGAGAAATTGCTGTGCAGTAGAGATAGCGCGAGAGTAAAGTGTGCTTATGTTTGTATGACTATCGTGCGTGTGTGTGTGTGTATTGTGTGGGTGACATTGAGCAGACAGTGGCACTGTGTTGAATGTATAAGTGATGGCTGATTAGCATAAAGCTCAGGAAAGCTTAGCCGTCTCCACCTTTATTGCCTCACTCTGCATTCATTTTCACTCAGACAGATGCCAGTTCCCAGCCAGATATAAACAAACATTAATAACCCAAAGTCTTTTTTCCATCTTATTTTTATAACGCCACACTGTGTCGTTCTTTCTAACAATGTGAGTCGGAGAGTGACTGCATACTCCCAAATTTCATAACTGGGGGGTTAGGATAGGGGACGGGCGACGTGTGGAAATGGAAAACCATAGGCTCAACTCCAGCAAACAAACCATCAATGTGGTCTTGAACACTGCAAATAACCACCAACTGCTGTAACATTCTGCTCAAAAAAAAAAGACCTCTGAGCAGTTCAATGCTGTGTTATAGTGCACGCAATTCCCTTCCAATTTCAGTAAATATTTCATCGATGACACTGAATGACTTTGCAAATAACATTCAGTATCCAAAATCTACTAATACAACCCAGCTGTGCTGTATTTTCAAATTATGAGAGGAGAGGGGAGGGGAGGAGCAGAGAGGAAAGGAAGCGTACACAGCCATGAAAAAGAAACACATTACCAAGAAAAGAGAAACACAGGGTGGTCAATATGTCATTTGTAATTTTGCTATCCATAATTCTCTGTGTAGCTGAGTTTCTATCAATTTATGATTTCGAAACAAGATTATCCTTTACAGGGCCCAGACGGGCAACTGTCAGCACACACTAGCTAGAGATCTCTCTTATGTCGCTTTCTATACTTGAAGAGATATCTCTGAGTTATGTAACAGCATGACATATTCAAGGGTCTAAGGTCTCATTGTCATTATTCTCAACTTGCAATGTGTTTTGGACTCATTTGACTTCCATTATTTTCAATTGCTAAATTTTAAAGTTTGTTACTGCTCTGAAATTTGGGAGACATTCTTTTTCTTCCCTTTTTCTGGGTTTAAGTCATGAACAGTTAAATTTCAGAGTCTAAACAAACCATCGTCGTAAAAGCAACACACCACATTAGATTTCACTCAGAAGAACTCAGCGACTGAACCCCGGGTCACTCGTTTAATGTGCACCCACTGTTTTGTGGATGCTCTGGGTTGATGTACAAGCACAGAGGTTTCCTAGCCACTTCCCCTCCCGTTGCTTTGTTTCAGCAGAGAGGAAGACATAGTAATGTTAGACCCATCCATTTTGTTGCCACTCTTTTTAATTAACGTTGGCCCCAAAAGTGACTTGGAAAGTGCTATGCGGACCTCCTGTAATCACAGATAATCTAATCCATTGCTACAGATCAGTGTTTGTTACATGCATCTCATTCAACACGACTCCACACTACCTTGATTATATCAGCAGCAGGAAACAGGAGTAGCACTTCCTCAACCTTTAGCCTAACAGCAGTCATCACAAAAACCTCTCCATCTTTTTACCCTGTGTTAGCTAAAACATCCTCAGATGACGCTTGTAATGACCCACATACTGTATGAACCTGTCCTCAAACTTTCTTTCATTCTCTCCATTTTCAAATTTTTCGATTTCGATTTGTGTATCAACTTTACTTCCTCCCACTATATCTCTCTCTTTGTTGCCCAGTCACACCTCCCGCTCCCTCATCTCCTCCCTGTTCCTCTCACAGGTAATACTACCCTATCTCACAACAACAAGCCAGTACTCCTACTTGTGCTTTCACACGCACACATTCACATGCTTACAAAAGGACATGCATACAAACGCACAAGGATGTAACACATACAAAAAAACATGCTCCCATTTGCAAATGCACACCCACACACACGCACATATGCTCCTATCTGACATTGTGCAAATGACATAGAACATAGAACTCTGAGCACACGAACACACACAAACAAACACACAAACACACGAACACACACACACAACATATCTACAGATTCTGTGGTCAAGTGATCAGAAATTACTCGGCAGCTACGTGTTTTCTGACTGGCTTGGAGCTTTGCGTATTCCAATATAAGAACGTAGCTGTCATTTATTAAGGTAATTGGACTGCCAACAGTGCTTTAGTGCATGTATGTGTGTGTGTGTGTGTGTGTGTGTGTGTGTGTATGCATGTGTGTCAGGAACAACCCTTTTTCAGTTTTCTTGTTTCCTAAACAATACATTGGCACAATTTATGTCTCAGCAACTGCAGGGAGACGTTTCCTTCAGACTTAGGATAAATATTCTTCTGAATATTCTGTCAAAATGAATTTGAATTAGTCAAATACAATTAAGTTACTGCATGTAATACTGCATTATATAAATCTAGTTGCTTTCTGGTTAAGAGTCTTGTGATAAAATCAGCGTTTCTCATATCAGGACAAGGGGAAACACCTAGTCCTGCTCTCCAACATATAAATAGCGTTATCTATAAATATCATCAATCACAATTAATTATTCATACAACTAACTTTAAACAAAACAGACACACAGCACAACAGTCCTTTTTATCAACTTCAACTCTGCTTTCCAATCAGATCAGTGACAGTAAGCAAGCTCTTCACAAGACAGACACACACAGAGATATATATCCCCTCCTGCGCGCACACAGTGCTGAATTATTAACAGTAAGGATCTGAGAGAGGAGAGGGAGAAAAAGAAGGGTGGCCATTGTTTCTACTAAATGATTCAAAATCAATTAATTTCACTTTCATAGAGAGAGAGGGGGGGAGACAGAGATGGAGAAAATTGTCCCTTTTTTCTTCAGTGTCCTGAAAACAAACTGACTCCAAATAGAACGGACTTTGTACGCATGTGGGACACTGACTGATGTCAGTATGAGCTTCACATGGAAGCTCATACTGAAAGAAAAGCTGAATGTATTTTAAAGGAAGGTCTGCACAGCTGCCTGTGTGGTTGCAGAGATATTAAGACCAGAATAGTTTACTGCCGTTTCATCTTAGTCTTCGAAGGCCCATGAAAGCTGCCAAATGTCGTCTGTGATCATCCAACAAAGTTTGTTGAAATACCTCGGCTCCCCTTCACTCCATCTTTGGTTCGGCGGTTTGCTTAGGCCTCCTGGAACGTCGACATTGGCCGTCCTCTAACTTCTAACCTAAGGACACCACATGCCACAGCAGCAGCCAGGAAAATAACTGAGACCCTTGAAACGACCTGCTTGTCTGCACTGTTTGGTGAGAACAGGTTATATTTGATATTCACTAGAGGCACACATGTAGACAAACACCTGTGTCCCTGAGCTAATATCACAGAAAAATTTGTAATATGCTGGATTTCTATTGAGCACGGAAATGTGCAGGGGAAAGCTGCTATTACAACAGACCTATAAAGTTTTCTTTAAGTTCCTTACTTTTCGTTAAGGTTAACTTCAAACTGCAAAGGAGACAAAAGCACAACCAGTACCATAAAACCACCAGCAATTATTTGCTATAACTCTAATAATTTAATTGTTTTAGACCTCCTCCATGATGACAACTTTTCTGTTGTTTGACACTGTGCATCCAATTAAAACAAGAAACTGGTGAAAAACAGGCAACTGGAGCAAAATGTGCGTGAAGGAAGATAATTAAGAGTGTGTTTACACGTCTACATGGATAAAGTACTAAGTGTCACCTTTATAGACACTTGATATCATAAATGCATTTTATATCAGCAGTAAAGCTTAGACGATGGAAAAAGTTTAGCAGTTCATCACATGTGAAACTGTTTGGTGCCAGCGTACAGTGGCACAGTAAAATACAGGCTTACTGTAAATAACTAATGTACGATTCGGCTTAGCAGTGTATTTTACTATAAGCAGCTTTCAGTCAGTCAGTACACAACAAACATGAAGCTTAGTCCCACGGCTTACAACTAGGCAGAAATCCCATTATCATCTATCTATCCATATCCATCTCTCTCTCTCCCTCTCACTCTTGCTGTCACTGCCATGGTTTTGAACTAGACAGAAACACCATCATCATCATCTATCTGTCCATGTCGCTTTTTATTTCCATGTCTATCTCATTCCATCTTTTTTCTTTCATTCCTTTACATTATTCCTATGGCTTGGAATTAGACCAAAATCCCATTTATTCGTCCATCCATCTCTTTTTCCCCCCTCTGCTATTTCACCCCACATTTCTGCCTCCCCTCACACGCTGGCTCAGAACCAAGTTATCTATTTATCTTCACACCCATCCATCTTTTTATCTCTCCATTACTCCTTTCTAAAATTTCCTGCTGAAATGAGAAGGGTGTATGCCAGGTTGTATCATGATTTCAGAGACATCACAAGGGAGATTGGCTAAAAGCTGAAGGGTTCCTACAGATTTTCAGAAAGAAGGGGACAAAAAACTACTTTGCACTGATCCATTGATAGTATGTAGTATATATAGCAGTACTTTACAACGGATGATACTAATTCCATAAATTGACAAATTGACAAGGAAAACCCAAAATCAACACCACAGCCTGGATATGTATCATTACATCTTATCCTCTTAAAATAATACTGTTTATATATATATATTTTTAAATCAGTGTTAATTACAAATAAGACTAATACAGAGAGAAAATAGACCATCACTGAAAAATTGGCCTGTTTGGACTAAATCTACTGCAGGGTTACCACCAAATGCAAGTAGTTTGAGCTCTGTAATTCTCCAAGATGCATGAATGATCTATATAGATTCACAACTGAAACTATGTGTACTCACAAATATGGAAATATGCACACAGGTCACGTTGGCTGGATTTTATAAAACCACATGTGCAACCTGGATTTTGGTTTAGAAATGTCAACTGTGGATGTAGAAATGCACTTTAAATGGCCATTAGGGTATTGATGCTCCTGCCCACTCAACTGTAAGTTTCACTGATCATGTCACAGAGGTTCTCTGACAGGATCAGAGCACCTGCCATTATGTCCGACTCTCACAGACGGCAGTCAATGCAGATGGCAAACCTTTAATTTATCTCATGTATCCACAGGGCATCTTTATCTGCTTCAAAGCTAAAGTTAAAGGATCACTGCCTGGGAAATAACAGTTTGAATGTAAAACCAGAATAATGATGAAGATCATCACTAATAGATAACTCATTAACCTTATAAATGATAAAAGTTTTACAGTTTAGTGACACAATTGAGTAAACTGACAAAACACTTTATCAACCACATAAGATTACGTCTCATCATACATTTAATCTCCCCCTCATCACGTTACCTCTGTTGACTCTAGATAACAAGTTTGTGTAGAAAACAGGAAACACACATCTCTCATCCTCATAATCTCTGGACCCGGCTCCAGGTACTGTAGGTGTATAAAAAGCCTGATAACGTCTCCATGCTGTCATCGGGGTAGTAAAATATCTAAATAATTGTTGATTTGGGTGCTTAATTAAATCCAGCTTCCTTTGACCGAGTCAAAGTTCCCTTATTTTCAACTAAAGTTGTGTGATGAGCTTTTTAGCAAATAATCCAAATCAGCTAAATCCAGCTTCATTATAAAAAACTTCTTAATCACTATTCCTGGTGAAAACATTTGTTTTCTTTGAAATGCTGTGTAATGTCTTCTGAGAAAAATGTTCCTGGCTGAATGTGGCAAATTAGTAACCGTAGATAATTGTGGTTAAGGCAGCGAAAGATTTGTCTGTTGAATTAGGGTGTAGTGAAGGGTCTAACGAGCTTTGTGTGTGTGTTGGATTGGTCACATGATGAGCTTTACCCTAAACAGGAAGTAACCTTTCTTAATAGATCAGACTTGTTGAATCCCAATTTGTAGGCCTGCTGTAATCTGGATGTTGGTGTTCATGTAAATGAAGGTGTTCATTTCCAGCATCATCGCGTCAGCCTCTCCTGCTACTGTAAACTTTGTTTTACGAGTGTTAAAAGGTCAGGATGCACATCCAATACTATTACAGAGCACACGTGTGTGTCCTTTGGGTTAGTGTTTCTGTTCGAGGCTCTGTGTGTGTGATCACTTGTTTCAGGGCGTCATCTAAATAATTCACAAGCTCCCCTTTTGCCCAGAGGCGGAAAGCATTACATCCGCTCCCTCTATTCAACACGGGTGTGTGCATGTTTCCACAAGCACGTCTGTTTCCAAGTCTATGTGCGAGGGAAAGATCTGTGCTTGTGTGCATGGATGAGTGTGTGGCTTTATGTGCATGTGTTTGTTAGTGCATGAGCCTAGCAGTGTGTCAGGGAGGACTGTATTACATAACCCTTAATTATAAATGGAGAGAAAATGTGACAGCTTGTGACCTAATCCGAGATAAAAGCATTACATTTTCACAATTCAAAGGCAAATATTTGTGTGTGTGTGTGTGTGTCAGTATGTGTAATTTGACTATGCCATTAAAGGAAATGTGACAGCACTGCAAACACTCTTCAATTTGGAAAAGTGATGACTTGATAATGACATGGTGATGTGGCTCTATGCCTGCAGTGTGTGTGTCGTCCCTGTGTACAGGCAGATGGAGAAGGTTCTTCAAAAGTGTGCGTTTCTTTAATTGTGCAGAGTGGCAGATCTATTACTGTGGAAGAGTACGTTATTATCAGCGTTAAACGGCCTTGCAGAAGCAAACACACAATGCTGTGTGATTAAGGCCGACTAACATTAATGTGTGGCTGGATGTGTGTGTGTGGTTATGAAGGGGTATAAAAGCTGTCACTTGGCTTTCAAAGCACTCGCTAATATGGCTTTTAAGGGCTTCTCATCTCATTTCTGTATGCACCCTTTAAATACACACACACACACTTACAGACAAATACAGCGAGCCCAGTGACTAATGTGCATACTGTCACCCACACACACACACACACACACACACACACACACACCCTCCCTTTACCCTTCCATCACTTCTTTTTTGCACGTTCTCTTTACCTCAGTTATCCTCTTTTCATGTTATGTTAACTTCCTTTAGTCCATCTACATTATATCTCCTGACTTTCTTAGTGATTCCCTCCTCCCTCAGCCTCCTGCTCTGTACATGCTTTCATCCTCTCTTTTCCATCACTTCCCTTCATCTGTCTGCTTTGTTCATCTTTTTTCACCGGCTGCTGCTTTTTGTCCTTGTTTGTAGGAGGGGCTAAAAGGATGGGGGTGGAGAAGCAAAATATGGCAACAATAAGAGATGAGATGAGAGAGAGACATAAAGAGTGTGTGAGACAGAATGAGAGATCTAATGTGTGCTTGTTGTGATTTCCCAGCACTGTGTTCTTGGACAAAAGGCCCGCTGTGTCCCTTTTGGAAAGCAGAGAAAAAGCTGAATAACGCACCCCATCATGAGACACGACGGACACTATCCCCTAAACTGGAAGAACAACTATTACACGGCGAGAAGGAGGGAAGGAGAAGACGAGGATGAGGAGGAGGAGGAGGTATCAGATGTTGGTAAAAGGACAAATCATCAGTGACTCAGTCAAATCACACAGACGCCTGGTCAAGCACACCATACTGAAATACATGAGGCTTGTTATTCGCTCCCAAAGCGGAGCCTAAAGGTGCTGCTTTCACTGTGTTGCCTCTCCACTCTGTTTATTAATGCTGCGTTGTCTCAGGTGCAATAATTGGGAGCAGAGCGCGTCTACAGCCTGTAGTCCGTGCACCGATTAAAACGAGCACCTTCCTCAAGCTTATAGTCAATGCTCTCAATCAGAAGTAAAGCAATATCAGCCTGCAGTCTGCTGGCCAGTCAGAGGTAACGTACGGCCAAGTCAATCCCACTTCAGCCAAGTTTATTTAAGATGCTGTAGCTCAAGATGCCCCTCTTAAAAACAAACAAAAAACAGAAATGGTTGAAAATCTTACAACTCCATGGCATCAGGGCAACTCCATCTCCTGAAGAAGATCAAGTGCTCAAATGATCAAAAGCTCCAGACAGCTGCTGAAAGAAGCAGCTCAATTGTTGTTCCCAAGGTCAAAGATGAGCTCTTACGCATCTGAAACAATGAAATACAACACACAGCAAACTTCATGACACTGACGCTGGATTTGAAACGCTTTGCCCCGATCATTGAAAAATTCTCTTGATTTTGACTTTCTGTGAGTTTCCATGAATTTCTGATTTGTTGTGTTTCATTGAACTTATGCAAATGCTCACAACTTTGAGTTTAATAGAGGAAATCAATCGGTTTTTTTTTTTTTTTTTTTTTGAGAGAGAGCGATGGAAACACTCAGCATGACACTGTGAGCTTCCAGCTTTTCCATCAATGGTTAATACCAGAGGGAAGAGAAATGCAAATGGCGCTACCTCTGTGTGACTACTCAATGGCATTTTCCTGAACATTATATTTGGTGTGTGCTGTTTTCCCGCAATAGAACTGCTTTCAATTCACTGGAGCTTAAGAGAAAGACCTCTACACCCTGCATCATTTTACATGGACCCTTTTAATGGCTAGCCTGAAGCCAAGCGTGAAAATCTCTCTGTTGGCCTCTCTGCTCCATTTCTCTCTAGGTTCAGCTGCCTTATTACTTGTTAAAAAATCCAGTTATCCAATAATGGCTGGGGTGATGCTCGAATGATCACCTTGTCCATACCCTCCACACATTAGACTGACCCCACCCCCACAACCACCACTCACAAAACCCAACCAACTTGTCGGTTTCATCTTTTTCTCCCTTTTTTCCCATTACAGATCAATGTAAGCGGTCAGTCTCCCCCATCACGTCCCCCACCGTCAGCTTCCTGTACTTCTGACACAAGAGTCTTTGTCAAGCCGTCTTTCCTTCTCTCTCTACGATGAGTTTAATCAGTTTCTCCATTCCCTCTCTCTTTCTTTCTCGATTTCTTCGTTTTTTCAGCAAGAGCAGATTTAGAGAGAATTACCTCCCGCATCAGCTCTCTGTTACTGTCTCCCATCCTTTCCCTCTGTCTCTCACTTGTCTGCATGGCTTTCTCGTGTTGCCATCCAACACAGTGAAAAAATAAATAAATAAAAGTGTCAGCCAAATTTCAAGCAGGTGGTATTAGAAAGTGTGAAGAAGTGGTATGTTTCCATGAACCACTTTTATGAAAATATGAATGGAATGTGTAACAGGATATCATAGTCCAAAAGCACCGGTGATACATCTGTAACATTTGGAAATCATGGTCCTTCACTGCAGATCCCCATCTGCCATTTGTGCCACTCTTATGAATTAATTCCTTCTTTCTATGTCATTGCAGTATTTTCATCTGATGCTATTTTTAAGAGTTTCAATCATCAGTGCAGCAAAAAGATAAGAAAAAGAAAAAAATATTACTCTTACATATTACCCTTTTACCATTACCATTAACACAACTTGAAATGAAAAGCAAACGTTTGCATTGGGCAGTTCTGCAATTATTGTAGCTGTTGCAACCATTTTTGTTTGTCCAGCTGTCACATGCCCTCTGTATTTTGCCGTGAGACAGGAGCAATTTCACTGAAATTGCAGTCTCTCAGCAGGAAGTGTCAAAGTTTTTGTTGCTATTCATTAAGGCACTAATACAGTTCCAGTAACCTGTATAATGATTTGCTTCACTAAAGCATGGGACAGTAGAAATTAGCCTCTGCAGCCATATTAGTTCAGCTTGATCTGAACAAACCATATTTTTACTACAACACATCTGACAAAAATCATCAGTTATATCTGTCCTATTACAATGTGTTCTTTTTTCCTCTTTCAAGCTCAAATATTTGCTATCTTTTTTCATCAGTCGTGTCTTGTCCGACCACAACTAAAGGCAAACCTATTGGCAGCTTTTACGCTAAAACCTTCCTTCTAAATTATGGGTAGAGAGGAATGAGATGCACTTCTGATGATGTGTACTTCTGGACAGTACTGCCACAGAAGTTGTCGTCTTACAAGTAAAAAGAGGGTTGTCTCTTTTTCATCTTCCCACCCCTTCATGGATTGAAGTGCAAATGGGTTTTCTAAATGTTGCCGAAATTGTTGGATGAGTCCATTTGATTAGAAAAAGGTGTGGGCTGATGAGGGCTTCTCCAGACAACACGTTTCTGTTGTCTTTTGACAAAAATTGTACATCATTTTATTCACATTTTGGTAAACAAAAATGCTTCCTTTTTTGTCTAGTTTTAGTCAATGAAACACCATCATTATTTTATTCAACTAAAAACTGGAAGGTTTAAATTTGAGTGCAATAGATATTTAAAACCTTTCTGTTGGAAAAGGGGGGGTGGCAGGCGGTGCTGCCCTTTCAGCTGTCTTCTTCCTACTACTTTACCAGCTCATTTCCAAGAGTTAACAGAAGGATGGGAGTCCTTCTGCTAACTCTTCCTACATTAATTGGCTCTAATATTTCTTTTTCCCAAGTTTTATGTGACATCCTCGTCCTGCCCACACATCACAGACTCATTCTTTTTTTCTTCTTGTCACATATTTTTTTCCTAATCTCAAAATGTATATTCTGTCTCCCTCTTTTTCCTGCCATTTTCTGTCATTCCATCTTCCATCATCTCTCGCTACTGCTACCTTCCACACACCACCTCCTCATCACCTCTGTCTTTAAACTCCGGCTCCTGTGTTTCAAAGTCAGTCTTGAGAATGTTAATTGGTGCAAGTGGCACTTTTTTTTTTTTTTTGAGGTTTCTCCCATCATGTACTACCACTTATTTTAAATATGACATGGCCACAACTTGACACGTTTTGTCGAACACAAAATCTTGGCAGAGGCTTATTCTGAACTGTCACATAAAGTAAAATACACTGAAAGGTTTCCTCATTTGTCACACTAGACACACAAACAGACAGTGAGTGATGAATGAAAGTGAGATGGCAGCAATTCACATAAGGATGGGGAGAAAGAGGAGCCTTTGTGACATTATCACAGCATGTGAGTGAGATCGAGGGCCTGATGAGATGGAAAAAGGAAAAGCAGGGACAAGTGTAGGATTGATGATGTGGCAGAGGAGGGTATGGGGCAGGTAGAGGGAAGGTCACAAGGTTTGTTGACCGCACTCACTGGCAGTTTTGATCTGACAGCTCAGGCAACTTGTTGTGCCAGTAGAAGAGAAGAGAGGGCGAGAGTTGGGTAATTATAATTTAGGGACATACTGTATGCAGCGCTGTGCTAGCTGTACAACGGTAACCTTTATAGAAGTAGCCCTGATGCAACTATCCTGCACCGCAGACGGTTTGCCCTTTGGAGTGCAGCGCTAAACCAGGTAGCTTTTTAACATAAATGTACTTCACTATTCATCAGACTTTTGGGCGTTATGTTTCTTTTTTGCTGCTGAAAAGACAACACAACCTCTCTTCAGCATGATGATTGGGTGTAGCAACTGTTGAAAATCGAACTGTTCCCAAAGATAGTAACTAATGTCCCGTGTGTGGAATGACATCCCAACCCCCCTCCATGTGTTGGCCCTGCTTCATCTTCAACTTTCTTCAACCAAAATGCATGAAGTTGCAGCATAATGCAATATACTGTAGGTGTGATTAAATATTCACTTTTTGGCTGAACTTGACTGCAATAAAAGTTTGTAGTTTTGTTATATTTGCCCAGAACTGCTTTTTAATCACTTTCATCCAAGATTTTAAATTACATTTGAATGATCCAAATGCATTTCTGTTGTGCTGAATGACCAACAAGAGAGATAAAACGAGGTGCGGGTGCCCTGTAATAAAAATTATTTGGACGTTACTCTTCTCCATTCTAAAGTAGATTTCGCACAATAAATTTGCTGCTGGTGTTGTTCTGGACTTCTGTTTCCAGTATTTCATCTTTTTATGTTAAATATATAAATATTCAGATGAATGATAAAAAATTTCAGAATTTAGGAAACTGAATATTGCTTCAGCACTTCTGTGTCAGAGGTAAATAAAACAGTTCTAGGCCTTCTTTATTGTAGGACTGCAGCAACTGAATATTTTAGTAATCAAGTATTCTTCTGAAAGTTCCATCGATCACTCGAGTAATAGAATAAAACATTTGTTTAGTTAAAGAGCGATTATAAATATACATGAGAAAATATGACATTACACTTAATAATGAACAATTGGATTCCTTTTTTCGACAATCAACGTTTATCGTCACGTCTTTCCTCCATCTTCCCCTCCTTCTTCTTTTGCATGCGTGACATCAGCGTGTTGTGCCACATAGAGACAGGGCGCAACGCGTCATACTCCAAAAGCCACGCCCACTGAAGGTGTTTCACTCACCGTGTGCCAGCAAACACAAACTAATGCCAAAAAGCTGCTGTGTGGTAGGGTCACCTACTAACAGGGTAAAGAACCCTGATCTAAGGTTTTACAAGCTGCCCAACAGAAAAAAAAGAGCTGTTGTATGGCTTCATTATGTAACCTAATAACAATAGAAACCAAGTCTTGCATCGACACTACTACATTATTTTAAGACAGCTTTTTATAACCCAAACGTTTCAAATCTGCCCCACTCTATGGGGTTAAAATGTAGTTGGGTGGATGTAGCCTTGGTTAGCTTCAGCTCCTGCAGTTAGCCTAGCAAATTCAGCCACCTTAACTTAGAGTTAAAAAGAGTGAATGCACATAGCTTTGTTATATTTTTATTTATCTTTATTATTCATTATTTATCTTTATAAAAGATAACATTACATCCCTTATGTTACAAAATATTCTAATAAAAGCTTGGCATGAGAAGAGTATCCAGTGAGGGCTAATTGCTTGTTATTTATCTTCCTTTTTGTTTGGAATATACACTCACAACAATGAAAAATTGCACATCTTTGGATGCTGATAATTCTTTTTGTTAGTGAATGGATCCATAAACCAGCCTACTCTGACTGCCCCGTCGTCTTTCTGCCTGTATCCACTTCTCTCGTCTTTAAGGCTCATTTTTTTTGTTTGCCAGCTTCTAAAAACTTAGTTCAGGGTTCTTTACCCTGTTAGTAGGTCGCCCTACCATGCAGCAGCTTTTGGGCATTTGTTTGTGTTTGCTGGCACACGGAGAGTGACGAGACACTTTCACACAATACAAAGTCAATGGAGAGCACTTGATTATTTTTTCCCTCTTGCCGTGGGCGGGGCTTAAATGTGCTCAGTCTCCATTAAAAGTAGTCTGGGCGAAATACCATGCAATTCCTTGAGGCAGAGGAAATTCCTTGATTATTTTTGTAATCGAGGTACTCAAATTATTTGTGGAATCGTTTCAACCCTACTTTATTGTACTGTGGAGTGTGCCAGAATTTTTCACTTTAACTACATCATGACTTAATTTTAATACAGAGTTTTAGCCATCTGAAATGAAATAGTGTTTTCTGTTTTCTCCATCAGTTGCTGTAGACTTCTTTAAAGGGAAACAAATTACACTAAATGCGTTTGTCATGTTGAATTTTTCAAATACAGCCACAGAATCCTTAAAGCTGGAGCCCAACATTTTTCCCCAGATCACCAGAATTCACTGTGCCCATCAATACTGACATGATGAACATGATTAAAGACAAACACAGTTTCAGTAATGTCGCCACGGAACATAACTTTCTAGTATTGGTTGGTTGGTTTGGAAATTCTGCTCTTCCCCCAGAGAAGGGTTAGGGTTAGGATTAGGGTTGTGTCAACCGTGACACATATCAGGATTAGTATGCCTGCTATTTGGAAAAAGAAGAATCTGATTCCAGTAGTTGGTCTTTGTGGTTGAAGGCTGAAGTGCAGCTGCAGTTCAGAAGTCACATACAAAAAATTGAATAAAGGGACTGAAGTCTCTGTCAATATCATCGTACTGTGTATTGAGCCATGCCTGAATCTTATCCCACTTAGTGACTGTACCACACTCTGCATAAACTCCGTTGCCATGGCAATATTCACAAAGTACCATTCATTTATGGTGATGTACAGTGACGTTGGGGCAGAAACAGTTTATCTTTAAAATAGCTCATTTCTGGCATGCTGATTACATGTATGCACCTACCCTGAGTGACAGTGACAGGCCAACATGTAGGAATGACCACAGGCTTGGCCAACATTCGATCTTTTTCCCCCCATAGAAGGAGACAGAAACAAATGGTTTGGTTCGAATGTACTTAGTCTAAGAGCTTTCATTGTCAAGAGTGTTGTTGACAAAACATGGTTGGCATATATGGGACCAATGTCTCACACACAAACACACAGTCCAACATCAGTAAATGACACATCTGGGATTTAAGCATTGTTGACATGTCTTGGCCAATCGGAATGATTTATTCAGTGAAATTTTGAAAAGCTGGAACTCAAACTGTGAGATGTAGAAGTGCTCTGCTCCTCCTGCACATCCACCCAGGTACCAAAGGAGCTTCAGGAGTCATCTGTTCGCTTTTTAGGGCCCATAAAGGTTGAAAGGGAAAGATTTAAACTACAAGAGACACCAAGCTGAAAAATCATCCATAAATATAGATAATGAAATAACTTCTTACAAAGCCTTCTTCTAAGAGCAAAACAGTCTTATGCCAAATGGAAAGTGGCTCTCAGTAAGTTTAACACCGCAGAGAGGAGGAGGAAGCAGTAAGGGGTGGGGTGTGAGGTACTCCCCTACATTCTTGACTCATCTGTTTCAAAAGCTGAGCCTACAGCTAAGAAAATCTTCAAGCTATTGCATGTATATTGAACGTTATGCATGTGATTGAGTGTGCACGACCATGTAAGGAGGCATTGATTGGGCGTGGTAAAATCAAAGCTGAGCTTTGGGATAGGAATCGATCAGAAAGTTTTTTTTCTCTCTTATGCCAAACAAACAGAGAAAAAGCTTTTTATATCATCATTTTTTGTTAAAGCCCAACAGGCCAGGCAAACTGAAGAGAGGAACCCCACACATACGTAAAACATGGGCACTGGAAAATACACAATCTCCAGAGCACACATATGAACACAGAGAGAAATGAGACCAGGCTGAATTTACACACAAACCAGCACACTAATGCAGCAAACGCATGCTGACATGCTTAGAACACACACACACACACACACACACACACACACTCACCCGCCAACTACTGCATACATACACATATCACCAGTATCAGACATGCTTGACCAACAGACAAATACAGACCCGCGTTGACACATTTGTTGAGAAACACACACACGCACACAGGCACAGCAGGTTTTGACAAGCTCGCCCCCACACAGCCAAAACACAGACATGCAGATCAGCAAGCTGCAAAGTGAGAGATGGAGGTGGGAGAGTGAGGGAAGTAAGAAGAAGAAGAGGAGAAAAAGCAACGGGGCAATGTTAGAGGATACAAAGAATGACAGAGAAAATAAAGCAGAGAGAAATGTGCCGGAAATGATGAAAGGGAGTTCCTCTAAATCATCAAGCCATCTTGAATCAAACACTCCATCCAATTATAGCACATCTTCAACACAGAAACACACACACATATTTTTTTTTTTTTTGGGTTAAAAAAAAACAAACAAACAAACATGTTCATCTATTTCTGGTATTTCCTGCACATTCACATATCACTTTACTGTTCCTTTTGTTATCTGAAAGATGCAATCCTTCTTCAGCACCTCAACTAGACAATTGAGTTGACTTTTGGATCAGACAGTGAAATGATTTACTGTAAAAAAAACAAAAAAAAAACATGACTACAAGATTACGTCATGTATCGTGTATTTCCAGTGAGAGAAATAGGTTTTGCTGAAACACAAATGTAATGCCTGTGAGCAGTTCAAATAAATGTCAAAGTAAAAATAAATGCTGTATATTTGTGATAGACCAAATATCCAAAAGCCTTTGCAGCTAATGCAACCTTTTAATTTGGGCGTGTGTAGTCTCTCTCTCTCTCTCTGTGTCTGTCTCTCTGTCTGTCTCTCTGTCTGTCTCTCTGTCTGTCTGTCTGTGTGTAATTTTCCATCACTGCTGCTCACTTAGCATTCAAATTAGGCGCACCACCATCCTTGAATCACATACAAGCTCATGTTCTAAGTTTCGGAGGAGAGGAAATTTGTCAGGAGACAAATGTTCCCTGCAGATGCTGACGGGGTCAGCGATAGATGCCAAAGATGAAGTTGCTGATGTATAGTGCATTCACATCAACAAAGTCTGCTGTCAGATGGTTGGTGGAACCAGTAATAGCAGCACAGTACAAGTCCAAATGCTTTGGGGGTTGTTGTGTTTTTTCCTTTTTTTAGCGGGAGAGGGGGTCAGTGGGGTCAGAGCACTAACAGCTCTCATAAACAGGGTTTTAATTCCCTTGCATCATGAGGAAAAACATGAAGAGACACGTACATAGGAAAATTGGATGCAGTATTTGGGTATGGATTCCACTGCAAGCTCAGTGAAGAGTACAAAGCTCCCCCTTCCCACATTTCTATTTTTCTCTTTTTGGTTGCTTGGTTGGTTGGTTGGCTAAATATAGGGCCGAGGCAAGGTTTGACGTCAGCGACCCTAGATGATATTAAATTACATATGGTGTTAGATAAGGGCATACTGTTTTAACCTCCATGGAAAAAGGTATTCCTTGACTTGAAACGCTAGTCACATTACGTCATGTCTATCTTGAGAAGTTAGAGAAGTAGTCAAACTTGTTCTCGACATTAGGCTGCAGATGGAAGTTGCCATTAAAAAAAACCCTCTTGTATCTTCAAGTAGTGAACCAGTTACCCAACAATTTTTTTTTACAACTTCTGACAACTGAGAAGAAGAAAAATTACTTTCCCAAGTTCAATCTCTGAGGGATGAAGTCAAAGTGCAGCAGGAGTTGAGTAAGCATGCAGTAGAAAGTGAGATTTCTAAGACTGCTAGAAAGTGTGTGATGAAAACCACTTCAAAGTCTGTCGCACCTGAAGAATTTTAGTGAATAGTATATCGTTAGTATCATCTAGGTAGGTGATTTCTTTTAATACGACACCTCTGAGGTCATTATTGCCTTTTCCAGAAACAAATTTAAAATATTAACTAGAAAATCTCGTCACTGATGATCTGCTGATTGCCTTTTATGGCAGCATCCTGTCTGACAGTTTGTCTCCTTCTCCTCCTTCATCCTTGTCCCTCTGTCAAATGGAGCTCAGCCCTGTCTGACTCATCCGTGATGTTGCTGTGCTATGCCAGCTGAGACATCCATCCACACAGACAGACTGACAAACACGAACAAACAGGCACACAGACGTGAGGCAAGAGACACAGCCAAAAAGGAAAATACAACTACATGTTTGGATAAACACATTCACAAGGGAATAGGTGATATGACCTAAAATTTACATCACTGTTTTGTTTTCTTTCTCTCTTTTTTTTTTTTTTTTTTTTAAATGGTGATGATTTTGTATCACCAGACTATGTCAACTGGATTTTTTTTAAAACCCAAAACAGTTAGGCCAACACCAAATTGAATGTGAGAATAGAGTGTGAGATTGATGATATTGATCACATAATATAAAGGCAAATGCATAACAACTAACATGTTGCTAAAGGACTAATTTCTTTCCTGTAAACTGGTGAAATCTACTCTTATCCACTCCCTCACATTGTCCAGTTGTCTTTTCTTAGATTTAAGCCAGATCTTTATTTCTGCCTACACTGGCTCTCTGCCAAGACAACTGAAGTCATCAAGATTTACTTCAACAAATCTAGCAGCACTTCCAGAGAGCTCATGGTGAGGCAGAAGAAGGGTTAGGTGAGTATGTAAGATCAATTGAATGTTGACTTTAGTAACTGGCACACGTGAAGGAAATACACACCAATTAAGGGATGACTCATGCCCGTGTTGAGTCTACTACTTTGTGCCACCTGGGGATTTGGTGTCGTCTGTATTTCCTTCCTGCATCAGCCCTCACACTGCTTGCCAAGGTTCAACCTTAAGTGGGCTTTCATTCAGTTCAGCACTCAGCAGTATACAATGATTAGACACAAGTGGCCATATGTTTGTTATAAAGAACACAAACACCCACACTCCTTCACTCACATGAACAAACAAAGGTAAACTGAACACAGAAATGTGAAGATGGATGGAAGGACAGGTAAATGATTATTGGAATAAAGATGTGATGGAAACCTAGAAAGAAGCGGGCCAAACTGATGGATGGATGGATGTTGACTAGCATTGTGTATTGGTTATTCGGCCATGTAGTAAATTTTGTTGCAGTTGAGTGTTTAATGAGCTAACATTGCCAAACCACAGTCTGTAGGTGGTTTGTTGGCTCCATAACAAATTGTATTTCAGTGAAAAGAAAAGTGGATCACTGAAGCCTCATGTTTTGAATGATTCCAGCTTGTGTGTCTCATAAGGCTGCATTGCTTGGTGGATGAATGGTATAGGTGGATGGATGGATGCCAAAAAGATAAAGCTACAGCTCAGGTAGGGTGTTATTTGATGTGTTCAGTACCTGTGGCAGATTTTAAATTGGCAGTCTGCTGCCCTCACTACAAAAACTAAGTGTGTATTTTATTTTGGATATTTTTACCATTTTGTCAACCATTTTCTTTGGAACAACGTTTTCTTAAACCCTGAGCTGCCATATTCCTAATCTGACCTAGATGTTATATTGCACATGCCAATGTTACATTTGTAGAAAGAAATTTAGTCATTTGGTGCTTGAGAAAATGTTGTTCTAGAGGAAAGTGCTGTTTTGCAAACATTTCTATAATGAATACGAGGAACTCTAACTTATGTTAAAGTGAAGTATTGCTTTGAAGTAACAGGAAGGTCCACTCCTCAACCACCTGTACTCATATGGTCAGGTTGGCAAAGTGATCTGAGCCAACAGTAGCTCAAGGAAGACTTCACATTGTTTATTAAAGATTTAAGAAAATTGGTCATTTTGTTTGATAAATTTGGGTTTTGCTTTTTAAATCAACACTTAGAGGGGCCATTGCCACTGAGAGCTGTGATGTGAAGGTCACAGCGGAGTAGTCAAGCACCAAGTGCCCCCCTCCCTCCGCACAATGGGGAAGGAGTGCAATCAGAAAGTGTGTGTGTGTGTGTGTGTGTGTGGACCACTCGGGGACAGTTTGCTTTTTACACCAACACCCCCCATGCACACTACCATCACCTCTTCCCATCTCTCACTCACTGCCTCCTTTGGGATGATGAGAAGAAACTGAGAAGCTGCAGGAGGGGAGGAACAACAAGGAGGAAGTTTGGGGGGGACAGAGGAAGAGAGGATGGAGGTATTCTCAGAGAAACAAGATGTCTTCCCTAATGTGGCGGACACTAAAACGTGTTGGATGGAAAATGGAGAGCCCTGACTGCAGCTTCTACACAGTGTGAAGTATCTCATGAGCCATTTGTCGTTTCCCTTTGATACGACGGCCACAGAGAAGGTGAATGTTGTTCAAAGACATGTAATGTTTAGTTCCAAGTGATGTGAAACAAGGTCGACATTCTTAAAGTGTAATTACAAGTAATGAAAAAGAGGCTTGATACATACACCACATGTCGTCAGTGGGCGATTTGTGTAACGTTTTGTTGACTGCTGGTGTCTGACAACATCACTCTATGTGCCACATATTAAAAGTTCTTAGATCCAAATCACAGCAGATATACCAAAGAGAGACACACACACACACACACACACACACAGACACACAGACAGACAGACAGACAGACAGACAGACAGACAGACACACACACACACACACAGTCAGCTGCCTCAGTATTTGGAAAATTGAGCCACTGCCAACAGTAGCCAGTTGGTTTCACTGTTTACTGAATATATGAGTAATGGAAACATACTGCGTTCCAAGACTACAGTGTGAATCAATCAGAACAAAGATCAGAGGGGAGAATCTTATGACCGGACCAGGACACATGCATGATAAGCTAAACAGTGAAGGTGACCTTTGGGCTGACGTCCATTTTTTTTTTCGGCAGGGTGTGTGTATGTGAGAATGAATACTAGTGCATGTGTGGTCACCCATGCTTTGTGTGAGTGGTTGCATTGTTTGCGCATGTGTGATTCAAGTACTTCAGTGTTACACATTGGTGTCTGTATGTATGTGTGTGTGTGTGTGTGTGTGTGTGTGTGTGTCTGTGTCAGGCACAAGTACGAGACTGAAAGTGAGAGAAATAAAGTCAAACTGTTTCTGTGTGTGTGTGTGTGTGTGTGCGCGTGCACGTACATGTTCTGGCCTCCCTAGAGCAAGGGGTACCAGATGCACGGAGCTTCATCAGGGCTAAAAATATACATGTACACACATGTATGTATATGCACACACACACACGCACACACCACTATAAACACAGGACACATTAACAATATGCTTCAATGATTAGTTCTCTCTCTCTTCATTTATCCTGCACTCTTTTCTGTCTACTAGAAACTGCTTCATATCTGTATGGCTCCTCTCTCCTTTGGGTCCGTCTCCCCTTTTTTTCCCACCTATCTGATTGCCTCTCCCTCCTGCTGTCTGTCTTACCGTCTATCTCTGTTTTCGCTTAGAGATAAGTTGTTCAGTGTTTGCATTCACATATCTGACTCAGGACTGTATTCTCTTTTCACCCTCAATCTCTCCCCAACATCTCGCTGAGTTTGCCAGTCAGAGTTCTGAGCAGCTTTCTTCACTCTTTGCTCATCTGAAGAACCTATAAGTCACCGATTATTACTTGATATCTCGGTTTATTGATTTATCTTGTAAAATAAAAATAAAAAAAAAAAATTAAAATGAATAGCCATCACCCTCTGGGTTTGTGATTTTTTTCCCCAAACAGTTCATTTCCAGTTTAAGAAATGATAAGAATCAAAGCATTTCAAAGAAACTGAAATATTTTTCTTTAATAAATGACAATCGAATGACAAAAATGTTATTATACTATACTTTCATTCTAATATGTGATTTCAGCCCTAAAAAAAAAAAAAAGGAGAGGTCAACTAAACTTAAACTAAAACTTAAAGACCTTGACAAAGTCCTCATTCATTTTTTAGCATTTATACAAATGTGAGTAAGACTTGAGTTTGTAGTCTACAGCTCCACTGCTCCATTCAGGGGAAGTCTCTAAATCAGTTGGGGAGAATTATGGAAGGAAGTCGGAATAGAGGACAGAAGCAGAGAGAAGAACAAGAGATGAAAGAAAAGAAATGTAACTGGATGAAAAGGGGGACTCGGGGGGAATAGAGCTGGTAGGAAGTGAGAAAAGAGGTGAGGAATTCACAAAGTGACAGAGGAGACAAGAAAAAAAAAGTAACTAGAAAGAAGACGGCAAAGTGACCAGCATCATCAACAACAGTAGGCCCAGTAGGCACGAACTACCTCAAGTGTTTTAATCACCTTTTAGTCCTTCTCCAACCCCACGTCAACATACTGAAACCTGAAGTGAGAGTGATGGTATTGAGAAAAGAGAGAGGAAGACAATTTTTACCATGAGTTTGCCAGTTGACCAGGTGATGTCACTACACGTGACCATGAAACAGCCCACCCCCACACACCATGTTGTTCAATTTGACATGCACTTTCATCTGAATTTTTACAAATGTGTCTTAATATGTAGAAAATCCCCAGTAAATCTCCAGATCCAAAGTCTTTATGCAGCTTTCACTGGCACAGTTTCTGCACACTTGACAATCTTAACATCTGCCTCTTCAAAAAGGCTTCAATATGCAGGTTGTGAAACTGAGGAGGAACAAGGAGTGCACAATTCAGCCTGCAGTCTCACTGAGACCAGCATCAGAATCAGCAATCTGTCAACAAAGATAACCCTGATTAGTGTTTGGAAAAACTGAGAAAAGCTAGAAGTTAAAGTTCTTATGTTTTGGTTTTTTTTTAGTTTTTTTTTTTTTTTTACTTGTGCTAAAATAAATGAATAAAAGTGGACTATAATCTTGATTTTTTTTGGAACTGTCCATTTAGGTTCAGTTTAATAAGTTATGTGACTGTAGCAGCAACTGTGCAACAAACAGTTCAGATTTAATCTTCAAAAAAGTCAAACTAGTTTAAAGTTTTTGAATACTGATTTTGAATGTGTTAGCAATAGAGAAAATTATCTGCCAGCTCAAAGATGTAACACAACTTTGAATGTCGGTGAATAATCTTGATATATGTATGAATGTGAGACATAATCCTTGCCTAAGCTTCTTTGTAGTGTCATGTCATCTTAAAGTCACTCGCACACAGACCTTCAGCAGTAATCCAGGAGGTGACACACCATCGGGGCACTAAGGTTTTCATGAGCATGTTGGCTCTTTGTTTTCTTTCTGCAAACATCTGGTTGTACAGATTCAAACTCTACATGTCTGTTGTGCATTTGCTGGCCACCCAGCAGCCTGAGTGGCTTGAAGCATGTGACTCACGTTTCACCTGGTGAAATGGCCCAGACATTCAAAAACAGCAGCTGGCTTTTCATGCTTCCTACAACCGTATACTTTCTCGTCTCAGTTGTTCCATATAAAAATGTAAAAAAAAAAAAAAAAATCCTTGCAGAGCTGCAACAAATCCTGATTTTCTTCTTTATAGTCTACTCATTTCCTGCACCTACCACATAGTCTGCGCTAAAGCATGAAGCTACTTATTTCAATTCAAGCATTTGCCAGCATACATGGATGAAAAGGCAGGAAGCAGGTGGTATGGGTTAACAACTTAAAATAAATCTGAGGGCTGTTCCTGGACTGGATGCGCATAATAGTCCAAAAACACCCTGCCTAATTTCAAGAGTTCCTCAGCAAATTCTTTTGCCTGGATCTGGAAGGTGTGATAAATGTGTCCTTTTTTTGTGATGAACAATATTCTGCAAGTCATTGTGTATGTAAAAGAGTTTATGGTGGTAGTTTGTGTTTCCTGTTTTATTCTACTAATTTAGATTTTATGCCTTCTACTTGAATTTTATCTTGTACTGTGCATTGTAAAGTGTCCTTAAGTTTCTGAAGTGTGCCTATTTATAAAATCTATTACTGTTCTTAAAAATGAACTATGAAAGTTCATATATATGCATTTATTTATGGATCAACAGAGAGATTTCCTACCTACAGTCATCATGTGATGGTTGAAACGTGAGAGCCAGAAGAGAATATCTTTGTGGACTGTTTAAGGGCCAGAAAGCACCACATTTACATCTGTTGTCTATTTGGATTATTTAAGCAGTATCGCCATTGCTAGACTGAACACTTTGTAATGGTACATCATTAGGATTGAACTGAAAACAACAGTCTTTCTATTTGTAATAAACTAAGACAGCTTTCAGTAGAATCTAAGGAGTCACATGCATCCATCTGTGGATTTGTTACAACGCTGATGAACACAAATTCCCAAAGCCTGGTTTGAGCAGATCTGAAAGAGAAAGAAATAAAGACATGAGGAAATTTTTCTACCAGATACCAGTATCTGGTAGCCCCTTCCAGGCTGGACTGTACAGTCTGGCTGTGTGAGTCAAGGAGGGATGATTCACTGACACAGTGACAGCTTAGGGAGCATGTTCGCTTAAAAACCAGCAGACTGTTAGACACTGTCTCTGCGTGTGACTGCTCTAATGTGATTGGGCATGTGAAGAAAAGAGCACGTCTCATAGTATGCAAAATGTTACTCTACAAAGCAGTTGTGCGCAAATGTGCGTTTGTGTTGGTGTGAGTAAATCTGTCTCCTGGTCCTACCTGCAGCCTGTGGAGAGGATGAGAAAGATTTAATACCTCTGCCAAGGTGATGCCCTACAGTGCTGCCTGTCTTACATACACAAGCAAACACACACACACGCGTGCACACACACCCACACAGACTTAACTTGGTTTGTACAACAGTCCATTGGCTTTTCTGGCAAACAAATACACACAGGCACACACATAGCACAGGATTTCATTGGCAGGCCCAGTAATACTAACCCTGCGCACACACAACCACACACAAGTGAGGATGAAAAAGACGGGGGGAAAAAAAAAAAAAAAAGACGGACATTTTGCTCAACACACTTTTCTCCCTCGCTACCTTCTCTATTTTCAACCTCATGCTATTCCCTCTATCACTGGCATCATCAGAGCTTTCTTTTCCTCTCTCATCTGCATCTCTTCACTTCATTTCACCTCCTTGGCCCAGATCTTTCCTCCTTGTGAGCCTTCTGTTGCCATACTCCCTGGGCAGTGCACATTTCCCTTTTCATGCTCATGTTTAATCATTCACTCTGCACTCCACCACAACTGGACAGAAACATTAGGAGAGAAGGGTGCCATCTGTGAGGATAAGGTATGCAATGAGAATCTGCTCCTAGCTTTTATCTATTTTCCCTATTATTCTATGAAAGTGTTATCTGGTCAAAATGGGCGCACAGTGGAGCTACTCCCAAATCTAAACAGACAAATTGGAAAGTGGGAAAATCACTTTTCTCAGTTGCAACCTCATTACATGGTGTTTTACAGCAGATT
Source organism: Echeneis naucrates (assembly GCF_900963305.1). NCBI lineage: Eukaryota > Metazoa > Chordata > Actinopteri > Carangiformes > Echeneidae > Echeneis > Echeneis naucrates. Next base: position 16,393,830 of record NC_042519.1, read on the forward strand.
GAAAGGGACTATATTTGGGAGACATTAAAACAGGAAATAAAGGACAATTACCACCTTGTAGTTGAATGCCTCCAGCAACCAGCCAAGTTGTAGAATATATGGTCCCAGTGGATTTGGAAAAAGTGCTTTTGCACAATTTTGGATAACAGTGAAGTTCACATGAAACCTTTTGGTTATAAAATATGTTTGCGAGGTCATGGTGACCTTTGATTACAAAACTCCAATCAGTTAATTTTTGAGTCCAAATTTATATTTGTACTGAAACCAAAAGGACTCCAGGGAGAGCTTTTGCATTCAAGAGTGAGCTTTGATCCTCGAGTACAAGTTCATGTTTGTGTCAAATCTGAAGAACCTTTCTCAAGACATTAGAACACTGTGTTCATGAAAATGGGCCAAAGGAACCTGAAAACGAAATGTATCTGGTCTGACTGTTTCATGATCAAAACTATTGACAGTCTAAATTGTCCAAGTGCCCTGAATAACACAAACAAAAATCATGATTAAAGAAACCCAAATCCAGATGTAAGCCCTCCCAGATTTTAGATGGCCTTAAATTGGATTGACCTTTTCAAAATCTACCTGCATTAAACTGGCCTGGTGTATTTTTCTCTATCCTATGGTGATGCAACTGGGATAAAAGGTAAGAAAAAAAAAAAAAAAAAACCATAATTACAAGACCCAGGGTTCCAGGCTGCAGGTATGACTGTCTCAGCCGTAACAGTGCACTTTGATAACAATGATAAAGACATACAGGTTGTGTCGTTAGTTTGCTGTCCCCAGCAGGTACCATGACAAGCCCGTGGATCTCTTCACTGTCTGGACCTCAAAGTAACTCTCCCATAAACCTCTCTCTCCCTTCCCTGCTAGGGCAAAAGCAACTCTCCTGGCAGGAAATCCTTTAATCTTGACCCATGGTGGAGTGATGACCCACAGACATGGACTGGCTATCTCTGTAACTGAGAGGGAAGTATGCATTCAGGTGTGTGTATGTGTGTGCAGTACTCATCTTAAGCAAGAAAGTCATTTTGATCTGGATGCAGAAAGTGTGTGACTGAAACACTGAAGTGCATTTGTGCCACTTTTCTCTTTAAACAGGAGTTTCACCAGTGTATCAATATTCACACACGCAAAAAAGTTACATGCATAAAACATTAGACATGAAACACAAACAGCAAAAGAGCACATAAACAAGCCTCAGATACACAGACATGAATGTATCAACAAAAACAAACAGAGCAACAGGTTCAAAGCCTCAGCAGAAGAGCAGAACAGGAACAATCAGTGAAACGAAGGGAGGGTACGACAACAAAAGAGTGAAAGAAGGGGTTAGAAACAATCTTTTTCTTCTGTGGGCTGCCAGGCTGCCAGAACAGATTAACATACTTTCTCTGCTTCTGCTCATTTTCCCTCTGCTTCATTCTGTTTCATTCATTTCTGTCCAGAACTGACATGATCTTTCTTTCAACAGTTTCTTTTCTTACATTTCCTGCCGTTGACAAAATGAATAAGTAAAAAATTGTATTTGCTTACATTTGCAATTATTTCAGTTTTGTTGCACAATTTGGCACATCAGAAATCTTGTACATGCCTGAGCTTAAGGATCACCACATATAGAAATTTGGGAGCTAAAGCATTTATCATGGCTATATGAAGTGGCTTAATGTTGAAGAAAACTGAACACCATCTTCCCTCACTGCTCATCTCTTCGCCCATTTTATAAGTTTTATATTTCTCTCCTTACTATTCGCACTTCTGTACTTTACTTCCTTTGCTGGCCTTTTCCTCACTTTTTTTCCCCTCATCTCTTTGCAGAAAAAAATAGAAACCTCCTGCAATTGAACCCATAACTACAAATTTACATACATATAGTGCATTTCTATATAACTCACTTACGGCAGACACCAGGATGCTGCCTGATAACAGCTCAGAAACCTGCCAAAATGCATAACCTACTTTAGTGTGTGTATCTCTCTGTGTCTGTGCCTGAATTGGTGAATGACAAAGTAGGCTGACTCGGGTCTGCCATCTTTTAACCACAATTAGAAAGCTTTTCAGACAGTCTGTCAGACTCAAGGCTAGAAAACACAGAGAGGGGCTGGGGGGGGGTCTGGGTGGAGTCCACACACATCTGGAGGTGCCCAGCAGTTTACAGAGACAGAAGAATGACGTATGAGCAGACACCATTTCCAAATCATCACAGACATGCACACAAACACACACATGTGCAATGAAGCATGGCCATCATTACCCGCACCCTTCCCTTGACAGCTGTTCCCTCAGCAGAGCGCCCTGCCATGGTACTCGACCCCACACACACACACACACACACACACACACACACACACACACACACACACACACACACACACACACACACACACACACACACACACACACACACACACACACACACACACACACACACACACACACACACACACACACCTTGCCACCCCTCTGAGAGTATAGAAACAACATGTTAATCATTAGAGAGGTCAAAAGTACATACACACGCATGCAGTATTTATCATATATATACACATATAAGAACATGCAAGACAATTTGATGGTGCCACACGGCAGACTGGAGAGAAGCCAAGAGTCGTATGCAGTGTGATGAATGGTTTTTGCTCATATCTGTCAGGGTTTTCCTTTGAAATGGGGAAATATTCTTTTGAACAAACACAGAGCTGTTATTCTGCAGATGTCTTATTTGAGTAACTTTGTTCTAAAAATGTGTCAGGCCCATATTTAAGTATTTAAAAGTGAATTTTAAAAAAAGGGTTGCTACTAATGTTCTTTTCCGTTTCATGTGTATTGTACTCCAACAATCAGGCACAGAAAGTAAACATTTTTCATGGCTTCAGTAAATAGAGCCCCCCCCCCCAAAAAAAAAAGACAAAAAAAAAAAAAAACAAAAAACCCCACAAGAAAAAAGGTGAGTCGCCAAACACCAGCCACATGGCACTTCTTCCTCATTCAATTAGGGAAAACAATCTGTGCGTAGGCTCTGGACTCCGTTTAAACTGAAGTCATCACTTACTATATCTGCACAGGTCTCTCTCTATGCACAGAAAAAGAGTTCACCTCTTTTCTTTTCTGGTCATGAATTTCAGCAACTAAGTGCTCTTTTATTTTTCCACATTAACTTGGCAAAAGAATGAAAAAAAAAAAAAAAAGGTTGAGTACAAAGTGATACTGCCAAACTGGAACAATCAAAGGAGCTGCTCTGCCAAGTAAACGACAGAAGGCTAGAAAGAAAAAGTACTTGTCCTCACTTTCACCCTGGCTAATATCACTCGCACGATTCTTGAGTGTATCTTTAGGTTTTTTCCCCTCTCTCTCACTTAATCTCATCCTCCCTTCCTTCAGTTCCTCACATTCCTTTAACTTTTATCCTCTTTCATCCCCCCCCCCCCTTCCTGAGCTGCTGCCTCCTGCAGTTTCAGAGACTTTAGGCAAATAGTGTACAAATCACTAAGTGTTGTACAAAAGCAGCAAGAGTGCCCTGCAGTTATAGTTCTGCAGCTTTACAGGCCACACATTTTCAGAGTAATACTGCGCTATAATGATGTGACTACGGGATACAATTTTCTCAGCAGTCTAATTTAAATTTGTAACAGCAAACCAAATACTATGGTTTAATGAAGAGCTAATTGAAATTTTAGCAGTGAGGAGTGCCCCTCTGGTTCACCTGGTAGAGCGCATACGATTAAGGCTTAGTCCTCCTCACAGTGGTTTAAGGTTTGAGTCTGACCTGGGGCCTTGTACTGCCAGTCTTTCCCACAGAGACACAGAGAGAAAGACAGACGCTTTGGGGAAAACGATGGCATGCAGCAAAGAACCTGAAATAGATTGTAAATGGGTTGTTATGTTAAGCAGTGCATTCTACCAGGTGAAGAAGAACTGAGGGATTTTATGTGTAATACAACCATTGAATCCCAGACACAGCCCCCCCTCCTTCTATTCACTTAACGAAGCCCATGGCCATAATCCCTTGTTGTGCATCCATGCCCATCCATCATATCCCAAATGCCGAACGATAAAAAACAAGGACGATTCCAAAGGTTATTGTTTAACACCACACAGGAATTAGAGATTAGCATATTTACATCTGCTTAAGAAAAATAAGGGAATAGGTCAACGATCAGCATTCTGGCAATGTCTTGGTGTTTTAAAATGACTCTTACAGATCTAAACCCCTGTTAAAAATGGTAAATGTGTCATGTGATGACCCCTTGGTCTCTGTGATAGCAGCCATTCTTTCAGTTCAGGTGTGTCATGACTGCTGTCCAAGGTGCTGAACTGAGGCCACCAGGGATGTGATCGCTGTCCGTGGTGCTGGCCATTGTTCACGCTGCTGGACAGGACGCCTGCTGCTGCAATGTGACACCCAGCAGAGAACTCCAGCTAATTTCCCTGTCATTGTCTCCATCTGTTCCTGTAGCTGAGCCTCGACATCACCTTGTTAATTTATATTACCTCAGTCAAGTCTGCTTCCCATCATCATTTAGAGTTTACTGGATTACTGTCAGAGCCTGCTATTGCATTGCTTTGACTCTGGCCAGCTGAGGTTTGTTCACCTTTACTCTGTTGGCAGGAATATTTGTCTTTTTAAATGTGCTCTGTCTTGCGATCTCTAACGCTACATGGGGGACTGAAACTTAACCAAGCTTGCCTTGTCTTTTCCGTGTCTGTGTTCTCTCCTGAGCCATGGTGCATCTAAGGTATGTTTTTTACACCTTTGTAACTTGTGGCATTAACAGGAACATTTAAAAACTTTATACATTTTACAGAGTTTTATTTTGTATTTTACTATATATTTTTGGTTTTATGCACTGAGCTAGTGCATAAAATAAACCTGGCCTTCTCACCACAGCTGAGGCTTTTAATCAGTTCTGTTTTTCATGTTCTTTTGCTCTGTGAAGCGCTTTGTATCATTTGTTTTGAAAAGTGCTCTATAAATAAAGATTATTATTATCATTATTAAAATTAGTAACCTACATATTGGAGTACATTTTGAAAATGTTTTGCCTGCTAAACAAACTCTAAACATAATGCATAATGTATTTCAAAGACTCACCAACCAACGTGAGCTGGGATTGGCTCCAGCACCCCCCACGACCCGGAAACGGATAAGCAGTAGAAGATGAATGAATGGATGATTAATTCATAGAAAGCCTCAGGCCCTTTGTGGCCGATTGAAGATGGGGGAACAGCAGCTACAGAGCAGATACGCAACATCCAGATTGCAATACAAATCAAGTTAGCATATGTACAGAATTTTCCATAGAATACCAGGTTGTGTGAGAGTGTGTGTGTGTGTGTGTGTGTGTGCGTGTGCGTGCGTGTTTGAGAATGACATTCATCTGTTAAAACTTGAAGTAACATCAAACCACAGGCTTCCATCAGCGTTTAGCTTCAATTTCTTTATATTCACTTGTCTTTTCACTGTCTAAGCCATTGTTTCCTCTATTTTACTCTCTTTTTTAGACATCCACATCTCTCCCACTCTCATATTTTGATATTGTTTCCTCCCCACTACACACACACAGGCAGATAGCGCACAAAGGCGTGTTAATCCTCACCCCCTGCCAAAAAAATGCAGGAGACACAAATCAATACACTGATCTTTGCTATTCACCTCTCCTCATCTCTTATCGCCAACTTTCTTCCCTCCTCAACATTGTCTTTTTTCCTCATTTAAAATACAAATGTTCTCTCTTATCTCACCTGCTTGCCTCTATATGCTGGATGTCAGTTTGTTGGCGAATTTAAAGATGCAGAAAATAGTTTAAACTGACAGCTACAATCTACAGAGTTGTTGGAAACATTTTAAAACTTAAAACTTTTTGTACCAATGTTACACAAGGACACTGTTTTTCCCTCTGCAGTGAGGAAGGGCCTTTAGAAGCATCGTTGTCACCACCATGAACAATCAGAGCCCAATCCATATGTTGCAATACAAGTGTAACCCACTTTCTCTGTGCACTTCTCTTGCAGGTATCCCCCCTTCATATCCTTAGTCTCAGCCAGTCAGTCTGCGGTCTCTTGTGCTCTGTTTTCCTTTGTGTGTTGTGCTGTGTGATGTAGAGAAGAAAACACTGGGCACTGGCTTGTGTATTGTGTCGCACATTAGTATCTTGGCAAAAACAACTCTTGGACTCTGCTCTACACAACAGTGGACAATTGGCTGTATCACATTTAGACTAATTTAAATTATATATATATATAAATAAATTGTATTTTTTTTTATATATTTTTTTCTTTAATAGACATGCACATAGCATGACACTGCTGATATTTCACTGTCAGACCTCACTCTTGGCCTAAGGTAAAAGGAAATAAAAAAATAAAAAAAAAAGGAAACAAAAGAGCAATTTTCACTGAATAAACTATCTGAAGAGCCAATTGCTCAGTTGTGTCAGTTAGATTTAACTCTGGACTTTTGCACACAAAGTCAAAGCAGCTGCATGAAATTAAAAATATACATCTATCAGCAGCACAAGGCGAGCATCTAATACGATAGCTAAAATTTAATAAACATATCACATTAATAAGGCTGTAATGTCTCTTGTTTTGGCTGTGGCATTTCAACCTCTTTGCCAAACAGTGTTTTTAATACATTGCCTCTCAAAGTTGTCTACACATACAAATAATGTTGAAGTTCAGTAAAAAGACTGTGGTTACAGTCAGGGATGGTTTTAACTGAAACATTTGGTAAAAAAAATAATGACGCCATCATCGCAGTGAAAACTAAAATCATTTTCCATTGGCAATCACTAACCCAACATAATTATTAGGTTTTCCATATGTTGGTAGAGGAAATGAAGGGAAAAACATTTAGGCCAAAGACAACAGGTACATCATGCAGCTGACTTTGGTTTTGATGTGTAAGTCGATTCTTAAGTGCGTTGTAAAAGCATCTACATTACCCTGCCCGATAATAACAAAATGTGTCATATAGTTTTCATCTCCATAATTGGGTAAAAAGATGTGTCACATTTTTAGAAGGAAGTTAATCGTCAAATCAGTTTGTTAAAATCAGGCAGCTGAAAAAAATCTGACTCCACGACGAACCCCTCAGCACAGCAATTAACCTCTTATTGCTCCAGTGGAGCTGCTCAATGTTACCAGTTGAAGGCTGCAGTTAAATTAGGCAGGTTCCAGGTGTGAGCACGTGTAATTTGATAAATCTGAAGAATGGTGCTGCTGAAATGCCTGTTTAAGTATTATAAATAAAGAATGAGTTTTAAAGTGGGGTTCAAAACAGTCACTGATTAGCTTAACTTGTATTTACTAAGAGGATATACTGCAGATGTGAGTAAATTTAAATTCTTAGTCCATCAGGCAGCCTGCACTTAACGTGACTGTCACTGTCATAAAACAGGTGAAACACAGAAGACAAGACACCATCTTCCTCTGACCCGTGGTTTCACAGACACACACACACAGTAAACCAGTGCTGTGAAGTGATGGATGAATACAAGAGCTGCGTGGGTGTGGCTGAAATGGAACTCATGACAGAAAGACGAGCAAGTACGTAAACAAGAAAGCAAGTTGGAGACGAGAGAGCAGCAGAGATGGGGAGGTCCAGGGTGATAAAGACAAAGAGAGGCAGACATGAATCGAAGCCAGCAGACAAAACAAGAGCAGATGACAGCAATACATCAGAAACGGATGCAGCTTCTCGTTTGTTCCTTAAATTCAGCCTTAAGCCAACTTTGGTTACCACAGCCGAGTTATTGGCGCCATTACACAGTAAATCTGAAATAATTCAACTGTTGCATGTTGTCCGGTGCAATTAATCTTTTAAAACTGAATTATAATTTTTTTTATCCATTTTAGTGAAAGAGGCTTTGCTGCTAAGCACTTATTGTGTAACAATTGTGTGGTTTCATCTCATTCTTTGTGTTACATATGTTAGAACCTGGGAACATAAAAAGCTGCTTCACAACATCTTTATTTCAACTCTTGACTGCTGTGTAAGTACTGGAAAAGTAAAACTGGTGTTGATGAATGTACCTACGTGCAGGTAAACCCACACAGTGGGATGAAATAATCAATTACATCTAATTTATCTTCATTGGACAGGATAATGGTAAGTTCAGCTAATAAAACCCCTCTGTTGAAGAGGTGTATGGCTTTGAGGCCAGATCATTTTCTACTAGCGTGAAGAAAACAGCAGATTGTTAATTAATATAAATTAATCTAACTCATCCATCTATTAATTAATCTATCTATAATGCAAACACAGACGTTTTAGCTCCTGTAATTAGCCTGATGCACTCCTTAGCACATTACACTTTAACCATCATCCAGTCCTTATTGTAATCTGCCCTGGCCCTGAAACCAAGAGCCTCAGCTCCATGAACATCACAAAACAAGCAAACACAAAGTTACCCACACACACATACAGTGTGTGATTTAGGCTTTAATTGCCTCTCATAGGAACATCAGATGACAAACCGTTCTTAAACAGCCAGCTGGGATAGAGATAGTGTGAGAGAGACATAAGCAAAAGAAAGAAAGACAATGCAGAGGAAGCACAAGCCTCATCAACAAGATGGTGAAGGTAATGAGAAATGTCAAAGTCAGAGAACATGGAAGGTGAAGTGAGTGAGTGAAGGACAGAGCAGGAATTACAAGGAATAATAGTTAACAGTCAACAAAATCAAAAGTGGAGAAAATAAAGAGGGGAAGACAGAAGATGGACGAGGGGAGGTACACATGAATGGATCCTCCTCTCCGCCAGCAATGAGCACAAAATGAACAGATGTCCTGCAGCAGAGAGGAGAAAGTCTATCACCACAAAAAGATGAAGGTAGTGAAGTGAAGTTAATGAGCGTGAGGGATGTTTTTTCTTTTTTCATTTGTTTCCATTATACCAGTGATGAAACATCACATTTACAATCAATGAATGTAGATGTTCATTTGGTAGACACTTTGATCGACTGAAATTGAGCCCCACTTGGACTCATTGCTTCAGATTAAAGATCATATTCTCACTAAAGACAGACCAGTGATTTTCATGTCTCTGTCTTAACTAACATTTGGAGGTAAAATGAGGGAAATTCACTGAGAAACACAAAGGAGGTTGTAGACAGAGGGATCAGCTGAGCACCACTTACAGGCTAATCCTCCCCCAGACTGTCTATACGTCGGTCAGATTTATAATTATTAACAGGCGAGGAAGAAGCCTGTCTTTAAAGTAGGTGGAGGGTCATGGTTCAAACATACCTGTCAGTCCACATCCATATCAGCTGTTACTACAGCTGACCTCAGAGGGAGAAAAAAGAAACATTTTCCTCATGGAGATCAGGACAGTGTGACAATATTGTGTTTTGAGCCATTTTCCCTCTTTTAACAGCCGTGCAAACCAGATGGTGAAGCACTTCACCGTGGCGGGGTACTTTCAAAGACACTTAACATGGAAATGGCTCAGTTTTATGTAAACCATATATTATTATGGCAGATAGGATTTTCTGGGCTGACTTTTCTCCATGTGACAGGTCTTCAGTTGGGGTACCAAAAAACTAATTTTGCAATAAAATGAATTGTTCAGAACAAAGCCACTCAAATAACAATGAAACCAATGGAAATTCCTTTCTCCATCAATAGACAGCTGCTTTACATTATTAGTTATCATTTTTAAGGCAACTTACATTTTCGAAGTTGATGTGGTAATAAAAGCAACATTTTTTATTTTTTATTTATCGTCTAAAGGAAAAATATTAATCTTTTCATTGGTCTACAAAAAGAAGATTTGTGCCCGGTGTAATGTTCAAATAGCCTCTCTGTGCTGCTGCTGTGTCTTCATTTCATCCAGTACAAGAATGTCCAAAGAAGAAAGACAACTGTTGAGAGCACAGCACAGAGAGTGGAGGAGAGCGAGACGGCGGTGCTGCTACAGATAGACAGAAAATAGGAGAAGGATTGGGAGGAGAAAGGTAGAACAGTAGAATGATAGAGAGGTGGAGGTGGGACTGCTTATCAGAAAAAAGCAGGAGCCTTTATCTCCCTACCCTCCAGACACACACACACACACACACACACACACACACACACACACACACACACACACACAGGACAGAAGACCACTGACACCCCCCAACTGTACACCTACAGGTACATACAGAAAAACACCAACACACTGTCAACAGAATGATGCGCACGCACACGCAATGATGACGCCATCCAACATTGCCCATGTGTCACAGTAACCACCCCATCCCCCCCCCCACACACAAAAAAAAAAAGAAGCTAAACACACACACACTTACAGGTGAGCGACAAGCACCATTTACACACAGACAACCATGCCCCCCTCCCCTCCAGCTGTCATGGCAATGAATACCATTAGCATCCAATAAAATGTCAGGAGGGCATGTGCAAGTAACTCATCTCTCACACACACACACACACACACACAGAAATGTCAAAGGCCTGTGCCCAGTAATGTATGTGATGGAGAGAGATGGCAAATGTCAGCTGTTCCTCAAAATGGCAGCTGGCAGCTGTGTGGGTTAAGGCAGCGAATGTGGACCGATACTTCCAGACACAGACAGTATAGCTGCTTCAGCTGCTGTATGTGAAGCATCGCATATTTACGCTGATACAACATATTTAATCTAGCGTTTTAGCCCTGAAATAAAATCTGTGACCTCCGCACTACAATATATCTGCTTTATTGCCTCCCAGTAACAATTACTTTATATGAACAGCTTCAACTAAAAATTATTTTCACTTCCTACACATACATACGCAACATATTTATCGTTTACAAGCAGAGAGAAAATCAGGCACCATCGTAATGCAACTGAGGTGGGACGAAGCTTGTTGTTCCAGTGGTAAGAGTAACAGTGTGGAAAGGTACTCTTTGACATTTGAGGTCATGTTCAGAAGGGCAGAACAAAATACAACTCCTCATCCTCACTGTATCTGTTAAGCCAACACTTGCATATTGGTGCAAACCCTCCCATAGGTGGTTAACTGGGCTGTTATCCAATAACGCAAAGGCCATGGCATAACATTTGCATTATTATCATTACCCTTGATCCCTCATGCTCTTTACAGTATCTGCATTTTTCATGTTTCCTCTCTCCTTGTCTAACATGTCAGTGTGTCATTGTGGGGTTTATAGTATATTTATAATCCATCACTGGTGAATGAAGAACATTCAAGTACAGCGGAAATAGAAAAGCAAGGGCAGAAAACAAGTGTCTTGTGATTTCTTTGATGAAAACTTTCTTTCCGCTCTCACAAAGTACTGCAGAAAAGTTATTCACAATGTACTAATCAGAATATTCTTTGTGACACCAAATGGTGAAAATCGGAGAGAAGTATTGAATTATTCTTGCGAACGAGGCAGGAATGCAGCAGGAGTTCAGCAGGCATGTGGTAAAAAAAAAAAAATTGGAGGTCCGAAAATTGCTTTGTCTACGATCAGTCAAAGTCACTTTTGGAAAACCACGTTAGTGCACAATTTGAAAATGAATGATGCTGTTGATGGAGCTGGAATCCAAAAAGGAGCTTCATTATAAATGAACTCTTGAGTCCCTAAAAACTCCCCAGCCATCTGTCAACAGAGGGGGGAAAACTTTTCTCTCATTCATCAGCCCAACGAACGGATGAATAGAGGGATGAAAGTTGTGTGATCCCTGGCCAAGGCTTTCTCCATCCGCTCTCCAACCCCCTGCCCAGATATCTCAGCAGCAGCCACTGGCAATGCTCGCCCAAGGTCACAGGGACAAAGTCAGGGGTAGAGGAGAGGGAGAAAGCGCCAGACGCAGTGTGTTTCTGCTGCTAGGAGAGAGTGTGTGTGTGCACATGCGAGTGCGTTTGTGTTGAGGCATAAGGGGTTTAAGATAAGGTATAGAGGCGTCTGTGTTCACATGACTCTTTGTACAAAGCACAGGAGGATATATTAACTTCTATAACTACTGTAGCTCTCCCTCTCTCTGTCTGCGTCCGCCTGCATGCTTTGACATGTGCGTGTGTGTGTAGTAAAGATGGCTGCTGACTAGGCCACAACGCAGCAGGCTGGGCAACATGACGATAAATAATCGGCTCTGAACCTCTACACTAATGAGCCAAACACATACCACCGCACTCACACAAACGCACGCACACAGACACACTCAGCAACTCACAGCCTCTCACGCACAAACACACTTAAAGTCTTGTGGAATCACACACACTGTAATACGCGCTCAAAAGTAGTTTATTCTTTGACCTTCAGCAAGGGATAGACTGATTACATATAACACAGCCAATTAGTATAAGGTGACACACACACCAAACTTTCCTGCACACAAGAAGGCACGAGTCACAGCAGTGCATACAGTACCTATTTCCACAGCAGACTACTGGGTGTGTGTTGGCTGGAGCCGGTGATCTATCAGGAACCCCGCTGCCATGCAGAGGTCAAACCCATCAACCCTGGACACCATTGCCAGGACGAGACACACTTCAGCCAAGAACCGATCCCAACAAGTCTCTCATGCTCCACAGCGCTCCTTAGGCATTCCCAGTATCCACTACATTCGAGTCCAAATCATGAGCAACAGATCGGTGGAGCATGGCAAGTGTCAAACAGTCCTTAGAGCCCCTCCCTTTAGCTTCAGCTCTAATGGAGTAATGACCAATTTTGGCATGCTAACATGCTACATTAAGATGATAAACATATCTACCCCAACATCAAGAGATTAACATCAGTGCTATGAGCATGTCGAGTGAAGTAACTCTGCCAGCAGTCTCACAGTGCCAACAGTGTTGCTGCAGACTGTTGACTCTTTTTTTTTTTTTCAATTACTAAAATATGACCAAAAACTATTTCTATTTGTAATGCTAACATCACACCAGATGGAAATATAACACTTATCTACCAAGAATATAAATAAGGCAGAAAATAAATAAGAAAAAAAAACATTATTTCACATTTTATTGCTGTGTTGGATGGTTTAGGTTCAGCCATATGGTGATCTTGCTTTCTGCAATCAGCTTTTCCACAAATCTCAGGATTGGAAGAATGTAATCACAATTTGAAAAATGCACACAACTTTTTCTCTGGGAATCTGGGTGAACTATATACCAAAAACAGATTCCAAGCATTGCTTATGTGCATTTTTACACAATCACCTGAAATGAGCAGTAAATTAGCTAAAATGCAAACAAGCAGAAATCATGCCTGTTTGTTTCTCCAGATTTCTGTCCTATACCCAGCGACTGTTCCTCTCTTTGCACTTCAGTGTCTCAGTCGTTGTTTTCTAAATGGCTTCTCCCAGAACATCCTGCAATGCAACGTTAAACTTGTTCAACTGTGTGGTTGTGCAGTCCCTGTTCATTTTTTTTCCTCCTGTCAACCTTTCTCCCTCCCCTTTCCTCACCCTCCTCTTTTCCTCCTGGCTGCCTTTGGGTAAACATTTCAGTTTAAGGCAAGTGTCTCAGGTAAAGATATGCAGATTAACGCTAAATCGTTCTCATAACGAGCTCTTATTTGCCAGTCTAATTATGGTGGCATGCCAAGGCCATCCCCGAGCTGCCCTTGGGGTTCATTAGTGGGCTTCGTTAAGAGGTTTGTTAACGGGCAGCTAATCACTTCCTCCCTCGTTAACAAATAGTGGAGCCTGAAAGTCCCAAAAAGACTCCCACTAAGCACACAGCAATGTTGGTTTAAATGAAGACTCATATGCATGAAGCGATTTGGTGGGCAAACATATTACATGTGTACACAAACACACAATGTCCTTGTCAGTTCATTACTCACATACACATACCTGCACAATTTTGGAGTCCACAGGCTTTTCAAATGAAAAAACATAAAAGCTCAGAGTGATACAGGAGCAAACACAGAAAGCCAACAAGTTCATGATAGTTAATGACGGGCTCATGTCCTAATGACATCACAAATGCAGTCTTGATATATATGTATAAAAAAGGCATTTCTGAGAGCAATAAAATAAATCAGCATAAATATACACATGACAACTTGGGCAGGTCATGTGCTCATAGTTTAACTAAATCAGTGGCAGGACCCAGATGATTCAGATTGTTATACTGTTAGAAGGAATCTAAATGCTAAAGTGATGTATGATCATTGTCCATAGTTATTACTCATTTTTGCCATAACATGATAGTTTCTCATTAATAATAATAATAATCTGTTCATATACACCTAAGGCCTGGGTAAATCATCACTCCAATACCATATATTTCAATAAGAACTTGAGAGAGGGATTCAAATTTGCTGCTTTACAGCAGATGGATTTTCTACAAAACAAAATCTTCTCGTTTTAAACTCTTCTTAGATCATCACTCAGAATGGAAGAGCAACTGCTTATCTTTCCTTTAGTGTGTGATGAACTTAATTGTGAAAGCGACCAGAGATATTCTTGTACATTGATCAGGCCTATAATAATAATATCTAATGCATACTGCAATTTATCTGTGACCACATTATTTTCTGTCCCCCCAGTCAAGAAATGATTAGACCATTAAGACAACACAGTCGATCAAAAATAAGCCCAAATGATTCCTCTTTCTTACTGTGTTGACAGCATTTCCACCCACCACAGGCCTCTTGGTCAGCATCAGGGATTAATGCCAAAAATCATGACACCATCCTCCTTTGGACAGAGAGTGCAGTCGAGTTGAGCATGTTAAGTCTTATGTAGATGGAGTCCCGGAGCCACTGGGAGCTTTGTAAGCAGTTTAAATCTCCAATGTAATGCTTTCCTACAAGCAGAGAGCGACACAGACTGAAATTCTACATCTCTTGTTGTCTCCAACCTTTGTGCTCTACTTCAAACACCCATACCTCCTTTTGTTTTCTGAATTGGTTCATCTTATTATTTTTTTTTTTTCCTATTTACCCCTTTCCCTTTTTTGGGTTGTAATTCATTCTTCACCTCTCTCTCTCATCTTCCTCCTCTACCTTTTTTCCTCTCATTTTTGTGTTTGGCTCATCTCTTTGAGCAGCAGAAGGAAGATGGAGAGATTGCAAAGTCTCGTCTCACACTGCTACTTTTTCATCCCCTTTTTCTCTCTCTCTCCCTTCATTTCTTGATCCCATTTTTTCCCCACAGTGCACACACCGTAGCCTGGTCTGGCTTTTTAATGTCTCCAGCGGCTATACTCTTCTCTTAACTCTTTCTATTCTCTCTTTCGCTCCCTGTCAGACTGTAGCTAATGCTATCAAGGCTTCCCAGCAGTTCTGAGTCCAGAGGAGCCAGAGGCCCCTGAACTACATACATACAAGTCCAAATTGGGAAGAAAATAAAAATTCCTACAGTTTAACAAAAACCCCTGAACATATTGCCTTGTTGGCATGAAATACAAACACGCATGTATGCAACAAACACACATTTTTGAGCTTGTTTTTGAATCAGTACTTATAAAGCTTGTTCCCTAACATTCACTGTGCTCCTAATGGCATCCGTGAACTTCTGTTCAAAAGGGATTCAGAGAACGAGAATTACACACATACATTAGTCATTACTGTTCACTCACAACAAATCTTCGTGGATTCTTTCCTTCATTTTGGTGACGTTGATCTTTCCCTCATTATTCATCATACAACACCTCCTTCCTTGGATTCTTGGATTGAACCAGTCATGATAAAACAAACGGGAGGCATCGCATCTCCCATCCAGTTTGAGTGTTGTGCGATTTGAGGGTTATATAAAGCCATGTATATAGTTTCCGGGCAAAATTTCACAATCTTAGTTGTATGGATGACTGATGCAAGAAGTAGGTCTTCCATTTCAGACAGAAGTGATCAAATGTGATCAACAAGTTTTTATGCAAAAACTTTTTCTGTCACTTATCTGACACTCTAGGTTGCATGACCTCTGTTCTGTTATTCTGGCACACACTTAGGGTTACATTCATGTCCACTGCAGAGGTGCAAAGTCTGGCTTTTCTTTGTTTATGGAATTTTTGTTTTGCGTGTCTTTTTTTGTTATTTTTCAGTTATGAATAAATCTCACCTAAACAGGGGCTTATTTTAAATGAGAACTCACTGTTTATTTTTGTTTCACTGGATTCAATCAAGGAACTGAATAACTGCACAGAATTCAGGTAGCTTTTTAAAACCATTCATAAAGGCAGAGCTGACAAGACTGACAAATCAAGCCATCGAGCAATGAAAGCCAGAGAAAAAATAAATCATACACTGGATGTGACCAGGAAACTGGATTTTTTAAACATTTCTATAGAATATTCTCAGTGACTAACGAGAGGCAACAGTCCAACTAATGTATTTCAAGCAGTTGTGCCAAAGAAATACAGCCCACAACACTGCACCACACCTTCAGTAGCATGGGAGGTTATTTGCTTTTGTATCGTGCAATTAAGGCCTTTAACACACCTGCATTCATGGATATCAGTTACACAAATAAATCTAAAAATGGGAGTCAACATGCTCTTTCCTGACACTTTACATCAATTCATTTTTAATTAAGATTTCTCCAATTATGTGAGGTCAAACATTTCAAATCATTATCCAAAAAGAGAACAATCAAGGATTTCAGTGGAAGACTGAAGTGTTTAATCCCCCAGTCTGAGGGTTAAAAATCACAACAACACACCCTAATGGTCTAAAATCAGTTTTGACATCCAAAGTGGTTGTATTGTAATGTGTTTCCATGCTTTCAGCTCACTAATTCCTCTATTTTAGATTCATGCATGGCTGTCATATTATTAGAGCACTGATCAAAAGGCCTTTAGATTGAAAAACTGAGCGAGGAGGGAGAAAGTAAACACAAGAAGCTCTTAACTGAGAGCCATTTCTCTTAATTTAGTAACCTCTACTGTTGCATCTGAATAAAGAATCTCAGTTTTTACAGGCAACAACTGGTTCGCACACAAATACAAAGTGGAAGACTATCTCCCACAGACAAGAGTAAAAGTAAAATGACAGACTAATTGATTGCTGTGTCTGTCTAGAAGGGAATGTCATGCTCCACTAACATAATGCTCTTGCTTTCTCACTCTCCTTTTTTGACTGCATGTGGTTTCAGGTTTGAAATCAATTTGGCTTAGATGAAAGTTTTCAATTTCATTAGCTTGATCAAATGGAGTGCTGTTAACAGGCAGCGGTAATAGAAAATCATTTAGGCTGCGCAGCTCACACACTCAAGGACTGGTTAAGAGCTGCTCAGAGAAGGAAAAATACATAGAATAGATAGAACGGGAGGGAAGGCCAAGACAGAAGAAATTGACAGGTAGGGAAAATATGGACAAAAAGACAAGTGTGGGGGGGAGACAAAATGTGGAAAAAATAGAGCAAGAGAAAAGGGCTTGGAGAGAAATATCACATTTTAGAGAAAGGAGGAGAGAAACTAGAAATACTGTGGCAGGAGATAAAATTGAGTGAGAAGGATAAAGAGCAGAGAATAGAAAGAACAAAAAAAAACAAAACACTTCAGAGAAAACTAAAAAAGAAGAATGTGTCAGAGGAGAGAAGGAGCAGAAGATAGTTAGAGAAGGAACAGAAGATAGGTAGAGAAAAAGAAACAAAGATTAACTGTAAGCGTGATCGATGGCAGTATGGGAATGATTAACTCAGCAGAAATGTCACTATACAGCCAGAGAGGGAACAGAATGCAGAGGAGACACAAAAAGAGACAAAAGAAATTTCTCTCTTCATCTTGTGTCTGCTAAGCACTGGCCCATTAAACTTATGCTATCGCTCCTCTGATGTTTTGTCAGAGAAACGATGAAAGAATTAAATAAACTATTAGCCATCAGAAATTCAACAGCCCGCCAACTAAACATTACCACTCTGATGAGGAAAAACAAATAAAGAAAGTAATGCAGAGGGTCTCTGCAGAGGGAGAGAGAATATATATATATATATATAGAGTTTTGTGGTGCAACTTGCAGTAGACAACATTTACAGCCTCGCAGATTGAACGAGGGGATTCAATATGCAATTTAGTCTTCCAGCTCCTTTAACAGTCAAACATACAGACACACAACTGCACATCATACCAATAAATTAAATCACGACCCAAAGATAAAAATTCAATCTAATGTTAATCAGCTGTTAGTCTCCACTGAGCCATTGTGTCATGATAATAATCAGCCATTCAGTGTCTCACATGTGCGCGCACACACAAAGTGTGTGTATGTGACTAATCAGCCAAGTGAAACTAATGAAGGGGGAAATGTAGGTGTTGCTGATTAGCTCAGCCTTAAACCCCAAGACATGACTTCTAGACCCACAGTAGCAGTCAAACACAGACACACATACACAAGCAGGCACGCACAAAATTATTCTGGCTATTCATGCTAATCTGAGGGAAAATGACTTGCTCATTAGCAAGACCCTTAAACCTCTCGACAGGCCTTTGATACCCAACCGTTTCATGGTCACAGTACAGAGAGAGTGAACACTCACTCACGCTCACACACACACATCATCTGCAGAAATTGTGCTATTCGCAACTATTAATACTAATCAGTTGACTTTAAAAACTGTCAGTGAGAGCATGAAATGTAAATAGCATTACAGAATATACTAGTGAAAATGCAAATGCCTTATGTTTGACATGAGGGCCTCATAAAATAAACTGAAAAATGTCAATGTAAAGTGTAGAGAGAAAAGCGATCCAAAAAAAAAAAAAAAAGAACACAAACGTTGGCCCATGCACTTCCCGGCACTCAGTATTCTGAAAATCTATCTTTTTATCTATCTGAAAATGGCAGATTGCCAAACGTACCCATGTCACACGCAAGACGAATGTCTATCTCAAGCCCTCTTTCCTTCTCTCACGCAACTACTTCCGTCACTTTTGCTTTCAAGGACTCTGGAAGTCAATGCCATTTGGTATGATTCATCACACTGGAAAAGAACCAGTTCGGACAACTTGAAATGTGGCCACATTTGAGGAAAAATGTGTTTATAGCTGGAAAGAGACAGACACACTTCCTTGTACTCCAAGTCTTCACTCATAATGAGATGATACTGAGCAAAATTAAGTGCAGAGAAGACATCAGCTCTGTGGGCTCACTAATGCAATGTCTTTAACATTAAAACAGATACTGGGTTCATATAATGGCACACTGCAGCTCCTTAGTGATAAACTTTTGTGTTACATTTGTCACGTGCTTGTCAGAGAGAGATAAAGAAGGAAGTGTGTGTGTGTGTGTGTGTAAATATGTTCAAGCCCTGCAGCAAACAGTCTCCTTCTAGATGAGATTTACTGATAGAGGGAATGGACACAGAGGATGAATGCACTCTCAAGGGAAGAGAAAATCTCTCTCTCCTTAATCTCCAACATGTCCTCCTCCTCCTCTTTGTGATGACAAGAGCCTGTCTCATGATGAGGAGAGCCAATTCTTTTCCTTATCATTCAGCTCCTTGAATCTGAAGGTGTCTGTTTCTGTGTTGAAATTGTGAGTGTATGACTTTTGTGTTGAGTACACTCACTTTTTCTTCAAATACAATGAGGAAGGGCGTGGATTGTTTATGCATGATGGAGAAATCACAATAAGGAGAATAAAACACATTACTGACACAATGGAAAAATAAAAAAAGACATGAAAACTCCTGTTTACTAAACCCACAATCTTACTGGATACTAGTATATACTAAGTATGTTTTTCAAACTGGATAAATGACAAGATGAAGTACTCTGAAATCTGCCAACTAGCAGAAAACTATCAGCATTGTGTTAGCTGTTACCAGCCAAATGAAATGGAGGTGGCACCAACAACTAATAAAAGGTGGAAAAAAATGTGGATGATAGTGACAAAACAATGAACATGTAAGGGCTCGAAAAATGTGTTAAATTTTTATCATCATTGTTAACGGAGTTAGTTTGAAGAATGCTATGCATTACAAATGTGCAGAATTTCATATTAGGGCAGATGTAATTCCTGTTTACAGTGAACCAAAAGGGCACTGTGATAAGGAAGAATGTGGTTTTTGCACATTTATTGGTCGTTGTTGTTGTGGTGTTCTCCCTCAAGAGTCAGCAGCACCTCACTGAGAGGGGAAAGTGTTTCTCTTCTACTTTTCCTGAACAGGCGACCTTGCAGTCACACCACAATATCCAGAACATACTAGATATACAAAAATCAATACTGGAAAAAGCTGAAAATTTCACGACCAGAGCAAAGGGAGGCAGGGAGGGAAGAGTGTTTCATGTCCACTTGTTCCAGTCCACCCACTTCAGCTTTCTATGACCTTCTCTGCTGCATCCATCTCGACATTGGCCTCTCACTGTCACCGTTACAAAAAGGTCATGCGAGTGTGAGAGAGAAATAAACTCACGCTGAGTGGGTATTATTTAAATGTTTAGGGCCTTCATAAACACACACACTTTTATGTTCCCTCCCCCAATTTGCATGTAAATGTAAAAAGCATATGTGTGTGAGTAGGCATCAGCATAAGAGTGTGTTTGAGTGAGTCTGTAAGCCAATAAATGAAACATGGGGGGGCGCGAATATACAAACAACAGGCTGAGATATAACCACTCTGTCTGTGCATGTGTGTCACTTATGTCAGTTATTAATGTTCTGCATTGCATGAGTAATGGTGCACAGTCTTGACATTCTGCTACCGGTTAGTGCCAAGCATGCTCGAGAACACAGGCAGAGGACGGCGCACACACACGCTTTTTCCAGGGCAGTCATACACCAAATGCCTGTTGCAGAACAGCAGTATTTTGTCATTTGTAAAAGTCAAATCAAAAACACAGAGGCAAATTAATACAGTGTGTTTTTGACCAGCATCTATTCAGATTTACAATGTGAAACTCTTAGGCAGACAGGTGAGATTTCCTGATGTGCTAGTTTTAAAATTTTTAATTTGAGCATTATGTTTGTTTACATACTCAATCATACGCAATCTACTTTGAGGAAATATGAACATGCATGTTGCAGTCACACATACAGGAAACTCGCACATCCACAAGAGTGAGTCAAAGAAAAATATACATCAGTTGAGTGTTGTTCACTGAAAGTGCAGTAAGAGCCTGTTCGTTTAAATTGGTGGTGTTTAAATATCAACTCTTGTAGCTACATTTTATCAGCCCCGAACTGGGTGATGTTTTTCTTTTTTACATTAACTTCATTATTGAGTATGGGGGATTCCCCAGAAGCCCACCCACATCAGACCTCCTGCTGCCCACTCATGGCCCCCCGGTGACTACTCAGTCTCTGAACCTTCAAGACCGAACTAAGGGCTTGCCTCTGAACAGGAATCTCTCTGATGCTCAGCTTTTCAACAAAGCAACAGTGACAACCTGCAGAAGACCTGGATGACGAAATAACACAGTGATGTAATTACATTGAAATCAGACATAATTGAAATAATGCACCAACAGTACAGATAGAGACCAGAGGGGAAATAAAACAAATAACTTCTTTCATTTATGCATGATATATAGGTAACTACCAAAAAAAAAAAAACAAAAAACAAAAAAACCCCAAAACCTTTTGGACACCATGCATTGAAGACTGTTTTTCGAACTGCAGTCAGATAAGTGGGTGGGAAATTGTGAAGTATAGCAGATGACAGCTACAGCATGGGACAGAAGCATACACAAACCTATAAATCCAGGTGACTGAGCTTGAGAGATGAAGAAATCTACTAAAAATGCAAAAATGGGCGCAAGCAAGTCATGGACAAGTAAAGGGTGAGAGAGAAAGGTTGGAGTATTGCTTTTGTAAACAGCCTAAGGTGGCCATTACTCCATTAGAGCCAGAGCCCCCCAGTGCACAATATAAACTGTTTAACCATAGCCAAGTTGGAATAGACCTTCCCCTATGTTTGTGTGTGACACAGGGGGAGGGAGGAGAGGAGAGCTGCAAAAGGTACTCCTGGCTTTCCTGACTGCTCAGGGAGCAGCTAAGCAGCAGTCAAAGGGCACTATGCCCCGTCTGACAAACGGTGCAGACAGTCCCTGGGCAAACGGGGTAATTCTGTATTCCATCCCATACGAAGCGAAGAGGAAGGCGACAGGAGGGGAGGAGCAGGGGAACTGCTTGGTTGCCTTCATCTTTTGGTTACTCAGCCGTTTTGCCGGGCACAGCTGCTTCCCGGCGCGTCGCTCCCGCTCTGGTCTCTCGTCGGTGCGCCGTGCGCCGCGGCCAAGGCCGAGACCACCGAGCTCCGGGGCGCACAACGTCGCGACTGTTGGCTGCTCGGCTGGCTGTGAGTGATCCGGGCTGATTAAAATACACACGAGTGCGCGCACGGACGCGGACGGCATTCACGGGAATGTGACACTAATGCTGAGGGACCGTCCTTTTGTGTCGGGGAAACGGAGGCGTCAACCTCATGCGGAACGCTCTGAACCCAAAATATCTGTCAGCCCTCCTCATCCTCCCTCTTCCTCCGGGAGGCGGTGGGTGGCGGCTTCACCATCTACACCATGTTTCAGTGTTGTTGATGGAGACAGCGAATCGCCATCTGCGCAAACGTCACCTCAGCGTGAAGAAGAATATTGTAATGCAGCTTCCCTGCAGCTTGTAAACCGACTTAAGTGCGCTTTTGAGTGTTTTTATAAGCTACCGACCGCAAGTCAGATTCATAAAACCCTTTAAAGAGTTCTTTGATGAAGTCGATGCCTCTTTTAGACGGGCATACAAATCCTGACCTCTCCTCTCTCCTCTCTCTCTGTGATTACTGCAATTTGGTGTCTGACGAAGGACTGAAAATATTTTACCTCCATTTCAAACCAGTAAGGTTACTGACTTTAGTTTTCGTTCATCCATGGCTGAGTCAATTTGAATATGGATGAGGGGAAAACTAGTAATTTTGCTTTGATTTTCTCTTAGTTCAAGAGCTCATGTCATTTTCAGAAAAATCCCCCAGATGACTTACTAGAGGGGGCACACGGCTGTAAATCCGATTCCAAGGAAAAACTGCCTTTTCTCTCGGATCAAAAACACCATGGTCACATGTATGTGTATTTCCGTGGACCTCCCACGGACGGGTCGGCCTCCAAACTACGCTCGGGTGGCACCTCAGTACGCACCTGTCATTTGAGCTTCGGTCGATTACTTATTATTACAGGCACATGGATGGATACAGGAGGTGTCAAGGTGAATCGATCGATCGGCTTAAAAAAATGAAACTTGCTGCCTTGAAATTTCCTGAGCAGCTTTAATTGTTGGCACACTTAAGCTCCATCCTGTGGTCACCGGGGCACATTAACCTCCTCTACCTGAAACTGTCGGACGCAACTCCCTGCAGTTTCACACACTTTGCTGTTTACCTAATTGCAAGGAGAGATCGGCACACAATTTTGTTTTGGCGTCCTTGTCATCTGTTGAAGGCCAGTTCCTATCATGATCCCCTAAAAAGCGCACACCAACGCGCCAAAGATAAGCCAAGTGAACACAGCAATAAAAATAATACAATATTCCAATGTTAAATGGGGTCTTTGGAAGAAATACAAAAGTTTGACACGTCTCGGAGATAAAAGAAATGCCCACAGTGAGATTGCTATTCCCCATTGTTCTTTCATAAAATAATAATTTCAACCTGACAGCAAGTTTTCGCCGCCGTTTGCACTCCCTACCTTTCCAAAGGAAAAGAAGAAGCACCGTCTTCCAGAGGCGACATCCCAACGACGCGCCTCTCCTTCCCCACACCGTCTCCATCCCTCCTGTTGGTTTTTTTTTTTTTTTTAAAGAAGCTCCGGGACTATTGACAAAATGGACAAAGGGGGGGATCTTTCAATATTTGATCTCTTCTTTCCCCAGATAGATCACTACCGTGCCATCAATAGTCCCATTTTGACCGAACTGCGCTCCCACTGTGGCTGACCTATAAGACACGCGGCAGATGAGGTTTGGAGTAAACTATAGATCCTCCTGGAGTCCGCAATGAAGAACAAACCCCCAGATGGACGATTCCGGTGCTGGCTACCCCTCCTCTCAAAAAAAATACAAATAAAAAATAAAAAAGGAAAAGTAAAGTCTGCGGCGTCTCTTCTTCGAAGCAGAACTGCAGAATGACTCGGTTTCCCCTTCGGTGACTTTTTCCTCCGCTCCTCTGCTTTATTTATCCAAACTGGACGGATGCAGCTGTGAAAAAAAACCTCTGTCTCTTCTTTCTCTCACTTTCACACTTTTCTCTCTTCCAAAGTAAAAAAAAAATAAATACAAAGAAAGTGTAGAGTGGACCAAGAACTCCCCAAACGAATTAAAAGGTCCACTTCATAGGCTGTTTAAAAAGCAGAGAACTCGGTGACTGAAGGCTCGTGTATTAAATAAAATCCAAATTCCGCTCGCCCAGCAGCAGCTCCGTCCGCTCCCCCTTTTCCTTCCTCCCCGTCTGTCCTCACAGTATCCTCCTCTCACTGCGCAGGCTGTGTGTGCGAGTCTGGGCTCAACTTGAGAGGCTGAATACACTCGTCCGCGGGATGGAGGGAGGAGAGGACAGAAGGAGGTCTGACGCTTCAACCAGCCGGCAGAGGAGGCTGTGGGGATGGGGGGGTGGGGGGGGGGGGGGGGGGGGGGGGGGGCGGGATTTTGGGAATTAGAGTGACAGTTAGGCAACCAATGGAGGGTTTGGGAAAATTATTTGCCCTTTGTGTACGCCTTTCATAATTTAAGATTCCTCTTAAAGGAATTTATTTAATATCACTTTTTTTTTCAGCTGGAGATTTCCGCAGCCACAGCAAATGTGGAGATAATCTCAAATAAAAAAGTTAAAGTATCTACATGAAACCAGCATCATCGCATCAAAGCAACAATGGGGTTTTAAACTAAAAATCTATAGACCAGGTTTTAGGACGCAGATGAAAAGTTTGTAAAGTTTAAAGGGAGATGTTTCATCAGAAGCAGCCTAGTGGTCTGTGTGCGACAATCCAAGTGTTGTTTATCTTCCCGAAGCATCTCTGCATTATTCATATGAAGACGCGCTACACCTGTTCTCAATGTAATCGATAGACAACTTCGCGCGAGCGCGTCATGTTGGCGCGTGCGTGCACACGGAGGCGCTTGTGCAACTACAAAATGTGGTACATCGGGCACCTTGTAATAAAACTCACTCCTTTTCTATTGATGGGACAGGAGTGAGTGTGTGTGTGTGAGAGAGAGAGAGAGAGAGAGAGAGAGAGAGAGAGAGAGAGAGAGAGAGAGAGAGAGAGAGAGATTAAGGTCTTCTATAGGACCGGGACTATATTTCATAAGGCAGCGTGTCTGGTTCCCTTTGTCAGCTAAATGTGTAAAAGCTAAAGAGATGACATTGTGACTTATTGAATTGCAAATCAGTCCGTCGGCAGAGGGATGGGAGGATTTCCGGAGACGGAGGGGGCGACACTCCCTGTTCTTCCCCATCTGTCTGTCTCCCACAGAGGCTAAGAAGGAGCGACAGCCCCCCCTAGTGTCACAAGGAGACAGGAAACGCTTTCTATTCACCAACCCTCCATGTGCCTTTAATTAGGAGTATATATGCCAGTGAGGACGCTCCTCGTCTTGGTGCATTCCTCTTTGATGTGTTCCACATTATTCCTCTGTCACTTCTCTCTTTTCGCTGTGACTCCACCATGTGAGCTTGGCTGAGCCTGGATGCTTTTTCCACTTGTCCTGTTTCGTTGCGCAATGACTCTCTCCAAACTCATTTTTCTGGCCTCCCGGTCACAAACCGTCTACTTCTATAAAGTCTCAGGCAGCTACCATCCGTCCACGTTATGGAGCAGAACCAAATCAGTGGATTTTAAAATATTATTCTAATTTCCACTCAGTGACTATTCCTTCAGCCAGCTGCAGCTCTCCCTGTGACTTAAGCTTGCAAGATCTGTTTTTAACTGTTTCCCCCTAGGGGCTGCAGCCGAAGCAAGGCATTAGTTTAGCGAGCATGCAGTTAAAAAAAAAAAAAAAAAAAAAAAAAAAAGCAATATTTGTACAAATACAGTGTCTGTATACCAATGAGGCTTCCCTGGCTGTTGGGCAGAAATCTCAGACTGAAAAGAATTGCAGATAATTCTCTGTATCTGGAGAGAAGTTTAAAAAAAAAAAAAAAAAAAAACCAACGTGCCTTTCAAAAGGATGAGTAATAAAAAGTAAAAATAAAAAGTAAAATCTACTGGCAATGTTGGTGGCTACCTCATCTTGACATTATGTTTATACACGTTTTTTTATCCCATGAACCCCCCACCAACCCCACCCTTGCATACATCTGTCTTTGTTGTTAACAATAAACCTGTTTACGCAAGATATGAATTCATTTGGTAATTTGATATCAAACTATTGTTTCACTTGTCACTATTATAGGGAGCCTGGAGGCAGCAAATATTCATTATATTACAAAAAGGAAGGCATTCATCACAAAGATTGCATTGTCATTGTCAAGTGTAACTCCACTAATACCACCTGTAATGGCTGCTAGGTGATAAATGGAGAGGAATATGCTCTGATGCTTCACTGCCAGGCTGACCACAGACACTGACCCGCTCTACTTCTGCATTTTAGTCAGGCTGAGTCCCATGCAACTCCTTTCCTTAATTATAGAAGTCCCACTTTTTTATGGGATGCTTGGTGGACTTGCTGCACTTTGTCTCCATTTCTATTAAAAAAAAAAGAAAAAAAAAAAGAAGAAAGTATGCTCTCATTTAAAGGTCTGTTTAAAATCTTGTTGAGGTTTAATCTTCAGGGTTCACAAGAAGAAAACCTTTCAGAATATTGTGAACATGACACTTCCATGTCATTTGATCATGAAGCAGTTCTAGGTAGCATCCTAATACTATTGAAGTGCTTGGTCAAGAGAGAAATGCAAACAGCCTATATTTGGAAACTGAGCATTCAAACTGACCGTCAGAACTTGTGACTTTGTGATGTCACAACAAGGCAGCCACTGCTGTCAGCCCATTAATCAAGCACACCTCACCTAGACTATGAATCCCTATAGGGTTTACCTCATATTTGCCATATCAGTATTCAACCAGGGAATCAGAAGTGCAGCCTGGTATCTTGCTTCTAATTGGATCACCAACCTGTTAGTACAGCTCCGGAATGAAACCTGAGAGAGGAAATGCAGTGCTACATATAACACCCATTAAATGTAGTAAATATGGAAAGAAGTGAGAAACCAAAGGTCTCATTTAAACAATCATAAGCACATCTTGATCATCTCACATCTCAGGAGAAACAGAAACACAGATTCCTAAAATCAAAAAGCAAAATGTTGGTGCTTATAATTGCCCTCCTTACTTGAAATTCATTCATATGGATGAATCGACAATCGAGATTGTTTCAGCCATGAATATTTAGTGGCACTGATGGACCTCATGAAAAAAAAAAAAAGAAAAAAGCACAATGGACCAACTCAGAAAACGAAAACAACTTCTTACTGTTCACCTTAAATTGAGTTAGACGGACATTTCAGGCAATTGGAGACACATCACAAGTCCTCGTCCATCACTGTCATTCTACTGCTATGTTGTGGCCACCTTGAGGTGATGGTGGTCGTCACTTCACTCGTCTCACTTTTCTCCCAATCAAATTTCAACGGTGAGCTGCCCTTTGCACTGCAGTCACTCTACATCTGTCACAGGATGAAAATTCATCTTTTAAAGACAGTACTTCATATCACTCTTGCTGTGGTGAAGCACAGACCTCCTTTGTCAACGTGTACTGCTATAGCCAATTTTCTCTTCTTCAGGCTCATCTTAAAGTTGAGGAACATTCCTTTCCCTAACTTTCTAGATCTCGGCACACAGGTTCATCTTGTAATAAAGATTAAGAATCACATCACACTCATCACTTTCCAGCTGGAATTAAAGATGTAGATCTGCTGACGTTTAACAAACTCCGATCTCAATGTGAACACTTCCAACCTAGATGCCAGCAGTTTACAAACCTTTCTAGAAACAAAGTTCAGTAAATTTTCTAAGTCTTTTCTAATAAGCATTTTTGAAAAGGCAGATTCTTTTTAAGAAAATTTTGCTTCTCGTTCACAATCATAGTTTTTTGTATTCACTCAAGGTCTCATCTGTTAGACCACTGCCTCCTCGGAGAGCAGAACTTCCCCTGACAGACCGAGGCTTAGTCAAAACTTAATCTTACACACATTGTGTAGTAATCCAAGTTCTGCAATGTGTACTGTGAAAGGTCTGGCCCAAGGAGTATCACATTTTCAATTTCACGGTATTGCTGAACAAAGGCCATGTCCAAGTGAAGTTTCCCAGCTGTCAGGGTTAGGGAAACCGTAATTAAAATGGTTTTATTCTAACATATTGAGTTTACAAAGTGCCATCTCAGTGGACACAAGACATCTTAACACAACCTGATGTGTATAAGCACTTGTGGACAAAGGAGCAGAGGTTGCCACAGAGCTGATTCAAAGTCTTTCAGCTTGGTTTGGTTCAATGTTAACAAGGCAGCACAAGTACGAGTCTAATTCAAACCAACACAATGGCCCTTAAACAATCAGCTATGTGTACATGTTACACGCTAAGTGTTAATGCTAATTTTACACATCAGTCAGTCCAAACCTAATCAATCAAATTATTTTTGACAGCTTCAACAATGCTACAATGAGTAATTTGGTTTCTGCTGTCATTCATATCACGATGCAATAATTGATTAATAAATGTTTTGAACCACCTTAATGTGGATACCAAGGTCACCATAACTTTGGAGGAGACTTCTTGAAAGTGGAGCATCCCAAACCTGAGTGGTTTGCCAGTGGTGGTCCTTCTCTCCTACCCAATTATCTTTTCTCATTTCCTGCTATTTTACACGTTGTTCGAACCACGAGAGCTGAAAACAACCGAAGATGTAGAAAAGTTAATTGCTCGCTAAGCAGCCATCATCTTGTGTACATTAAATACAATGGTCCACAGAAAAACCCAAACTTTACTGTTCATTTACATTTTGGAAACAGACTAATCGTGGCACTGAAAAATAGAAAAGCTCTTAATCATGTTTGTTGTCTTTCGGCGCCAAAGCTAGCGGGTTAGCTAGCGGGTTAGCTAGCTAACTAGATCGCTTTGGCGTTGCATCAGATGGCAGCAAAACTAGCCACTAATGTTAGCTAATGAAAGCCAGCTCACAGGGACTCTTTGCTGTCGGGATCCAATCCCGGACCGGTCCAGCAGCTGGACCTGCCGCTTTGGAAGAAGTTCTGAATGCTGCTCCGACTCACCGGCGAACGGAAACACGTCATAAAACGCATTCAGTGTGGTTTCGAGGAATTTCAAAATAAAGGTCCCGAGAAACAACTTATTGTGAGGGCTCGTTTGACCCCGTGTCAGAAGTGAAGTGTCTCAGATCGGCCTCAAACTGCCACCTTATAGAAATATTGGTCGTTTAACAGCTTTGTGGTGTCAGTAGTGTCAGCTGAGCACGGACCTTGATGACAGCGTACTGAGTGCATTAATTGCAGGGATGTGTCTAGTAAATATTAATTATAATAATACAAAATATTTTCCTCACCTTTTGTAAGCCTTTTTGAGTCCAAGTAAACAAGGAACTTTTTGTGCTGCTCCCCCCTTCTATGTCTTTCTCTCGGGTGAAATGTCTCTTGTAGAAATTCTGTCAACAGTTTGTTATTTCAGACACTCCAATCCAAGGCTGGGGGAAAATGACCAACAATGACAATCGCTCTGTCTCTCTTTTCTCCCTCTCATAATAGTCATCTCTTTGCTCAGTGAAGCAAACTGAATACATTAGAGTCTAATTAAAGCTGCTGTAGAGAACTGCTCGGCCTCAGAGTGTGAAGTCGTGTGCGGGGGTATATGTGTGTGTCTGTGAGCTCATGTGTGTTGATCATGTCTGATAGCTTATGGCCAGGCAGACTGTGAGGTGGGAAGTCTGTGTGGAGATTTTTTGGAACAGCTTGAGCCTTTCTGTAAACCGTGGCCCACTGCGATGCATGTCTTTTATGGAGAGTGCACACGTGCACGCGTTCGCTCGTGTTGCTATCGCACATGCTGTCACAGAGCATTGAGTCGCCGACAGGAGATGTCTGTCTGTTTGTCTGTCTGTCTCATCCCAACTGGTTTCTCTTGCCACATTAATGCACTGCAAGACCAGTGTCAGGCAGGGTAAGTGTGTGTGTGTGTGTGTGTGTGTGTTAGGGAATCAATAAGTCAGTGTTGCATTATGCACTGCCCATCTTCAATTTGAAATTGGGGAAAAGATCTCATACATAAACTGAAACACACAAATGTACGCTACTAAAGATATCACAGATGAGCACACATAGCTGGGTGAGCGCTTTGCTCCCTCTGTCATCTCAGACTGCCTCAGATTCAGATATGAAAACAAACAGGAGCACTGAATCTTAGCTGGCTTACCAGCATCACTAAAAAAGATTTTTTTCATTTAGACAAAGTTCTCAAGGCTTGTGGTCATTAAATTCACAGGACAGAACATTAACATATTTTTGCACCATGTTTTGCCACCATTTTGAAGTATAGGGGTTTCCTATTAGTGTATGTATTTCCTTGCATTTTTAGAACTAAATAGTGACAAAGTATCTGAAATCAGTCAATCCAATTGTTCCGATTTACATACATTTGATTGTCTGATGCAATAACCTGCACAGCAGCTGAGCTCATTGTGGTGCACAAAAATAATGTGTGTACTTCAGTTAGTATGGTGAGCAAATGTTCAGTTTTCCCTATTCATATATTTTTAAAGGCAAAGCCGAGAAGAAAAAAAAAAAAAAAGCACACCTGCTTTCATGTGATTCTTACTTCCTGGATATCACTGCCTCTTCACATCTGCAGTGTTGCTGGCAGTTAGTCTTTCATCAACAAGAGTGGGGGAAACTGTAACAGTCTAGTAGAATTGTAATTTTCATCTGAACTGATATTTGTTGATGTGCACTGAATATTTCAAAACCTATCAAAAGTACTTGCAGCTGCTTTTATGAAATTCACAACCCAGGTCTTAAGAAGCACATTTACCATCTGCATTCTGTATACTTGTCTTGATCTAAATTTTTTATGAGTGACTGAAGATCAGGTTAAAAGACCAATAAAGACTTGAATGTTTTCATAAGTACCCAGCAACCATTTGATCCAAAAAGGTTAGATGAACATGAGAAAGCCATGAGGACAACTTGGCCTCTGGAGTCTCTCCTGTACAGCCTTTGTCACCCTGAACACACACCAAGAGCAGCCTGAGATCAATTACAGAGCAACATCTAGCCCCTCCTCTGCTACAGATGCAATTTACTTGGCCTCCGTAAATCAATGGAGACAAGTGGGGCTAATTTGACCATTTGATGTCAATTTGGCCTTGACCCTTACCCATCACACACACACACACACAGAACTTAATGACTAGCTGCACTAGAGTTTATTATGCAGAAGCGAGAACCCCCATTCAGTATGCACTCACATGTGAACATATCCACAAACCTCTCAAACCCCACAATCTCTCACACACACAATCTCACACACACACACAAAAGCACACACACACACTAACACACTAACACACACACTAACACACACACACACACACACACACACACACACACACACACACACGGCCATAACTCACAACCCCCCTGCTTGAGATTTCCATATTGGTTCTGTCAGAGACAATTTTGTTTACAGGGCCCTTTGGATGAAATAACAGCACCGAGTGCTATCAATTACTGTGTGGGAGAGTCAGATGCAGGAATGGGCCAGAGGAAGGGAGCCGGATCAAGAAGCAATGGAGAGGAGGCTTGGAAGGGGAAGAGGAAGATCAAAAGGTGGGACTGAGGAGGAGGGAGGACATGGTAGGAGGGGGACAGTGGGACAGAGCTGGAGTGAGAGATGGATTTATTTTCTGTAAAAAAGTGAGACCAGCTTTGACCAAGATTTGTATACCAAGGTCTGAAGATGATCCAGTGGCACAGGAAAGTCACCAAAATAATAATTTAAGCACAAACACAAGCACAACGACATACACATAATTAATCTAAACAATAGATGGGCCTATATTTTTGGCTTGCATTTACACTATTGGAGAAATTGGTCTCAGTTTCAAGTTATGATGGGAGGATTTGAAGTTTGTACCAATGAAAGATATGCCATTAAAGCACATCCCTCCACAAAACAAATAACGATGTGCAGGGTGCTGCAGTACAACAGGTGGATGTTCAGCCTCTGGCAGCATTTGGGAGTCTACAGTCCAGATTTCATTGCAGGGCTTTCAAGCCAGGGCAGAAAAGCACTTTGAATCAGATGCCTTCTGTCTTTGAGTGACCTGGAAGTTTAATCCAGTGGAGAAATGAGTGCAGTAGCCATGTTAATTAGGGTTAGTGCCAAAAAAAAAAAAAAAAAAAAAAAAGGATTCATATAATAATCGCAAATCTCATTTACTACGATTCAGAATCGATTCAAAATGTCCCAAAATTGATTAAAAAATAAATAAATAAAAATAAAAATAAAATAAATCCATAGGCTGTTTGCCTCCAATTTATATGCAGGACATCCTGACCTCACCATGGAGCCGGTCCTGGACCAAAACAAGGAGGAAACTGCAATAATGGAGGAAAGAGCAATTCAGGCAAAGATATGGACATTTTGGTTTTTACCTAGAGTTCCAAAAAAACCTGTTTTATTGTTTCCCAAATTCTGTTTAAATTTTTCACATATTCGTTTTTTCCCCAGTTTAAAATTTTTGAGAATTCAATTTTTAGCATTTTATGCAAATTTAACCCTGAGACAGTGTTTTAAGTAATAAAATAGACTATATTCAGTTACAACTGAAAACTTTAATTCTTCCTGACATTTAAGCAAAAACATAACAATAAAACAATGAAACATAAGTTCCACAACTTCAATCCACTAAACCTTTTAATTTCTATCCCCATGCTCTGGTTTTCTGCCGATTACTGACATTTCCATTGAACCACATGATAGTCAACCTCTCTGTGTTAAGCTTAGTGTGTGACTCTTGTTTGACTTAGCACTCAGACGGCCACTTCACTGGTGGGAGGAGTGCATCATTAGTGAATCCCTCAGAAAATTTTCCCGACAGATACGTTCCTTTTTAAATGTGACAAAGACACTTTAATGTCTGCATTTGTCATTCTGTCTTGCTAAGCAGACTGGAATAGATTGAGGATCCTTTGCACACCTATGGATTGAAGCAGAAATCATTATGAAATCAAATAATTTTGAATCGAAAATCGATTTTGAATCGAAAAATCTGAATCAAATCAAATTGTGAGATAGTAAGATTCCCACCCGTAATGTTAATGTGTATGATTTAAATTACTTGAATCAATGCCTGAGAAAGTCACTAAAGGGTAATTTATTTTAAAAAGAATCAATTTTTGACCTGTGTTAAAAAAAAACAAACAAACAAAACATTCATTTTTCCACGATAATTCGCCCTTCAAAATGCAGTTTATGTACCTTTTAGTTTTCATACATGCTTTTTAAAATGATACCATCATCCTGTGAAAAAGGACATCAGGCAATGCAGTTGGCTGGGTGACATGAGATGAATGGATGAATTGGAACATCTCTGAATTGATATTTTCAAAACAGATGACTACCATCCATGTCCCACGTGTAACCAATAATCTACCTGACAATATCATTCCTACTGTGGTTGGCTACACGTAAAAAACAGACCAACTAAGAAAAAACAGTTCTCAATCAAGTTCAACAAGGAAGGAATCGCACAAGCTGCACGACACCCAGAGTGTCTGTGGTTACTTCTAACTCAGGATGCCATTATTCCGCAAATCCTGACATGGGAAATAGTTGTTTGCTAAATTAATGTTTTAATTGTCATTTTCAGAACCTCAAACAATGATGGTGTCAACGAAGTTTACTTTGTTCTGACCTACTCAGTGCTTGAAAAAAAGCCTAATGGGTTTGTAAGACATTAAAAGTATCTAATGAGGGGTTATTGAGTTGACTTATCACACTACTTGACACCACAGCCCCAACCTTTTAGAAAGCAGGTCTCAAACCACCAGACCACCCCTCTGACTTGAATGTCAGTTCAGTTAAAATGCACTGTGCTTTCTTCTTAGTCTTCTTGTCAGAATTTGACAGCACCACAGAGAAGCAGAGCAGCGCACCACTGCAAGCAGCATTTCAACACTTCAATGAACAATCCCTCCAGATTCATGATATCGTTTTACAGATATTTCTTTGCTTAAAGTCTTAAGAAATCCTCATGGGCCCTGTTGTAAACAAATGTTGATATTCACTATAAACCCTGAGGGTGTTTGATTTCAGTCTGTCTGTCCGTCTGACTATTTACACGAGTGTGTGTCTGGATAGCTGTGTACTTCAATGAAGGGCCATTGTTGGAGAGATTCAGCTCCATAGACTGTAGATGAGGCTCCCGATGATTACTTCGCCATTCTTCATCCCATCCGATACACAGACAAACACTGTCTGTTTCCACCACATAATATATCTGCTCACAGACTTCAAAGGCATACTGACACTGACAGAAGGAGGGATATTGAGAGCTTTCTCATTGTATGTCCTTCCTAAATTTGTTTACTGGTTAAATGAAAAACTCCTAACACCACTTTCCATTCCAGATTCACTTTCAATCCTTCTCATCTGCACATAATTCTGCAATAATCTGATTCAACAAATACAACTAGCTGCAATAAATATTTCATTTGTTTCAATTTTGTCTGTTATTCCTATTATCAGCCTTGAAATGTGCAGAGTTGTAGTAGTTTTCCTCTTTGCTTGATTTTATCCAAGAAAATACCACAATCAACTGCGTTATCGTTGAGTAACAAGACTGAATCTGAAAACTTTTAGTACAAATATTCCTTCAAACTTGAGTGTGAGTTTTGAGAAAAATGTTCAGCTCTGACGACAAACTTTGGAAAGATGTTGTGGTTGACTGAAAATTGTGTCAACTCACAACCCAACATTGGCTGGCTGGCATGGTGATGACGTTTGCAGGTACTGATTTTTACTAATTCATGTCAATATCAACTTCACATAAGACATTTGGAAGACATTGGATTTTGGTAACTTAACAACAAAATCAAAAGTATCAACACCAGGTGATGCCACTATTCTATGTGAAAGTAATGTTGCGACATTTAACTTCAATGTGACAGTGAATTTTGGCACCTTTGGCATAACAGCAGCATTACATTTCACCATGTCAACATCCAATCACGCTGGTGGCCAGCTTTGAGTTTGATGCTTGTTTGTTAGCACTAAATAAGTGGAGCAGCAATCAGTCATGCCCTTGTTTTAATTTTCAAATGGTCTAAAACTGATGTTTTTCCAATTTTATAACAAAATTTGGAGCTGGCAAGACATACTTCAGCTGTGAGGCCACTGCACATCTGAATCAGAGCAATTCTGATTGAGAGTTCACATTGTGAACATTGAATACATAAATAATAGATCTGTCCATTCGATGTGATGAAAGAAAAGCAAAGAGGATGTAGTTTTTTTCTGTAAAACACCAACAATACAAATAATTTTGAATAATTCTAAATGATGACAGGTTGCTCTGACTGTTTGTTATTCATAAACGCACATCTACAAACCTAATTAAAAAGCTTCAAAGAACTGGACTCATGCATTTGAAAAGGGGTTGTGGCATAAATATAGAGAACAACTCGGAAACAGACATGACTTGTTTCAACAAATCACAGATGTCCACATTGTGCTGGATCTCTTTCACTTTCGTGTTTTAAGAAACATATACGTGCGATACCAACTCAAACATCCAATTTGCCAGGCAGATTACCCTGGAGGGCTCAATGTTTCCCACCTGAGAGGGGGTGGGAGGTTTACTCATCAGGAAGGTGCTAATATCAATTTTAGGCACACGGGCGTGCACGCGCACACACACACACACACAGCCAGTAAGTATTAATTCTCGACAGAAACCCACCGCGACTGGCAACTTAATTACACTCATTTCACTGTGATTGTCTCCCACGGGAGTGCAGTAACACACTAACACACACACTCAGTTAAGACAATTTGGCCTGAACACTCTGAATTAAGGATATTGTCATATTGGATCATTTCCCCAGTGAAAGTGTGTGTGCGTCAAAGTGTGTTTTTGTGTTCCTGTGTGTGTGAGACAGGAACCAAAGGCTGCAATTAGCAGCTGAAACAACAGTGTTATTCTAATACATTTTTGCTTCCTGTTTGCAGTGATTCATCGCTCGTTTTACACGATCAAGTTATACTTTCCACAGCATTACTGTGTCTACACTGACAAATGTCTTAAATTGTTGCAGCAATCACAGAATGATAATTTACTGTGTAATTGAAAAGCCTCGAAAAATGGAAAAGACTTTTTGAATGAACGTGAAATGGTTATTTTCTAAATTGAAGTCATTGGAGTATGATGGTGAGGAAGATTGTAGGGAAATGAGTTTCTCCTTGTATCTAGTTCCTCTCAAGTAATTTAAATCTTTAATTACTGGTTTTGACTTAAATTCCCTGTTAAGGCTCATTCCAAAAGTAAATGCTCTTTAAAGAGTTAGGTATTCTGAGTTGCTTTGAGCTAGAGTGCTGCAGTATTTGCTCATCTTCTACAACCCCCATTCCAATATTAAGTCACAAGTCGTCCTTAATCACAACAGCCTTAAAATCCTTCATGTTACCACAATGAGAAAGACAGAGGGCATAAGGACACTTTGCATGAGTGAGTAACAATAAACGGTAAAAATGTAAATAGAAAAAAAAAGTAAAGTCCAGGCAGCTCAGCGTATATTGTTCAATAATAAGTTACACACACAAGTGACATTGCGCATGGGCTTGTGTTCTGGCAGTCGACAAATACTGGCACTCAATGGCACTGCTAGTAGCTGGTATATCTCAGTATTTAACTATCTTACAGTTACAGCACCAAAACATCACTGCTCTGACCCCCATGAATGACGGCAATAATCAATGCCGTCATTCATCAGGGGCAGAAGCAAGTTGTGAATACGCTGACCTCGTAATATTACGGTACTGTTTGCTATGATAGCTGTATTTCACTCACGATCGCTATTTTCACCAAGTTCCTTTTTGATCTTAAAACAGTGTTTTCACATTTTCATTTGATATTTGGTATCTCTGTGTCCTCGTCAAACTTGCTGCAGGCCCAGCCATCACCTCAACGTCCACACAGTCACTATCCACTGACTAAGAGAGCACCGTTTCACTGCTTCCATTACTAATTTAGTGAGAAGATAAAATACAACCTGGCAATTCCAGTTTAAAGGCTAACACAGTGACTTCGATGCAACTGAAGTACGGTAGGGTCAGCATCGTTAAAGGCAAGACAGGACTGTGGCGATTGCCCGAAAGGGTAACACTGTGCTGGTGGCAAACAAAAGGTAGAAGGACAAGGAGACAGAGTGAGATGGAAGTGCATAGACATAAAGACAGAGGCATACAGACAGATGGAGAGAAGAGAGAGCAAATAACTGAGTTAGCAGTGGATGGATGCTGTGATAGCAGTGAGAGTGAAAAGGACAGGAGTTGCTTTGAGTTGCTTGTTTGGACAGATGGCTGTCTGTGTGCTAATTACAGACTGAGTGCTTGACACTGTGAACACAATCAAAAGGGAAACTAGCTTTATTTGTTCAGCTTCACCCACACACAGGCGAGCGCACACACACACACACACACACACACACACACACACAAGGGAAAAAAAAAACAAAAAAACAGTACCAAGCACCAATGACAACAGTTTGCCCGTGATACAGAGAGGCACAGGCAGACAGAGAATCACATTCATACACATCACGAGGCACATACAGGGACCTGCTGCAGAGGCAGCGCTCTGTGAATGCACTTTCCTTTCAAAAACACACAAAGCAAATGAAAAAGCAAATGCTGGAAGACAACTGGATCCCACAGACCTTCTCTTATAAAATATTCCATGCAAAATTCAAATTTTTGTCCCGTTCAGAAAGAAGTATCCTGTCTGCTAAAACGCTCACCTGCTTAAATCATCCCCACTTACTTTTGTTCATATTTACCTCGTCTTATCTGATTCTACTTTGGTTTCATCTCTGCATCTTGCCAACATCAGCTGATTTAACAGGTGAACGTACAGAGCTCTCAAACTACAAGAAGGCATGCATGCTGAACACACACTGATATTCAACACAGTCAATAAGAAAATTAAGCTTTAAGTTCAAGCTGTTTTATCAAGAAACCGGGTCAAATATACAATAGGTTAAACTTTTGTATGGATATAACTTCTTGGCTTTTAGAGTATTTTTCTTTGAATAGTTTCTGACTAAATGGCAATGTAATGATAGCATAATGAAGACAGACAAACAGATGATAACTTATGTTAACCTGTCATGGGTGGGTGTTTGCATCATGTGGAGGCTATGATGAAAATTACACCAGACACACACATTCAGCAATGTTAAGTGTAACCAAGTGTGAGCCACAAAAGACATATCTGATATATTTAAGAACTGCTCAACAACAGTGACAAGAAGCTTTGTTAAAGTGTGACTGTCAATCTCAGCAAACCTTCTCTTCTCATAAACGATCCAGAGAGTTTGTGCAGAAATGATTCAAATGTGATTTTTTTTTATTTTTTTTTATTTTCAATGTTGATGTTTTAAATATGTAAAGGTTCAATAAAAACCATTAAGCTAGTCTCAGTTCTGTTGCCTGCTCTGGAAAAGGAGCCTGAGAGGAAATCAAGGCAACTAGCCTACACTTTAGAATACGTAGAAAAATATAGATACCAAAAAGCCTTAAAGGGGACATGCCCCGAATAGATGAGCTTGCTATGAGTAATCCCGGATGTACAATTTTAATAGGAATGCAAAGGTTATATTTTGTTTCACTGGCTCTACATTTCTTCCCTAAATTCCACAATTTAATGTGTGAAAAGCATTATTGTTCAAAGAGTGAGTGTTAGACTTAAACCCAAGTCTCATGACAAAAGCCTGGAGAGCACATGTTTCCTCATACCAAGCTAAAAGCATCACTTTATGGTGGCAGACCTTCACCAGCTCTCCGGAAAAGGAAAACGGCATAAATAACATTACTAATGGATGTTCTCCATTGTGTGTGCCAGTAAACTGTGTCCGCAGGCTAGAATGTGAGAGAGGCCGGAGATTTTGTTAATGCGACTATTGCAACACTTCACTTGTCCAGCAGATGCATTGGTTTCCACAAAGAGACTGATAATATTCACAAAAATAACAAAAGCTCAAAAAGGAGGGCTTTGCATGTACACTTAATAATAAGTGCATTGCTTTTTGGCCAGTTACACAATGTGGATCATCTTCAGACCGGTACACAACAAAACCTGTATTAGCAATGAAATGTCAAGAAAAACTGAACATTTCCCGAAGTACATTGACAACAACCAACAATGAACAACAATCATGAAAGGTTTGTCTACTGCCAACACTATGAGGCAAACGCACCCAGAGCAACATCAGGGCTGATGTCATTTAACCATGCAATAACAAAGAGTTTCACAGTAAGCATCAACCATAGCACAGCAAAGCTCAAGCAGAAGAACCAGTTAGGACTCACCCATTGCAGGCTTGTGTCACTCTAAATGTATATTCCACCACAGGTTGGAAGCCAAACAGTTAAGATGAATGTTCATAGCTGTGAAAATATTTGATGTCATTTACATTAGAAAATGTGATTCTCATTTTCATGTTTGACTGAAAGCTGCCAACAACCTGCTCACCTGCTCACCAGGTGTTGTCAGTTCAGGCTGATTAGACCTGCTCAGGTTACAGCTGGGCGGAGCTCTGCTGAGGATCACAACAGGAAGACTTCAACTTCTACCATTTCCGCATCATGGGGGGCGCTGGAGCCAATCCCAGCTCACGCTGGGCGAGGGCGGGGTCACCCTGGACATCTCAGAGACAGACAGAGACCAACAACCACTCACACCTACAGACAATTTAGTCACCAGTTCACGCGACCGATCTGCATTACTACTTTAGAAATATATTTACATATACTTTTCCTCCTACACTTTTTGTGGTTGTTGTTTAAGCTGGTTCTTCAATAAAGGATGAATTGTTTGTCATTTTAAGGCATGTCTTTTTCACATTTTTACAGTTTTTTTCCTCTATTCAAATAATTGTTTAACCCGATCGAAGAAAATAATTAACAGCTTAACTGATTACAAAAATAATCAATGGCCGCAGTTCTACTAGCCACTATATTGCCATGCTGCAGTTAGACATTAAATAACTCAAAATGAACTTAAAGGGTCACAGAAAATTTGATCTTATTCGTTTCCGTACTCCCCTTCTCTCTCCTTCCAAGGCCACATTGGCATCCACACATTCATACGTCCCTCTATGGCTCAGTCACCTCCAAGCAGCCTCATTAGCATCAAACATAACGAGCAAGGCCTTAATGAGCTTAACGAGGGCCTAACGAGGTGTCTGTGTCTGTTGTTACCATGGCGTCTGGTCACGCCTTGTCAGGCAGCGGCAGAAAACAAGGTGCCAGGCACCAGATGTTCTGTTCAGGTTTTGTTGTTTATTTGCTTATTTGGTTCGCAATGATTTATTTATTTATTTATTTAATAATAACTCAAGGATACTTTGGTAATTGAACTACTTTGATTAAATGATGATTAATTTATTGAGTCGATGAAAAACTGAGGAAAAATATCTCGCTCCTTTGACATCTTTGAGTGTTGATGCCAAAGTGAGCTTGCGGTGCGTTTTTCAAACTGAAGTTGCCAGATATGAGAGCAGAGGTCATAACCAAGTTCAACCATGAGACAAAATAGTAATTCTGAAGAAATGTGATTTCATTTATTCTGTTTCTGTAAGAATAATTTGTTTGATTACCACAAATTTGATAAACATAATGATGGAGCAGTTGCCTCAGGGTACTCGGGGGCCATAATTTAGGCTTGACTGGAAAGTGAATGCCTCTTTCATCCATTTTTAAATAAAATTGCTGTTTCTGGTGTGTGTGTATAAAGCATGTCTGGGTCTCAGCATTGACTACCATCTGCCATTTTATCCTCAGTGACACAAAAGAGTCAAAACACTCTCTCTATGTGTCTGTCCATCTCTCTCACTGAGACAAATGTGGATTCAGAATTTGGACTAAACATATATCACTGTTATGAACATTTTAGTGATCTGAGGACTATTTTCCTGGCTTATGTGGACATGAATATTCATGATAGATTATGATGGTTTATGTCATAAGGGATGACAACATTTACTCCATGTGCTCAGTTCTAGTAGACGCAGATACTGAAAGAGAAAAAAATCACCCGGTGTGTCATCAGTACTGGTTCAGGATCTCTTATTCCTGAACTGAACTGTGTTAGTGTTATCTGGTGATAGATTTACATATTCATTTTCATTGTTCTTACCACAATGGGCCAACTTTAATTTTGTGAAGTGTGGCCATGTAAGAGCTCATCAAAATAAAATGAACTGTCCCTAGTTATTGGAAAGCATGGTGACACAGTGGTTAGTGCTGTGTCCCGCCCAACAAGAAGGTCGTCGGTTTGATTCCTGGGCCAGGAGCGTATTCTCCCCCTGCTTGTGTGGGTTTCCTCCCACCATTAAAAGACATCATGTTTGGGTTAACTGGTGACTCTAAATTGTCTTTAGGTCTGAGTGTGAGTGGTTGTTGGTCTCTGTCTGTCTCTGTGTGTTGGACCTGTGATGGACTGGTGACCTGTCCAGGGTGACTCCGCCCTCACCCAGTGTGAGCTGGGATCGGCTCCCACAAGAAGCAGAAGATGAATGAATAAATAGTTAATCAGCCTCCAGAAAATAACACTAAACTTTCTGCCAAAACGGCTAAAATTGTCTAATCAAGGTGAATGTTGACTTTGACAAAAGAATTTCAAACTTTATTTGAACTTTATTTGAACACACAGTAACTTGCCCATCTTTACTATTTGCTTCACTTATTTGGTGAATATTTACCGGAGTAAGACAGACCATTCTGTCATGTGCCTGCTGTTGCGACATTTCTGCTGCTGACAAGGCCACTAGCCTAGCCCTGACAGAGGCGCTAATCCTCCGGTAAGAGCCGTTAAACCGTCACAGCTGCGGCAGGCAAGCTGCCACTGGAAACCAACCGGAGACACAAACGCACACATTCAGAGATTGACATCATATAGAATTACAAACAAACATCATACACTTTCTTTCCCAATCTGCCACTTCTGTCTGTTAGTCGATATAGTATCTGTGCTTACAGAGAATCAGCTACATAGTGTGTGTGTGTGTGTGTGTGTGTGATGCAACAACTTTGTGGAGAAAAAAATACTTGATGTAAAAATTTTAAATATTTTGGTTTTAGGGTTCACGTTAGAATAAGCTTTAGGTAATGATAGTTCACCTGTCAGGGCGTGTGTGTGTATGAAAGAGCTTGTGTTTTGCTGGTTTGTCATTTCTTTGTATTTCACTTTTATAAAAACACAATCTTTCATCCTTATTGCGTGAGCATGAGCACACATTCAGAGGGGAACTAATGACAAATAATGCGGTAAAGGGGAGAGATTTAGGGGGATAAAGGCTTACCCGCTTGTTTATTAATTAATGTTAGACACACACTTGGACCCAGACATACACACACACACACTTGGACCCAGACCAGGAGTGCAACAGCTTGCCATGAATATTCAGTGAAAGATATTGTTTGTGTGTATGTGTCTGAGTGAGGGAGAGAGAGTGAGGATGATTCATATGGAGGCATGGTTACCGCTTTGCGTAATCCCTCTCAACAGGAAACATACACTCCTGGGACAGGACATTTTTTTATTGTGTGTGTGTGTGTGTGTGTGTGTGTGTGTGTGTGTGTACGTACGTAGTCCTTCTTAGTGTAGTAAATTTGGAGAACTTGGAGTATTGAGTTTCTTTTTTCTAAGGGCCTCACAATATAGCCTGTGCTTGACCT
Organism: Echeneis naucrates; assembly: GCF_900963305.1. Classification (NCBI taxonomy): domain Eukaryota; kingdom Metazoa; phylum Chordata; class Actinopteri; order Carangiformes; family Echeneidae; genus Echeneis; species Echeneis naucrates. Next base: position 16,436,636 of record NC_042519.1, read on the forward strand.
TTTACGGAAATATATATTTTTATATAGATATATATTTTTTACATACATTTAATACCTGATGCAGATGCGCTTAGTCATAGAAGGTTCTGCTGTTGTTTGAACAATGCAGCTTAACAGTTAAACTCCACGTGCTCTAAACAAAGCAAAAACATCGTCAGACTGTTCGCATGTATGTGGCTGGACATATGCAAGCGTGCAAGAGGAGACATGGTGTCCAACCTGGTTCAAGTTTGTCAGTGAACCGCTCACTCTCCATTTAGTCTCTTCCCTGCAGAGATTCACAGCAACAAACTTGCATTAGCTCAGATATATGGCGATTGGAAGCTGCGGTTCGGCATGCTGGAATTACTTTTCCTCTAAATAACGAGCATGATATGATAAAAGTTTCACTATCTCAAACATACTACTTGTGGCAGTTTTTCAATTTCTATATAGCTTTCCATGTGTTTCATCATTTTTATATTTGCTTGTTCTGACTGCTTCATAATTTTACATGAAACTATGCACACATTATAAAAAGAGGATGATTCAATCGGAAAAACAAATATCTGTTTTTCATGTCAGCCATCATCATTTTATGTGTACCTTTGGCATCTTTACTAAAGCAATGTGACGCAACAAAACCCGACATAAAGCATATTTTCTTCCTGCTGCATTTCTGACAGAAAAGCTGCTCCCTCTTCAAAATCATTTAAACCAGTCAGAGCAACACCGGTGTATTAGGTGACCTTGTTTGGTAAGACACTACTATTTTAGTAATGTAGAGCTGTATCCCAATATAATAATATTACATATTTAATGTCACAAGACGACAGAGCAAGCAAGATGGACGGAGCTCTTTCTGTTCTGCAGGCAAGGGAACATCAGTGTTAAACATTAAAGTCCTGACTAAACCTTAAACCTTCCCTTCACGCTCTTCCTGGCCCTCTTCCTCCATTTCTTACCCCTCCAGATCCAGCCTAGTCTCCTTGGCTATTTCTGCGCCAATTAAAGTTGTTCCCCTGCCTGGTTTGGTGGATGGCCTTCAATATAATCCTAAAGAGGGGAGGTTAAGGGTAAATTCACAGCAGGCTGTCGAGGAAAGGAGGGGGAGATACAGCAGACTGTGGGAGAGACACACACAGAGACAGGAGAGAGACAAACATGACGCATTAGACTGGATACACCTTTCAAGACTAGACTTTTCCGAATGTTGGACATTACTTTGAAAGCAGGTTACATGTTTTGATTCTGCTGCTACAGCGTGAATAACATAACAACAGTATGGCAAACATGCAGAAATATAATATACCTAAATCTTGTCTGGAAATATCTAAGTTTTTATGCTGAAGCCAACAAGCGGACAAGGTACTACAGAATAATTAAAGTTTTGGATTTGAGTCAAGACATTTAATACTATTTTCTGAGATGAGAAATTACGAAGTTTGTTAAAGACATGGATGAATTATTTGATAAATCTCATTATATGTCCATAGGTGACGCAGGAAAACTGTTGTTGTCCACTGCAGGAAACACTTTTCTTCCTACGAGCCATTTATGTGTGGTGAAATTTCACTACTTATGTATTCGCAGACTGTGCTGCTTTGGAACTTCCCAAATGAAAAATGATGCGTTTTTAAAATGTCTCTTTCATATGATTGGGTGCGAGGCATAGCTTTTAGTCTGGTACCTGATTAAAAGCAAAATACAGTAATGACAGGCACATGTTTGCCAAAATGGCATTAGACAGTGCTGCTATGGTCCATGGACATGGTCTGCACGGTCATGGAGGGAATTAAACCTGAACTGAAGGAAATAACCGCTTCAAACTCTTGTATCTGGGCCAATGAGTTCGCAACCAAATGGCATGACATTTGGCTTTTTCTTTGATTTACCCTGAAGCTCCGGCCCTGAGTAGATGAATCCTGTATTTTTGTTAACCACGCCGTGACCATGAATGTTTATCACATCAAAGGCTTTTACTTGTGCTATTGATCTCATTGAGAGGTAGTGTGTTAAATAATTAGGTGCATTGTATTTTGTCTTTGCTTTCCTTTTGTTAGTAGGCTTCGCTTCATAATCCTGGCGAATTCAATAATTCTGCTTAGCCTTTACCCAGACTCAGTCCTCATCAGTGAGGTTGGTCTGCCAATAGTGACAATGCTGCCATCTCGTGAAAACTGGCACTGAATCAATCCCACGGCTGCTGTTAGTAGACTATTTGTTCGGACTTTAATAAGTTGAAGTCAGCAGCGCACTTATTAGCGTTATCCAAGATTTCAGAGGTCCATGAAGATATCCCGGTTCCCAGGAGGGCCTGATCAAGACAGCAAAAACCCTCCCAGACAATGTTCTGCAGGGCTCTTTAATATCTTAGATGGAGATGCAATCGATCCAGCGGCCCGTTTGGGGTGCGGAGGTGAGGATCTTCCCACACTGAGACGGCTATGTGTTATATAAAGCAGATTAATATTGCTGCCACATTTCGACTTTCAATAATGATTTCAAAACTTAATTTACAAGATCCCCAGTGCCTTACTGAATGTATTTGGTTGCTAGAGGAACAGAAAGTTTGTGTATGTCTTCTGCAGGTGAAGGATGAAAGAGAAGGCATGTGTAGGTGTGTAAGAACCCACACACACCGAGAGACAGCACTAAAAGGAAACGTGTGCATTGGGTGCATCTGCGTGCCAAAGGTTTATGCTTTGCACCCCCACCCCCACCCCCCCCTGTGGAAATGGGATTTCCTCTGTAGGGTAACCCTTGCTCTCACTTCTCAAAGTATTTAAAAAAAAAAAAAAAAAACTTTAATGCAGCCATTTACACATTACAGAAAGTAATTTGATTCAGTGTCACATACATATGGTGAAATAAGTCAAGCAATAATGGAAAACCAGAGAGAGGAGGAAAGATAAGTTGAAAGTACATTCACCACATATAAATTTTCACTAAAAGCTCAAATAAATATAAATTCTACGCCTCGGTGAGTAATATGGTTTTTGCCATATCTGCATTTTACATGCTGATTCAAGTAAAAGCAAGTGTGTGAAAATTATGTTTCTCATTGGTACTGTTTCCTTCCCCTTCAATTTCATGCAAATATGCACATCCTCCTCAACTCTGCATGCAACCTAGTGTGGATAAACGGCCACAATGTGAACCATCACACACAAGGTAAGTGATGCATGTACATAAACATGGTTTTACATTGTACTCAAAAATAATTGGTCTAGCTTCTGAAATACAGTGTTGCACTGTAGTTGTGATTCCAGGAGGATTAATCTGATATGTTATTATACTTCTTCAGCCGCCTCAAACTGTAAACTTATGAATGGCCTGTAGCTGGTCTGGAGATTTCACACTTGTGTTCAGCCAGCACTTCTGTGAAGGAATTGTTGTGAAGACTCTTATTGTCTTACTTCCTTTCCTTCTTTCCGCTTCCTTCACCTGGCTGAATCCACCTGAGCACAATTTATTTAAATCCTGCACACCCTTTCACCTTCATAAGGGGCAGCAGTGTTAAAGAGCCTGTACTTTGAGATGCCCTGAGAATTTGTTTGTCCTTCACAGATTCACTTCATTTGTGATAGAGTTTACAATATTCATTTCTTATCCTTATCTTTGTTTTATTTCAGCTCAGTAAACCATGTCGGTGATGCATTTCAGGAAATATAATTTGAGCAAAAGTCATTGAAATCACAGGAGCTCACCTGGTATTTCCTTTCTAACTGATGTCCCATGACAAAACTCACTTCAGCTTCTGGACAGAAGAAATGTCAAACTAACTTGGGAGACGCTGTCCATCCAAAAGTTAATACAGTCAATGGAGCACATACAGAATCATTTCCTAACCAGCCTTGGTGGAGGGTAGCCACCATTGTCAGGAAGTGACGCAGTTACATGGATGTATAAAAGTCACAGACAAATTACAAACAAGTCCTCACATGTAGCATTAAATCATGATAATTTTGTCCAACAAGCCAAAAAAAAAAAAAAAAATTGGACATAGTGACCACTGTCAAGATGTTTTGCCTGTTCCAGTGAACCAACTGCTGTAACAGCTCTGAGGTTTGAGCTTCACTGGTTCACAACAATTCAGAGCTGGATAGGGAAAGGCAACAAAGGTCAGAGTAGATCAGATAATTGCAGACTGGAATAGGAGACGTGCACGCTTGCCCATACTGAGTGATAAAACTGGTCTGTGTATGTGTAGAGTACACACCTAGTTCTCTGTTTTGGTTTGTGTTTGTCAATGTACACAGTGTGAGGAAATGTAAAGTGTGTGTGTGTGTGTGTGTGTGTGTGTGTGTGTGTGTGTGTGTGTGTGTGTGTGTGTGTGTGTGTGTGTGTCTTTGTGTTAGTCAGTGGGTCAATATCAAGAGTCAAGCTTTATCCCTGTGTAATCCAGCCACTCTGATAAAGGTGTTTTCCTGTGTGAGTGTGTACATAGTGTAACAACTGCAAGATCCTTTGTTGGATAGGTAGCATACAGAGAGAGAGAGAGAGAGAGAGAGAGAGAGAGCAAGGCCAATTCAAACGTGTCTATACACTTCTTCTCTTCTAGGTAACAACACTGAGCATAACCTGAATGAGAGTCTTCACCACTGAGAGCTTCTCTCTTAAACTTTTCAGTTTTTTATTTTGGTGTTGGGTTTGGAAATTCACCGAGCCTCAAAAGGGATGGAACTCAAAAGGCCAGTCCCCATCTTGATTTTTAAATTATGGTGCTGGACGGTAAAATTCACCGTCTATCTTGATGATCAAACACCTTGAATTCCTGGAGGTTGTAGTTTTCTATATCCCTACTATTATAAACAGTCTCTGAAAACTGCTTAGAGATTCCAGTGAAATCGCGTCTGATTGAAACGTTTCTCTACTTGGAGCACCAAAAGCTAATCCTGCCCTGGTGTGCCTCCCCCAACCTCAAGACAGGCAGAGGCAATGAGTTATGGGATGGAAAACCATAAGCAGCTGAGGAACAATAATACAACTAAGGTTGCCCTACTATATTAACCAAATACATTCATGGCCACCTATATACATTGTATTCTGATCATATGATTGGCAGTGATCAGGTAGAATTTTCACCATGTTTGTCAAAGCCCAAATTATTATTTCATATGTTATTATGTTCGGGAGAGGCAGAGGAGGCCTCTCCATAAGACCCATTCCCTCTTTGATACACATCATCCATAACAGCAAGCACCTCTTCACAAAGCTGCTGGCATAGGTGTTCATGTTTTTGTGTGTGTGTTCGAATCTTGTGTGAAAAGTGTGCGCACTCTTTATCCCTCTGTAATCCACTGACCCTGACAAACAAAGGGAAAGCAATAACGCAAATATGTTTGTGTACTTTATGATTTATTTTCTCTGAGTTTCATTGTTTTCCCACTTTCAGAATTTGACTGCAATCAAGGGCACAGATCGATGCAGATGTGGACTAATGGACTAAACCGTGGGAAAACAGCAACATCATTGTCTCCACTCTGAGTAATTAGGACATTCATAGTCTTCTGTTGCTGCTCAGCAGCCCAACGGGACATTAGGACGATCAGGAAATGAAGGTCATATTGACTCTCTTGAGGCCTCATTTGTTTTCTGTTTTTTCTCCAGCCTTTATGCTCATGATTTGTGTTGCTTTTGCTTTAATTTTAAAACAAATTGTTACACTATGTTAAATGTTTGATTATGTCAATCTTGAATGTTCTGTCAGTGTTCGAGGTTTGAACCTGGTGCTTCTTTGCTGCATGCGCCCTCTGTGCCTGTGTGTGCTTTTCCCCTCCTGGTCTTCTGGTTTCCTGCCGTTGTCCAAAAGTCAGTAAACACACTGGATGTCATGGTTCTACAATACAAGGCTGACAAACTACCCTGAAACACCCCACACTTCAACTTATACATAGACGATATGATCATTTAAAGATATCACAGTTATAAATCATTTAACGTCTCGGTGATATTGCGTACAGATGTGTTCCATTTAGTTTACAGAAACTCTAAATTTCTGTGATTATTTAAAAAAAAGACCATGAACTGCACTCTCTGTGTAACTTTTGTGAGCAAAATTATATTTCTCAGTGGGAAACTGAAACTGTTCACCTTCTCCTGTTGTGAAAAAGAGAGTAGAAAGTTAAACTTTCAAAGCTTCTTGAACACTGCCTCCCTTACCTCTATTCACTCATCCACCCATCCATCTGTCTGCCTGTCTGTCTGTCCTGGATGGAACCAGGTGTATTTGTCTGCCAATATCTCAACAGCCACCGTTCCAATTTTGACAAAATCTAAAGGGTACCGTGCTCTTGTGCAAAAATTCCCGGTGCAACTGTTGTCACAGCAGCTGGCAAGATGGAATGGACGCAGACACGTTGAATTGTTGATTCTTTAGTCTGCATGAACGGCTCTGCCAAATTACCTTTAGCTGACTTTAGTTGTTTGATCCGCTCAAACAACAAAGCAAACTAATCGGAAAGGCAACTCAGGTTTCAGAGGTATTAGTCAAAAAACAGGGTAAGCGGTTTTTCTTTGAGTTATCAGATGAAGTGGGGAGATTCGGTGGCTTATTGTGTAAAACCAGAGAATGTTGAAATTATAAACTAATAGTCTTTGCCCCATTTCTTGCAATTCTCATCTTGTTCAATTTTCCCCCAAAATACTTAAAAAAAAACAAAAAAAAAACTGAAATAATTTGAGACAGATATGTAATTCTGTCAGTAGTTACTGAAAAAGTTAGGAACTAGCTGAGCATGTCTGGACTTCCTCTCCTAACAGCCCCGTTGTTTCCCTCCATGTGGAAAATGTTCTGGCCAACATTGTGCCGTGTGCTGCCGGTTGGTTCCTCGTCTTACCTGATATTTCCTGCAGTCACCTCAGGTTCAGGCCATGTCCAAGCTGTTTCCAGCACCAGCCCTGTAACTCAGATCCTGAATCACCTGCTACCATTTCAGCCAGCCCCTCGTCAGCCGTGACACCTCCATCAGCTAACTCCACTCAGCACTGTTTGTTGTGCAAATCAACCACTTCTTCTCACCTCTCTGTGACCGTGAGCTTCTGCACTGCTGCTGCAATCGATGCAGTTTCTAATAATATTTCGGAAAAAGCTCCAAGTGTGAGGACGCAAAATATTATTTATTGGGAGTTCCACAGCTTAAAATCTCGGCTTCAAAAATCTTTGAACAATCAGGAAGAGTAATTAAGTAAACACATGCAAATTCATGCTGCTAAATCACACACATATTTGAAGTGAGGGAAGGTGTTAATTCCCTCGGCTCACAAAACTGCTAAAATGCATCAAATTCCGTTACTATTTTTCATCAAACTAACTCCTCAAGGGGAGGAGAAAAAAAACAAAAACGGAATGACTTCCTTCCAACATTTTTTAACCAAGCAGTCCATGAACACCCAGGCCACACTGTCACTTCCGGGAGCCAGGATTTTAGCAGGGAATTAAACTGACACACTTAAAAAGTCAATAATGTTTTCAGGAGTTTGAGAAGCGATTCACCACACACACACACACACACCTGAATAATGCAGTATAAAGAAATCAAGCTGTGACAGAAAGTGAGCTGTCTCACCAAAGTAAGGAGCTACCTGCAGCTGAACAAAACTGCACAAAACAAGACGGTGAGATTGACGGGCGGAATTGGAGAAAAAATCTAAAATGTTCATGGCATTCAGCCCGTCTGGCTCATATTTGTGTCTTCAAATGATCTTCTGTTTCACTTTCAGATCTCTCCCTTCCCTTTACCTTCTCCCCTGTTTGGTTTTGCCTTCTTGCTTCCCAAGTGTGCCATCTTCCTCCTCCTGCCTCCAATTGATTATCAGACTTAGATTTGGTTTTCTTGTGTCAAGCTGCTTTTCCCTCATTTCTTTTGGTTTTCTGTCTTTCCTTCAACATTTCTCTCTTGTTTGATGAAAGCACACTGAGACCCAGAAAAGGAAAATTTTGTTACATCACACAGTTAGTCTCATTTGTTTTCAGCAGCAGAAAGTGCATCTTCTTCTGCCTACAAGTGTCAGTGTCAACTGAAATGTTCCTTTAAACAACAGAGGGAAACGCCTAATCATCACTGATTTGGCACAGCAGCAAAAAGATGAAATAAAAAATATTAATGAAAATAAACACAACTGAGATGGAAGTGTTCATGTGTGTGTTCAAACTTTGCTTTTTGTAAATTCACAATATATTTGAAAAATCTGTGTAACAAATTACTGAAGAACTACTCAGTTTGGGAAGTAGGTCAAGCTGACTGAAGCTGCCATACAAGCAAGTTGAAATGTGATTCAGGAGCATGAAAGGAGATATTTGTTTAGTTACATAACCATCATTAGCATTATTATTTCTGCCAAGCGCTTCAGTCATTATTTTCTGTTTGAAAGACATAACAATGTTTGAAGAGGTTAAAAGGACACGGGCAGACTGCATGGTACTGGAAAGCAGCATGCTCACCTTAGATGGAGAAAAAGTGATGGAAATAGAGGCAAAAACAGGAGGGTTTGCTTTAAGACAGTCAAGTAAAGGAGTGAGGAAGAGCTGAGGTAAAGAGCTGTTAATGTAAACTTTTGGCTTTTTCAGAAACTTCCATGTGGCCTAGCTCCTTTCGGAGTTTCGTCATTTGAAGAGAGCTAAGTGTGGTTGTGAATAGTCATTAAAGTGACAGAGGACGACTACAAATATCATAACACCGTTCCACTAGCAACAAAAATAACTAAAAGTAGTGCAGGCTCCTTCCACTTGGCGCATCTTAAGAGGGCTGAATAAAAAGTCTAGTGTATCATCTGAAAGCCTGATACCTCAGACAGTATTCGGTTGAGAGCCCTTTTGGGGATACTTTGATGTTTTATGCTTAAATGGAAAACACTTTTCTCTGTCAGGCACTTGACAGGCGACAGCGAGAAAGTTATTTTGCACATGCTCCAAGAACAGTTGCTGAAATTTATATATCAGTCAACAGAACACTGCTGGACTCAAGGTAAGACGTTTGGGGTGATAAAAATACTAAAGAAGTTGATAAATAACTTGTAATGGGTCAGAATAGCAGGTAGACAACTCAAAGACATGAGTCAGAAGCAGAAAGGCAGGGTAAGAGCTGAATTTAGAGGCAAACACTCAGAAATGGTCGTCTGAACAATGGGCACAGGCCAAAAGGCAATAAATAAAAAAAAACAAAACAAATGAAATGGGTGATAAACAAACTGGAAGGCAAAAGAGAAATGTGGCTGCTGAGGTAACTGGTGGTTGACCCACTTAAATCAGGCACACAGGTGCGTGCAGCAGTGATGACTGAGGTCAGGTGAAAGGCAGAGTGCTGGCAGACATGTAGCTGTGGGGGAGTGCACCACTTACAAAGTAGCCTTCAGTTTATTTTTATTTTTTTATCACTTCTCTACTGTCACAAAGCACAGATATAGATTTTGTTTAAAGGAGAAAGCTGTTGTTACAAAGTAATTTTAAATAACAACTTAACCCACCACAAGAAATTGTGTTAATCTACAACTGCAGTGAAACAGCATTAAAGTTAAATCATCCATTTATTGTGTGTGTTCCATTGCTTGTGTTGAACCAGACACACTACAGCAGATGTGATCCCCACACACACACACACACCTCTGTGTGCTCTTTACATTTCCACACTGACATTCTCCACAAAATGGATCTCGGGTTAAAGTGGGTTAAACTCTGTGCAGTCAGGGGAATCTATTCATATCACCGCAGCTTCATGTAGGTTTCGATCAGACACTCTGTTATATCCTTTACCGTTTGGGAGTCCTCCAGCACAAAATGAATTTGATGTTGGTTTTTGGACAGTTTCAGATCAGACAGCTTATCAAAGTCATCCGTGAACTGACCCCAGAGACAAAGCTGACAGCTCTTTGATGAGCGCACTGAAAATGATATCACTTTAAAAATGGAAGCGGCTGATTAAACCACCACAAAAGATAATTTCATTGTGATCAATGACCAGGTAGACCTAATTAAACATAAAATGATTATTATATTTCTGTCTTTTCTTTGAAACTTATTGAGGAAAACAGCAGTGCGCTGATAGAGCGTATGAGGGACATTGACTGGCGGATACATGAAGTTTCATAAAGTCACAATTACTGTTGGAGAAGACACAAAAACACGATGTCCCTCTGCAGCGATAGGAAACTGAAAATGTACGGCAGCATTTCGCACATCTGCTCAACTCATTTTGGACCTTGCTACAAAAGCATGAGCCTCGGTGGAGATTCTCTTCCTTTTAGCTGCTGCTCATGTTAACGTCAACTGAATGACCACATAAAACACATGGAAATGCATTTGCTTCAGGGGGATTTGAAAGAATTATGGCTGGAGAGATAGAAGTGAGGAAGAGAGGTAGTTATGCATTCATTCATCTTATTCATCAGCACTTATTCTGGGTCACCCCTGGACAGGTCACCAGTCCATCACAGGGCCAACACACAGAGACAGACAAAGACCAACAACCACTCACACTCAGACCTAAAGACAATTTAGAGTCACCAGTTAACCACCAATTATCTCCAACAAATTGTTGACAGATTATGAAATAAAGGCCGATGTCAGGGTTTTCCTGTGAAGACTACAAAAGGAACAGAAACACAAAGCAGACTGGTTGTTGCCACCACTCCATCTCGATCATTTACTTATTGTTTCGAGTATCTACTTAACAGTGATGTATGTGTTATTGTCTTTATAATCATGTATAATTGCTTCTTTTTGCTTTTTTTTTTTGGGGGGGGGGGGCGCGCGTGTGGATTACTATTTCTTTTTTTTTTTTTTTTTTTTGCAATTTATAACAAAAAAATGAGACAGTGCCGTTTTACACAGCCACAATCACAATAAACTAACACACCGATGTTTTCTTTGTTATATGATAACACAGCATCAGTTAAGGGAAATTTTTAGTATTCATTCATGAACCAAATTTCTGGCCTGTTGATGAAAACATCAGATCATCCTGAGGGGGACATGCACTGTCAGGGCAACACTTCAAGTGTTTTAATGAGAAAAATGCTGATGTACAGCATCATCTGGGAACGGTGAGTGTCTTTACAACATTTCAGTCCACCACCGAAATCCTGAGATATTTCCAGCTGGACAAAACAGGTGAAGCGACTACTACACGGACCAACATCGCCTTTCCTGCAGCCACAGCTGGATGCATTTCATCAGTTTCATTGGCTCGTGTTTTCAGGAATTGGCACTAAAAGTATAATTTAATTGTGCCCACCATGTTATGTGCAAATCCAGCATAGAAACACATCGACATCAACAAATATTCCTGTTAGTAAGTCTGTGAGTTACTGTTGACGCACAGTCACCACATCTCTGCACAGTTTTAAAGGCATATAGAATAAATAAAGCTGTCCCTCTCGCTTCACTCCCTGTGGTTATCCCGCTTCCTCTGACCAGACTCACATGGAGGCATCTTTACCTCCTTCCATTTTAAAAATGACAGCAAGCAGGAGACATGCTTAATTTTCACTTCAATATTAAATGCGTCTCTGCTGCCATCAAGAGCGCTGCGTTCAAGTAAAGCACATGGAAGCTCTTTATTGATGTGATCAGCCTTTTAGGAGAGACTGTCTTTGGGAGCTAGTTTAGATTTAACAAGTCTCCTATGGGGGCTGGGAGGAGGGAGGGATCCTCAGAGTGTATACTATCACCTGAGGATAATTGGGGACATAGAAAGTAGGAAACGAGAGAAAGGCACAATAACTCATCCAGAAAGAGGGAAGATCTCTGATTTCTGAATTGGAGGAATAATGAGGAGCCGGAAATGAAACGATCAGATGGTGTTCGCTACACCACTCAAACTGACTACAGCTCAATGAGGCAACGGCAAAGCTGAGGAAATTTACAGTTTCTCTTCTGGCCTCTAGATGGGAAGTTCAATGCCTCTCCAATGTCTGTACATATGCTGCTGGAGCTAGATGGCTGCTTATCTTAGCATAAATACAAGAAAAAAAAAAAACCTTCCAAAGGTATCTAAATCGGAGTATCAGCACCTCTGAAACTTCTGAATACCCAAAAATCTCAATTTGTTCAATTTGTACGAACCTGTAATGTAAAAACTTGTTATATATCATTTGGAATTAAAGATGTATCAGTGACTTCAGCATAGCAGAAAGAGCTTCTGTGTCGGCTGGTGATGAAAACACACACGCTCCACCCAAATTAAAGTACTTATTACACATTTTTTTGTGTCAAACATCTTTTTGTTCCGTGCCAGCAGTAATTTGCTAATAAATTAATAACAATAAAGGCATGTTCGTCCATGTTCGGGCAGGAGAAAGCACCTGGGCTGCTTCTGAAAACTTTAGCTGCCGGAGTTATCCAGAAATCAATCCAAACTACGTTGTTTTAATGCAATAGTGAAGAGCAACGAAGAATAATGGTATTTTGAAGCCTCACAAAATACAGTGAATCACACTCCAGTACATTTAACATGTTTGCAGATCAATGTACAACACAACAGCTACTGCTAAGTGTGAACAGTTGGTCATTAGCCTGTAGTTTCAGTTTGCAGTTAAATTGATTGCTGCCACAGTGAATTAAATGTTAACCCTGGGAAGTACAGAGGGAACAGTTGACTTGTTTTGTGCGGTTCGACAGGGATTGATCACAACAGACAAAACTCTGCGGTTGACTGCATCAACCTTAACACTCGGTCATCAGATGGTTACCATTTGTGAATTTGGTTAACTGCTCAGCTTTCTCAGTTGTTTGTATTCCTATATTCCCCGCACGCTGCTAGTTTTCACAGCTCTCTCCTCACCCTACTATCTCTACAGAAGACTGATGGGATGCCAACAAAACATTTTGTCATGTTTGAATGACTGAAGCTATGAAGACAAAAAATATATACTAGAACAGTAGATTACTGAGACTTTTCACGGTGAGGAACTGGACTCTTATCATATCTCACTTTTTCTATTTTTATTATTGTGTTCTCTTCTGTTTTGACGTTTGGCTGACTGGCAGTTCTGAGTATTCACACTTATAAAAGGTTACAGGGAGTTTTGAAACTGCCAAGTTTATTTCTCAAGTAGATGTTTGTCAAAATGACTGGCTTCTACACACTAACCAAAATAAAAAAAAAAAAAACTTATAAAGAGACATTTAATCAAATGCACACACACACATTCTCTTCTGTTCTTCCCCCATCCTGCCACATGTTTATTATTCCCCTTAAGGCAGAAGTCCACATGCTGAGATGCTCAGGCCACCAAAAGCTGCTGCCTGCGGCACCAATACTGATTTAATGGCAGTATGTCATCGATGAAGCAACAATGAGGTAAATATCGATTATCAGTCAAAACAGTTTAAAGATGAGATTGAGCTTTTGAGCTGCTGGCTGTATTAGTGTTAAAGTTCCTGTTATAGAACATCAAGTCCATCAAGCGTGGATAAAGGGTCTCCCAGTTTGTCTGAGGAAAACAAAGGAGATGCAGATGCTGCAAATATGCAGGCTGAAATTTTCGAGGAAGCATTACCTGTTTGAGCTTTTGCTGTTCGACTGGCTTAATGTGACAGTATAGGCTGGATGACGCGGTCAGTCAGGCCTGAAGCACGCTGACTGAACTGAAGGTGCTCAGGTCAAAAGAGTTCACATTCATCCAACCTCCGATGTAAACTAGACCCAGAACATGACCTCATCATCATTCTATTGTGTAAAGCATACTAGAGAACGGAAAAGTAAATCTGCAACATCTGATTTCACCCCATAGAAATTTACGCTTACTCTCTCTCTCACACACACACACAATCACACACACAATCACACACACACACACACACACACACACACGTAAAGTTCTCAAATTATGATCCAGTCTCCGGCGGTGAACCGCTGAGTCTTCAGAGCCACTGTTCCTCACCAAAGAGCACTGAGGCCTAAAACAAACTACGTAACTTCCTGACTTTCCAACTTCGTAAACACTTGAAAAGCTGATATTGCCACACTATTGGCAGCAATATGTTCGTCCTCAGCCTCATTCACAATTAACAAGGGCCCAGATTGTTCCACAGCAGCACTAGTAGTCCAACATTCCTGTGGGTGCCTTGAAAAGGACATTTATTCTGTCTAAGCAGTGAACATGACATTAAGATGAACTGTTGAGTTTTCTAGTTGAATTGATTACATTCATACGTTTACGCATTTAACCCCCCCACCAAAAAAATAATCCAAAGTGCAAAGTAAAAAAAATAAAAAATAAAAAATAAAAAACAACCAAACAAACAAAAAATAAAAAACCCAACCATCTGAGGACACTTTTTTTGACAAACATAGCACTGATATGGAACTAATAAATACAGGCTTTTACGGTGATTTGAACAATTTCGTACTTAGAGATCAAACATGACCGTGACTTACTAGCTTGAAAAACTGTTATCTTAAATCTTAAAAATAAATGTTGATGACACTGGAGGTTCATGGAAAAAAAAAAAAAAAAACTCTTGAAGAGAGTTTGAGTGGAATGAAATATGTCCAGTTAGATGAGAGTTAGGATTGTGCAAACTAGATTGAAGGGTTAATCATTTTTTATGTTTGGTCAAATGTTCAGTTGAGTTTAGTTCTATCTGGAATTATCTGGAACTATATTTTGTGACATATTATGATCCTCACCCATATTTCTATATATAAAATATACATATACTTTATAAAGCAACACGCACCACATAACAATGGTGATATGAGCCAAAGCTGCGGTGCTAATGCCAGGTGTGTTTTCATCTGCACACCTCTCAGCAGGGACCCTCTTAGAACAGATGCTGCCGTTAAAGCAGGTGACACAGGTGACGGTGAGATACAGTTCATCACTCTCTGATAGATATCAGGACTGGGAGTCCAGAGAAGAACGCTTAATGCTGAATTTCACCCCTCCATTGTCTGCTCTTATTTCCAAGTGACACTAAACATTTCATGCTACACCAGAGGCTGATCCAACTAGTTTCACAACATGGTAGAAAAGCAGATGCTTCATCACTTGATTGTAAGGTAGCCAATGGATTAGAACACCTCATGTAATGAAAGACCAGTTTGTCTGGTACCAAACCAACTATTATATATACAAATTATTTGTACCAATTTTAAATTATTTTGACAAAAACACACAATTTCTTTTTTACACCCTGTACAAAGGCTTTGGGTGCTTTTAAAAACCACCCTTAGGCTGCTCTGCATGTCTCCCTATTTAAGGAAATTGGAACTAAGTCAACTTAAAAACTAAGCCAAATACTCATCAGGCGGTTCTGTATGGCGGGTCCTATCTCTCCAGCTCCATGTAGCCTAATCTCTAATAGTTTTGCAGTTCAGGAATGTTCTTGTAGAGGTCCAGTGAATCGGGGTTGGAGAAGGCGCCTTTTTGTGCCACCTCCCGCCCAGCGATCACCTGCTTCACAGCGACCTCCACCTTCTTCCCACTGATGGTGTACTGCAGAGGAATAAACAAAAGCTACCATCATTCTACCCAGAAATAACGCCCACAGTTGGAACCACAGCAACAGGGTAATCTCACAGGTTTAGCCAACATGAATTCATATTTTTACTCTCTTACAGGAATGTCTCTTGTCTCCAGCAGCAGCGCAGGGACGTGTCGGGCGGACAGAGCTTTTCTAATGGCGCCTTTAATCTTCGCCACCAGCTCCGGAGAGAAGGGCTTTCCAGGAACCATCTTTAAGAACAAAATAACTCGCTCCTCTCCGTCAGCACTGTACTGAGGAACACAAAGACTGTCTGACACTTCCTCGAATGCCTCCACTGCAGAGAGGACAGAAAAAGCAGCGGGCAGAGAAGAGGACAAAGAGACAAAACAAAAATGAGGAGGGTAGATGAGAGATCAGCAAGTGGAGGTGAGAAGGCAAAGACAGAGGAGAGAATAAGAGTTGTGAGAGTTTGGCCAAGAATAGGGGAATCAACAATCATAACTTTAGAGCAAAACACAGAAACACTGTCTTCATGTTGCTGTCACTGGATTTTGTTGCATTTATTTCTTAGCAAATAATGACAAATGAACAAACTTTGAAAATGGATGATGGAATGTCCAATTTCTTTTTTTTTCACCAACATAAAAGAAATCAAAACTCAATTTAAGCTTTGCCGTTTCCTTTTTCATTCCCCTATTCCCTCACTACTGCACCTGCAAGACTCACCGATGTTGTAGATCTCCGAGCTGCCAAACCGGACTCCATTGGGGTTCAGTGTACCGTCACTGTAGAAGAAACACAAGTTCAAAATTCACAACTCAAATGTCTTGTCACTGCGAAGCTGCCTAGCCACACATCATTCAGTACAACACTGCAACATAGAGAAACACTATACCAGCACATGAGACGACTTCAGCTTCTGTAAGACAGATATTCTTTCTTTGTACATAAACAATGTCAAAACTATGCTCTAGTTCTATCTATCTGTTTGTGTACATATATATCATTATACTTTCAGTCTACCTTGCTTTAACATTAACTCTATTTTAATGATGGATATACACTTGATTCCATTTGCATAATACTGTAAATGAGTTCATTAAAACTGGACTGACAGCAGTGTGAATGACTGACCTTCTGCCCAGCATGATGATGCCTCCCGTCTTTGGGTTGATTTTACAGTAGTCACCATGAGCCCACACCCCTGGAGAGAAAAGGCACTTCTAAGTTAAATACTAATTTAATAGAAAAAAATGTAAGGAATTTAACTGATGGCAAGTGTAACTGTGATAACAATGACCCCATTAAAAATCACAGATTAAAGACTAGTAAGATTTCAGGAGTCCAGGGTTTAAACACTATTTATTTACAGGGCAATCTGTATCAGTGAAATTTCCCTTTTGCAGGTTCCCTTGTACACATATGTGCAGCATATGAGTTTGTAATTATATGTGATGTACGTGTGCTGACCAGGGTATGTAGAAAAGTATGCTTTGTGGTATTTGCTCCCATTCTCATCATTCCAGAAGTGTGTTGGCTGGCAGGGGATTGGCTTGGAGCAGACAAGTTCCCCACTCTCTCCCCATACAGGTTTGCCTGTACACACACACACACACACACACACACACACACACACACACACACACACACACACACACACACACACACACACACACACACACACACACACACACACAGGAACAAAATAAAGTTAGAGGTGTCAGATATGCTTTTCCAGAACACACAGATAAACCTGGATGCACATCCAACACAAACACAAACCTCCACAGATACTGTATAAATCAATCTCAGATAAAAACAAAACCAAATAAAAATAAAAAAAATCACCTGGTAATGTATCCCACACTCAGAGAAACTGATACTCTTTTGTGTGTGGTTTCACACAGCCCTCCTCCCTCAGGATGGTGTTACAAGCTTAGAGACCAACTAAAATAATCCCAGGCTCTTCATACAAAACTGCCTTTAAATTATCCCTCAATCCACTCTCCTTTGAGGTGGTGGAGACATGCCAGTTCAGCCCGCAGCAGGGATTGGGAGCTGGGGAACAAGGGACTAAAATCAATAAGAAAAACAGAGGGCTCTGAAGACTCCCAACAAGATAAAAAATAAATAAAATAACTTTTTTTTTTTTTGCTGGGGGGACAGTTAATGCAAAAAGATAGTGTTTCCCTAAAGTGTGTACCTGGATATATTCACGAAAAGTTCACTAATTACACCCATAATTTTTCAGCCATGTCTAGTTTCAACTGCAAGCCAACACACAGACGCTTCCCCATATGGGAGCAACCAAGTATATCCAGAGTGCTGTTCTGGTAGCTACCAGGCAGCTCCAGTGGCAGATGGAAACTTTGCTCAAGGGCATCTCAACAGTTTTTAAATACGCTTGTGATTAATTTTCCTCATTAATACTTTTCCAGTCTCTCCTGGGACTCAAACCTGCAACTTTCTTTCAACCTGTATGTGATCCCTACACCCTGTGGTCAATGCAGACGGTGCCATCAGTACCTTGATAGCTTAAAATTATTATATTATATATTATAATTTGCTCACTCAGACCACACACGCACACACTTACCATCGATGCCCCAGGCCTCCACAGCCATGCCGAGGTTTCTTGCTTGGATCTCGCCCCGATACACTGGAACTGTTGGGTTCTGACCCATGAAACATGACACTATGTCAGTGCCACCTGGTAACAGAGGTGAGAGGAAAAGATTTAGTTTAGATTGAGTTGGCAGATGAACTGGAATAAAAACACATTCACATCTGAAATCTGATTAGTCTGAATAGAGAAAGAAAGAATCAGAAATAGTTTTATTGCCAGGTATGTGTAAACATATTAGGAACGTGACTCCAGAGAAAGACGGAAAGAAAAAATAAAAATAAAAAAGGAAATATATATATAAATATATACACATATATACATTGAAATTAGAAATATTTGAAGAGGGATATGATACAATTGTGCAATAGTGCAGTAATGTGTGTGTTCACAAGGCTGTCAGGTGGCTTATGGTGAGATCTGGGAGACAGCCTGAGGGAAGAAACAGTTTTTAAGGTTCTCCTTATCCTAAAAATAACAATATTTGCCCTTTAAATGACTAAAAATCAAATACAGGCATGTCATGGGAAATGTGACAGGCCATTATTTGAAAAATTAACACCCAAGTGTGCAGCTCTACAGGGCTTTTTAGCTGCCATTAGCACATACATTTGATTTGAATAATGAATAAATGAGAATTGCTTAAAATTTTTTTTTCTGTGCCTACTCTGTTTTTTCAACTTACAATACTTGCAATGTGTTGCAAAGGACCTTTTTCAGTGAAGTAGAGTCATCACTTAACTTAACGTTTGTAACAATCTGGCACTGTGGCACCACAGCCTGCGTTAGCACCCGGGGCCACCTCCATTGACCTATGTAGGACAGTGTTGCAACACATTTCCTAAAACTGTCAGGAACACACAGACTTCCTCTGCAGCATTATCCATTTGTCTCTTTCTACCTTCAAATCATTTACTATTTCTGCCATGTTCTATTCATCTCCTCTCCCATTGTTCCATCTCTACCGCTCTGGTACATTCCCTCTCTATATCACAGGCTCCATCCATCTATCTTCTTCCCTTCCTCTCAGCTGCTCTCTGCCCTTCTACAGCTCCTTCTCTCCCGTTCATCTTTCTGTTCTTTAGACTCATTCCCCCTGTTTCTCTTTCTGCCAGGTTCCTTATTGAGCTTTAATTGGCTCCCAGGAGGAAGAGGAAACTTTGTCTTCTGATTAAACGCACACACCTAGTGTGGAAAGCCACGCAATTATTTTATTATTACACAAACTTTAATTGGTGGGTATACACTGACAAACACACGACAAGTATATTTTAAGCCAAAAGCTGATGATACTTTCTAGGGATGCCTTCCATCAGCACCCATTTAGTGCACGTGTGTATGTGTGTAGGTTAAGATAACTCGTCAGTGATGTTATGTTTCTAACAGCAGTAACAATTCTGAAAAATAAAAAAAAAAGAAAAAGAAAAAAGATTTTGAACTCCCCAGTCAATGTGTATATATTTGTGCGTGTGTTTTCATTTATGTAAGCATGAGTGCTTTCAACATTGTCTGCCACAGTTTGGGGTCAGACACCAACTGAGACAGAAAGACAATTAGCTACTGTGACCTCTGCACAATATTCATATGTACAAAAATGAATAATGAAAAGAACCAAAGTCACGGGAGGACTTCACAAACACAACCTCAGTAGCTCTGCAAACACATATGTCGAAAACTCAGTAAGGAATAAAAACAGGATGAGGGAAAAGGAAGAGAAGAGAAAAGACAAGACAAGACATATGGGGAGTCAGATGGAGGTATATTAGGATGGAAGGGATCCAGCAGTGAAAGTGTTAAAACCTCCCAATGAGGAATGAGGGGGGTAAACAAAAAAGCTCTACTGACTAAATATCACACACACACACAGACACATACACACAGAAATACAACAATAAGGATTTTTAAGAAACCAAATCAAAATATTTACATCAACTCAATCACACATTTGCCAACACACACACAAACATTGTATTGCATTGTATGGCACGAGTGAAATCGGCAAATGGCCCGGTTCACATATGTTTCCATGGCCCCCAGTCATTCACTCATATGCTGCATTAACCTCGGACACGCACGCACGCACACATACACAAGCAGAGCAGTGACCTCAGGGGTCAAGGTTAGGTTGGCTGGCAGCCAACAGGCTCGCAACCTGCTGTTGCCCTTGGCGACAAGGAGGAAGCTGACTGGAGCACAGCACGCTGTTGTGAAGACCACAAAGACAAAGATATGATCACACTCGCTGATTGCACCAATCACCCCCCCCCCCCCCCCAAAAAAAAATAAAAATAAAATAAAGAAATAAAAAAAGGAAAATTCTTCAGAAATTACAAAATGGGTTTCTTTGAATGAATAACTGAGATCTGGGAAAGTGGGAGCAGTGTTACAAAAGGCAGTTTGTGTTGTGCTGTTACTATTCAGCTTTATTTTTCTTTTCCAAATAAGTAAAACTTTTTTGCTAAAAAAATCCAATACTCTGTACTTGTGTTTTTATGCTACATCAAACATCAGCTTTGTCCAAATCAATAATATAATGATTTTAGTCATTTGACATGTGTCTCTGAAGTTATCAGAAAAACTATAGACTGTAATTCAAGATGGACATAACCTTTGTGATATCACCAGGTTTCTGAAGAACGGTCCTAAAGGTCAGGGAGGGTCATCTCTACTGTGGCCATCTTGCCAGTGCCCAACTCCCAGCTAATCTAAAAAAATGGCAAACAGAAAGGGCTCATACCAGTTTGTATACCCCTGATGCCAAGCATGACACTTCTTTATTAAATTTTTTTTTAGCCATACGTGCTTATTTTGGAGGGGAGGAAAGCTCTATGGATAATTTGGTAGCCCCTGGTAGCCCCCCCCCCCCCCCAAATGATTGGCACTAAAGAAATCCTAATCACATCAGCTGCATTGCCTGTCAACATCTTGGCAGTGTGACCCATGAGTACTCAGAAGTCATTATGACATTATTGCACAAGTACTCAGCACTCATTGGTCAGACCAAACCTGCCAAACAAACAGTTCTGTGTCTTTCAAATTAGCAATGCTGACGCAAAAACTGTCCACAGACAGTCGTATGAACACCTTCCAAATTAGCCACGTTCGCCTCTGTGGTGGTTCCAGCCAGAGCAGGTGTCTCCAGGACCACATTTTACCACGATGAGACACCCACACATAGACTCACAAGGTGAAACAATACCAGGCTGGTAATAACATGAGATAATCTGCTCGGTTTTCTTGCTCCTTTTTACTTCATCTCTTGCCAGACTTCTGCCTTGTGGCTGACATTTTAGCTGTCACTCCTGTCCAGCCTGTCTGCATGTGTGTCACTGTAAGACTGTGTGTTTTTGTATGTGTGCAAGTGTGTATGTAAAGGTAAATGCTATAGCAACTATAGCTGTCACTCACAGTGATTGTTTTGGTGCTGTCAATGTGCGCAAGAGTGAGGCTATAAGCCACTTCTTAATATGTTTGTGTGCGTGTGTGTGTTTCTGTTATACATCAGTCACCCAGGCTGTGCTAAATGTTTCAGGACTCACAGAGAGGCAGATAGCTTTCCATTGTGCTGTCAACACAACAATAGGCTGAGTGGACCACAGTGCTTGTGTGTGCAAGTGTGTGTGGGTTAATGGTGTCATTGTGGGCGATAAGGAAAATGTACAGTTCTACACAGTATATTATTATTTATTGTCTTTGTATGTCTCAGCTCTTTTCCTTTTGTTCTGCAGATTCGCTGTTGCTTTATTTCGGATTTTTGCATGTAACTGCCAGAGTTGATGTAATAAACACAAACAATGTTTAGAAAATTTGCAAACCAGGCTAAGGCTTTAGTAAAATGACTACGTTTTCCCTACAGGGTCTGTGCATTTGACTCACCTGAGATGGAGCCCAGCAGCACAGTGCTCTTGATGGAGCGGTAGACATAGTCGTAGCTCTGAGGTTTGAGAGGAGAACCAGTCGACAGGATGGTGTGGAGAGACTGGAGGTTGTGTGTTTCGGCTGGAGGCGGGGGAATAAACAAAAAGAAATATTAATAAACAGTCGAACTGAAATATTCAGTGCAGTATGTCTCCATAAGGACAGAATGCAAGTCATTTAGCTAATCTAAATGTCGCTTAGCAACAGGTACTGAAAATGGCGGAGTACAACAGGTATAGTTCAATCTCATTTAAGTAATCACTGATGAGATGTTTGTGCTTTAAATGAGGAAATCAGAAAGTATAACTCACACTTTAGACTGTTAAGACATCAGTAAACTTTAATTTTGCATATTTTATTACACAAAAAGGTTTTGTAGAGAAAGAGTGTTTGATTGTCCCCATGATTTCTGACTGGAGCAGAAGCTTCATCATACAAATCACTCACAAACACACACATGCACACAAACACAAGGTTTCAAACCTGACCATGAACCTGTGAACAGCCGTGGCTCCATGCATGTTGTGTGCCACCCTGATGTGACACAGCATACAAGCCTCCCTGTCACACACACACAAACCACAGAGGCAATAACACCCTGCGAACTAATAAGCTTCCAGTAACCGACCCCAACCCTGTGAACTCATAGATACAGACACACTCATAAAAACACAATGGGGATTCTACTACCCCCACAAGGACAGCCATCCCTCCAGGTGTCTGGTCCAAATGTCAGCCCAGGGAAAAGGGCCTCTCTGCTGAGGCAGCCAGTGAAGAAGCTCCCCCTACCCATCTTTGCCCACTAGAGGCATGCTCGTGCACACACATGAGTGACAGACACATCTCTCTGCCACCTCTCTTTAATAAGCATCCAATGGCACACGCATAGTGCCAACTGGATCAAGTAGTTGGCTTAGTGGTGTGTGTGTGTGTGTAGGTGGGGGGGTTCATGCCATATTGTTTAGCCACAGCACAGGGAATATTTTTAGCTAATTTTCACCTTGCAAGCAGATACACACACAAAGGGGGCCACATGAATAAAAATTTTTGGTGATTATAACAGCACAGTGGGAAATCAACGACACTGTTTATTGCATAAACAGCGGTTACAAGTGCTAATTTAACATGAGCAAAAGCTGTCATACAATCGTGAACCAGTTTCTAGGTATGCAACTAGTTTAAGTAGCATTTCCTTATACAACCCAAATTTCAAAAAGTTGGGACGCTGTGCAAAATGCAAAAATAAAACTAGAATACATTGATTTGCAATTATCACAAACCCATATTTTATTCCCAATAAAACATAAACAACATATCAGATGTTGAACCCGAGACATTTTACCATTTCGTGGAAAATATTAGCTCATTTTGAACTTGATAGCAGCAACACTTCTCAAAAAAAGTTGGAACAGGGCAAAGTTTACTATTGTGTTGCATCCACTCTTCTTTAAACAACTGTTGGCAAATGTCTGGAAAGTGAGGAGACCAGTTGCTGGAGTTTTAGGACAGGACGGTTGTCCAATTCTTGTCTGATACAAGACCAGACAAGCTGCTCAACATTCCTGGGCCTTTAATGCCAGATTTTTTGTGTTGGTGAAAGGTCTGGAGTGCAGGCAGGACAGTTTGGCACACAGATTATTCTCCTGCAAAGCCATGCTGTTCTGATGGACGCAGTATGTAGTTTAGCATTGTCTTGCTGAAATATGACAAATTTTTTAGAGGGGCATATGTTGCTCCAAAACTTCCATGTACTTTTCAGAATTGATGGTGCCCTTCCAGATGTGCAAGCTGCCCACGCCAACTAATGCAACTCCATAGTATAAGAGTGGCAGGTTTTTCAACTGTCCGCTGATAACAAGCTGGATGGTCCCGCTCTTCTTTGGTCCACAGGTGACAGCTTGCATGGTTTCCAAAAATGGACGTCTTGGCCATCACGAGCATTCAGTTTTGACCTTTGGCCTTTTCTCTTTTAGATTGCTCCTGATTCTCTGGATCTTTTGATAATATTATGCACTGTGGATGGTGGGATCTTCAAAGTCTTTGCAATTTTATGTTGAGGAGAAGTTTTTCCACAATTTTTCGTAGATAGGTGAACCTCTGCCCATCTTTACATCTGAGAGGCTCTGCCGTTCTGAAATACTACATTTATACCCAGTCATTTTACTGACCTGTTACCAAATTAACCAAATTAGCTGTCAAATGCTCCAAATGTTGTTTTTTTTATTTGTGCCAATTACTTTTCCAACCTTTTTGAGATGTTTTGCTGCCATCAAATTCAAAATTGGCTGATATTTTCCATTAAATTGTAAAATGTCTCAGATATGTTCTATTAGGAATAAAATATGGGTTTATGAGATTTGCAAATCATTGCATTCTATTTTTATTTAAATTTTACAGTGTCCCAACTTTTTTAAATTTGGGGTTGTGTGTCCTCATAAAAGAAGAAGCATAATTAGTGTGAATTAGGTATAAAAAGCTAAAAAACCACCAAAACAAGCACTCTCTGATGGATTGATTTTATAGCACATTAAAGTGTAGTGAATAATAAATCTGTCAAATGCTTTGTTCTACAATATAGTAGGTACCTTTACAAAAGACCACAGCCAAGTAGCAATCGTTTTAGCATGTCCTTGTGACCAGGCACTTTCATAACACAAACAGCAAAGAGAGAACAGCATGTACAAGGGTTAGCAAAGGCCAATGAGCAGTAGGCACACTGATTTTATGCACATTCCTGGATTTTTCTCTGGAGAGCTGTGACATTAAAAGCAATTAAATGGGCCTATCCATGACTCATATGAATTATCCCAACAGCATTTGTATCCCTTAGATTCAGTGTCAAACGCCAGAGCACAGGGCAAACTGTTGAATCACACAGCAAATGGCGTAAAAGACATTTAGAGTCAAACAGCATCACTATTATAATCATTATTGTGTCCATCTGCTCTTTTTGTTCCAGGTTCCATTCTCCCGCAGCAAATGTGTGCGTGTTGGTAAATTAATTTTGCTCCCAGATTTCGGCTTGTTATTTGTGTGCGCCCATGTGTGTCTGTGGATGCCTCTGCTTATGCTCATGTAGGTGTGCGCTCAGTCGTGTCTCAGATTACCAACTCACCAGGCTTCAGGTTCCTCTCTTGGAGCACAGACAGCCACTTGGCCCCTGTACCAAAGATAGTGATTCTGGAAAGGAGGAAAAGATAAAAATTGAGGGGGACTGAATTTGCGTCAGTGTTTCCACAGCCATCGCAAAAGTCCTCCTACATACATATCCTGCATTTTACACTGTGACAGCTGAAACTTTAAATTAACAAACAATCTGAATCATCCCCTGGGATAGTGTGGAACACTTCATATTCTGTGGCAATCTGGTCCTGTCAATTTTGAGAACTCTTCCACAAGACCAAAGTGACATGAGTGGATGCACACATGATCCTTTGCATCCTTTGAGCTTCAAAATCAAACCTCACTCAAAATGAAACAAGTAGCTGAACTTTTCTCCCCCACGTCAATCTTGTCTTAACCAGAGCAAGTGAATATTACTCTGCATGGGAGAGAAGGTGGAATGATGGTGTTTTGTTCAAAATAGATCTGCACCTTAGAGTGTGTTTAAAATTTTGTTTTATTACGTTACCATGAACATTGTCATGTGAGCATTGGGGTCTTTGGGGGTGAGGGCACTTAAGTACTGGACATTGCACATCACTTAGATTTTACTGGAGTTGTAGCTCCCTTGCCATCACGTTTCAGAGCCTACTGTGCTGAGCTGATGAGGAAAGTTGTGGAATATCCCTAAAAATCACTGGGTAAAA
Source organism: Echeneis naucrates (assembly GCF_900963305.1). Taxonomy (NCBI): domain Eukaryota; kingdom Metazoa; phylum Chordata; class Actinopteri; order Carangiformes; family Echeneidae; genus Echeneis; species Echeneis naucrates. Next base: position 16,462,398 of record NC_042519.1, read on the forward strand.
AATAAAATATTTTTTATTAATATGTTTAACTATAATTAACAACAATCAATGTATAATGTAAAAGTGGTGAAACAATGAAGCTGAAATGGAAACAAGGAGAAAGACGAAACAAAGATTGGAGTAGCTGTGTAATAATTTAGTGCCGGTGGAGATATGTGGAAAGTTATTGGACCACAATGCCATCTTTTATTTTGTTGTTTGAAACACTGGTAAATAGATAAGAAAACATTAGTGGGACCTCTCAAATATTCAAATCAAGAATTAAGAACAAGTAAAAATGACCTGAGTGAATTCTACATGAATTTTACTGGTTTACATAACACATTGCTCATTATGCCATCGTTTGTCGTCAAACACAGGTGAACTTTCCATGGACCTATCATGAATTGCTTTTCAAACTGGCATGAATCATTTCAAATATTGAATGCAGAGAAAACAAAGGACCTTTGGATTGGTTTTACATATTCCGATCCCTTGCGAGAGTAGAAGCATCTTTAATGTCTCAAGAAACAATCAAAATTTCAATGATGGGATCCTGATGTTAACATTTAATTGGGTCTATTGTCAAGTTCTCTTTTATCTGCAAAAACATGGTGGTAAAAGTCTTTAGTGTGATAGTGCACATGAAAGTCTGGGGGATCTTTACAACAAACTGGTTCTTAAGAAAGCCTATTCCATCCTGTCAGATTGTTCCCACCATCTACATCAACACTTTCCATCTGGTTCCCACCTCACAACAAACTCAGACACTCGTTTACACCATCTGAGTAAAGAGTTAATGTTGTTTTAGCTTCTTATTTCCTTGTTTCCTTGGGTCTGTTGTGTTTTTATAAATTTATGCATTACATTTTGGTCCTTAATATTTGGCCTTACTAATTTGGGGCCTGTTTCTTTTCAACCACTTCAATTAAAATTAAATCTATAACAACAACAGAAATCGGTTGGTGGAGTTTCAACCAATGCAAATTTAGACTGAGGGCTGAGAAGTCTTCATAAAGGCCTCAAGGACTTGTATGAATAACCATCAACAGGCCATTCCACTTACAGCCACAGAAGCTAGTATCAAAGCAGCTGATAAATGAAGCCCTCATGTTGAAGCATGCATGAAGGAGGGGATGTAAGTGTGCTCAGTGCGAACTGTTCAGTTTGTTGCTCTAAAACTATATATGACAAGGCATCATTTGAATATGCCTGGCATCAATGTAAAAATATAATAAAACGACAACAGTTACTGTACAGCCTTTGGCCTTAAGCCCATCTGCTCTGGAAATTGACTTTCAATTGAACAAACAAAATACTCAGTCAACAGCAATCGTGGTCAATCTAGCTTGAAAGGATGAAATGTCTCCTTTTGTATCTTCCACCAGGAAATTATTCAAAGGAGGATATAGTGACAATGTGCACACAACGATAAGATGAGATGAAATCATTCTGGAAGGTGCTTTCTCCCATCAGTGGAAATATCCCTGACAGCTGACAACAAGTCGACAACATGTGGAAGGCAAGAAGTGACAAAACGTCACTTCTGTGTTCTCCTGCAGTTTTAATTTTAAAACAAAGGGCCTTTTAAAGTCTGCCTCTGTGAATGGGCGTTTTTGTCTCAGGCTGTTTCTTCCCCTCTTCCCAAGTTATTTTTGCTGACATTAAATCAATCAAATTGCCGCCCATCACCATGGTAACCATGTCTGTCAATCAAAGTCAAAAAAAGAATCTATCTCTGTGATGCAAAACAACTGTCAGCTGGTTGATTGGTCTGTATTCAGGACTTGGATGGAAGTAAAAGATGTGGTTCGCTCTCTGAGGGTCGAATCGATCACCAGTGATGCAGGTCATTCACAGGGTGAAGGGGGTGAGTGTGAGGGGGGTGAAAGGGCAAAGGTTTCCAGAAGTAATATTTCACAGGGAATGAAGTGAATGAGGCATGCACCTCTAGTCCATGTTGCATACCTGTGCTTGCTTAAGTGTTTATCTTAAAATCAAAAAGAGAATATGTTGCTTAAAATTAAAATTTTAATGAATTAAGAATCTCTAAATTGTGGATTATTCAAACATGGATGGCTGTTGTTAGCTAATCCAGAAAACAGTGATCAAATATAGGGGTTTAATCCCATTGAATCAAAAATAAATAGTATTGAATAATGGTAGTAATACTATTAAACTGCTTATTGATGTGCAAACTTGCCCACAATGGCTTAATACACATTTATACAGACCACAATAAACCATGTGGAAAAACATTTGGTTGATGTAAGATTTTGCCACAACAATGTTAAAACAATTTGGAGAGAATATTAAACCCGATATACTGTAATGTTACTTCCACCTATTTCTATTTTTTAATTAAGGCAATTCTTTTATATGGTATTTTTACAGATTCATATATTATGTGCTTTATCAGAAAAGAAAACAGAAGGAGCAAAATTTAGCAAAAACCGATGATCAACTATTTAAAGGATGTAGATTACATAAAAAAAACATTTACTCCAATTATGTCATTAACATTATTAATAATAGCAATAACATATTATAAACACATGGGAAATTCCTTCTTAGGTCAAGAAAGAAAATTAGAGAGAGAGAGAGAGAGAGAAAAAAAAATGCAAAAATTTAAGTATTAACTTCTTGAGACCCAGAAATTAGTTTTTGTTTTTTGTTTTTTTTTTAAGTTTAGTATTAGTTTTCTAATATTTTCGGACGCACCCGACACGAGATAACACATTCAAACATGCAGACATTTCCTCTCTCCATGTTTAAATGTTTTATGTTTGACATCAATGATGTCCTGTTGTCCACTGCAGTGCATGTGTTATAAAAAGTTTTTAAAAAGTTTCATTTTCTTTGAAATGTGTTCTTTACCACCACTACATTTAATTTGTCCGTAAAAAGTCTAAATGAAAACACATTTGTTTTCCTGGGTAGGCAGATTTGGTCAAAGTCTGTCTGCCACATTCAGTCACATGCAGATGACTTTGTGAACTCAAACACAAAGACCCTATATGTCATCTGCACACTGAAACAGTCACTGTCCAATCTATCAATCCATCATCTCTGCCCCCTGTCTGTATCTGGATTTGTCTGCTGCTGGCTACCATGGAAACGGTCAGTCTATTCCTATTGGAAGGAAATGACCAGGTGTGGCTGCTAACAGGGTGTTTAGGATGGAGAATGGAGGCTGGAGGCGAAGCTGTGAGTATCCATTTGTGAGCTTGTGTGCCTGGCATGTGAAGATGTGCCCCTTTCAAAGGAGACATGTTACTGGAAGCAACCAATTCAATAAGAGACACTTGAAGCCAATCAGACACATAAGCAGCTCCGAGCAGTTATTCCATTAATGTGTCTCTGTGCATATTATGAAGCTTTATCAACAGCTATTGTGCTTGTCCTCTGCCCAGGGAAGAATTGTAATAGCTCTTTTCTCAAGTGTCAAAGGCTACAAGGAACAGTTTGAAGTTGCCATTTGATGGCAGAATTGTTTGTTGGTTTGCAATATTGAAACAACCATTTCTTTTTATTAACACAAATGTAATGTATGAGGATACCTTGGTGTAATTGTCATATTCACTCTCATGGTCATTTCACTCAAGCTTTCTTTACAGTCGCTTCATTTTTAAAAGTAAACCAATTTCTTATGTGAACCCTATAAGATTGTAATACTCACTCCTCTTCTCTGACACATACTCATTATTTCCCATGTGTTATTACAATGACAGACAAGTAATTTTTCCATAACTACTACTTTCTTTCTTTCTGTCATGTAGCCTCATGCACCTATTTTTCCCACTACAATCTCACCCATTGTCTTACAATTACAATGACAGTAGAGGCCAATAACTACATATTAATGCTGTGATCTCCTTTTATTCATTTATTTGCTGATTTATTTTACACGGTAACTTGATCCACTGCACTCAGTTCTTTAAGTGTTTTACTTTGTGAACAAAGAACCTTGTCAGAGGATTTGATGGAAACATAAATCGTCAGGTCAGAACATTTAGATGCAGCATGAAAACAAGTATATTTTAACCTGCTAGAGCATGTACCATTAAGGCTTAGTCCTTACCACAAGAGCCCAGGTTTTATCCCTGACCCCTGATCCTTTGAATTGCAGATCTATTTCGGGTTATTTTTGCACAGAACTACAAAAATTTTATTCAGAAATGGAGATCCGCCATCATGACTCATCATGAAGTTTCAATTTCCCCTCAAGCAGATTCTCACTTTGTCATACAAAAGAGTAATGTTCAGGTTATCTACTAGACCAATGATTCAGTTCACCTCACCTATTTAAACTATTTATTTTTGACGGTCCATTTTTATTATTAAAAATGCTATCTTAAAAAGAAATCTAACAAGAGATTTAAAACTGTAAATATCAAATTTTCTGCAAGAAATGGGAAAGCAGGGTTACCACATGACCCTAAAGTTTAAAGAAACAGAGAGAGCTTCAATTTAACTTTCATGCTCTCCAAAGCTCTGAGAGATTCGGTCCTATTTAAAAAGTCCAGTCTTAATTCAGGAGATGTAAAAAAAAAAAAAATAAAATAAATCATGTCAGACTCTCCCACAGGATTTTTCCACATAGTGCTAGGATCTGGGAAATGAGTCTGAGGTGGCAAAATCGGAACTTAATTGGTTCAAAAGTCTGAAAAACTCCCATCCATCTTTCTGTCAGATTTCCAGATTTCCTATATGTGTGTCAATTTGCAAACAGTATTCTATGCTTGTTCATACAATTTTTCCATTTCTCCCATTTTTTGGATCGGAGTTTGAGTGGTGGTTGAAAGACAGGACATGGCTACAAACCAAGCATGACGTTTCCGAAGCTGCTTTCTTGGACTTTACCAGTTATTTTACCAGAAAACTAATCACCACTTGAAGATCCTAATATAGTTCATCATTGAAACATCTAACAAAATCGTGGAGGGGAGCTCATTAGCTGTTGGATCCACACAAAGTTTCTGCTGTAGTGGTATTTTTTGGCACTTTTGCTCTGTGGTTTCAACAATTCCCCATCTTTCAGATTTTTCTCCCCATTACTCTGTTACTTGCTGAAGGTAATATGTCATTTCCACTGCGGTGAATATGTCTGTGGTATAACTGTCTTAAAGGGTCTTGCTTTTGCTGAGCACACTACATTTTCTCCATATTTTAACCAAAGATTAACTGAGCACACTCATTTTAGCATAGTCAGAGGTAGAAGCAACACAAACTTAAAATAATAGTAATAATGGAGGATAATATGCTAGCTGTAGCAAATAACGCGTAATGGGGCTTACCAGACCAGCTATAGCTAATACTAATATTGAATAATATAACTAATAGTTGCTAATATTATACAGATATGATGTTCAGCTCCATAATAACAGGTATGGCTAGCTGGTTAGGCTGTTAGCGAGCATATGCTACATACTTGAGATGCGTTCAACCATGTGGATATTTCTAATAAATATAATTTATGGCCTTTCCAGATATTTGTGGTGACATAACTGAAATGCATCGTTTGGTTTTCCCTACTGTGGTGCGGCAGTAGCTCTGAAAGCAGAGGAGATTACGGATCAATAGCCCCACCGTGTCTCTGCTGCTCTAATCTTAGCGGAGGCTATCTATTTATCTATCTATGTGTTTATTTATTTATTTATTCTGAATCCATCCGCTATAAATTTATATGTTAATCAGCATGACCCAAATCTCTCAGAGTTATTTTTAGTGCTGCTCCGGTGAATTTGGTGTGTTTTACACAGCAGCAGAAATTTCAGACACACACACAAAGCGTCGGCGTTACCACGGCAACCCTCTGTCACTCCTTCCTGCCTGCACGTGGTAGGACAGGAGATAGGGACATGCTGTTGCCAGGATGGTTTCTAAAATTAATAGTTTTATCCCAAAATTGTATTTTTGTGGCCAGCTTTGCTATTAACATCTTCCAGCGGCAGATTAAGCCAGATGCACACTGTTCATTTGCCATTCAACTAGAAACTACACTAAATGCATCCAACACAACAAGAATAGAGGCGAGTATAATGAACTTACAGCCAGTCAGCTTTCAGTTTGAATGTCTTGTGTGTACAAAAGCTGTATAGCTGCACAGTGAATAGTTACACGATTAGATCAGCTAATAAGATAAGTTACGTCAAAGGAGAATTTTAGTACTGGAACAATGCAAGTGTTTAAAATAATTAATGCTGGCGTTGGATCTTTGTGTGTGTGTGTGTGTTCATTGTTCATGGGCAGTCATGAGTGAGAAACAACCACCAGCTCAGGATCCTGGCCTCTTCTTATTTTCCTCCATGTCCTCTTTTATTTATTTATTTTTTGCCTAATATCCCATTATGGTCTCCATAGTTTCTAGCACTACTGAAATTACTGGTATACGTATACTGGTAATACGGTAACAATCCACTATACTGTATAGTCTGTGCAATACCTTGCAGCTAAAACTGAAATATAAATACATGGAGAAAAAATCTGCTCACTACATTTACTATTAATTGAATTTGAACCTGCCACCAGCACACAGCCGTATAGACAATATATGATGGGATCAACTGTATATGGTTGAGATGGATAAAGTGGATCAACTGTAGAGATCCACTGTGCTACATTGGAGGTGAACTCCCACTGTGTGGTGATGCGTGTTTCGAGCCAAAGTGGGCAAGGGGAGCAAGGAATATGCTTGTGTCACGGAAGAAAACTGTCCTCCATTTCTTCTTTTAACATCCGTCAATCACCTTCAACAGTGCCTCTTCTGTGCTTAGATTTAAAGCGAGCTGCTAAGGGGAAATAGGAAAATGTTTTTTTCAAAGATTATATCAGATGACACATAAACTCTCACCTTCATATGCATTGTCCACACTGAAATTTGATATAGCATAAATAAGCCCGTGGACTGGATAGCAGGGTTACTGTCACGTCTGTCTTTCACGTTTTCCCTGGTTTTTGGATCCAACCAAAATTTACAGCACTACCATCAATCTCACCAACAGCAGTCTGATGCATTTTTTTTTTCCTTTCTTTGCAACCAATGGCATCTTTTTTTTAAACAACTCTGCACCTCTTTCTCAGATTAGAAAATCTGACAGATTTATCTCAATATTCTTTGTCTATTGGAAACTTCCACATAATGAAAAGAAAAAATATGCTCTAATTCTAATAATCTTATAGCCATCTATGAGTTGGACGATTGCGATTGTTGTTTCTTTTTGGATTTGTTTTCAACTTCATGGAACAAAAATGCTTTGAAACACCAAAAAGTAGCAGTATTTGGTAGAGAGACCAACAAGGAGGGGGGAGAGAGAGAGAGAGAGAGAGAGAGAGAGAGAGAAAGATAGGAGAATAACTTGCAGCATAGGGCCTGAGCTAGAATCGAACTCAGGACAATATTATTACATAGCATGTGCTTCAACCACTCAGCAAGAACATTCCCTACAAGTCAGTTCCTGATGTCAGCTCAATCCTTTGGCGAGAGGAATATGTCAATACATTCCTTGACTTGCCATGTACAACTCTGTAAGATCCAGACACTTAAAAGTTTGAGTGGATCTATTGGTAGTGAAATAGTGAGCACTATTTGTGTTTGTTTTTAAGACGTCTAGGGATGATCACAAAAAACCTTCAGTATATATATATATATATATATATATCCATCCATCCATCCATCCATCCATATTCTACCGCTTTTCTGTTGCTGGGGTGCTGGAGCCACACACACACACACAAATATATATATAAAACCTATTATTTATTTTTTTTACTTCTTCCACCTAAAAGCAACAAACAGCAGCAACTCAGACATTATCAGTCCCCTGTGTGTGTCTAACTCACCCCAGCTGGTCTGTCAGGTTCCACAGTACATCAGGTGTTGGCATTAGTGGAGAACCATCGTATAAAACCACTGATGCCCCCACAGCCAGAGCAGACACAAGCCAGTTCCACATCATCCAGCCGGTCTATGAACAGCACACGTAACAAACAGAGTGGTCAGTTTATTTGCTACAAGCAATCCATTCTCATCAACGAGGATAAATGGGGAGAAAAATGGACGACTCCTGCAGACTGAATTATGTGTCTGTGCTTCACATGATTTTTGCGGATTCATGCTGAGCTACTGCTTTGATACCATCCCTCACATGCAGAACTAACAATGATGATATTTCTCTTCATTCTATCATCAAGGTTCTGTTGCTGTTTGCTTCTATTTCATAACTTACTGCCCACTTGTGGCAGCCGCAAAGTATAATCTCAAAGCTAGCTGGACCTCTGGCAGGTGTATGCATCATTACGATCATTTTCCTGGATGTCACGAAGGATAGGAAAAAAACAATTGTTTTTAAACGGGCTGTGCACAACTTTGATCAATTATGATACTGCAAGCATGCAGATAGGTGTGGAAATTAAACTTTTGTTAAGAGTAGTAAGTACACAAATTAATAAAAAAAACTTTATTTATCATCTCTCAGCAATATCTGCAGTGTTTGAAACTGAATATTATCACCAAAGGTGAATTTACTTCCACACCTCTAACTACCAAGCATTTGATTAAGACAGCTACAGGTTGACTCAGACTTAAATACTGGCATAATATTTGCAGATGTGAAGCCATCTAATTGTTCTCTGCAACATGTATCAAAGCCAAACCGAGACTGTGCACATATAAGACACAAACATTTATTTAATAACAGCCACTGCAGCTTCAACTGAATGAAGTTCCTCTGTATCCAACCTTGTCATCATCATCAAAGATCCAAAATCTTTTGAGAAGCAGAAATTATACACAGCTCTGACCTTCAGCAGTCACTGGTGTTCCTTTGACAAGACCTGCTTGTGCCTGGATATGTGCATTTGTCTTTGCGGCCAACTTTGTGATTGATGATATTCCAAAATATAACCTTAAACAGCTGCAGATTGCAGTGTGTGTGTGTGTGTGTGTGTATAAAGTTTGTGTACCTACCGTCGTGTAGTAAATGATGACATCACTGCTGGTCATATTACCATGTAGAATATGCTCCTTCATGTGTTGAATGAGTGTGCCCTAAAGAGAAAGAGAGACTGTTAATTTGACATTACATTTTGTAGGTCATTGACTATGCATTGATTCTATTGTACTATAGTTCTTTCATCCTTATAGAGAATGAATGTCACTTGCATTTCATTGTGTGATATGCTGAATGTTTATATAACTTTTTTTTTTTTTTTTAAATATCTTTATGCTCCTTCATTAAGCTGTTAAACAAAAAGGGTCATTTAGGTTAAATGTGCTTTTTTCGAAAGCCACTGACCCACTGGAGTCAGTTAAATTATTCTTGTTCCCACAGAGTATGAATCATAATTGTGTGTGTGACTACATGTGTGTATGTCTGCATATAGTCTTTGGCGGGACTCAGCTGCCTCATGCGTCCCTCAGTTCATGCCATCTTGCTGCTGACAGCATGTTAACAGAGCTGTAAAAAAGCGTAAAGCACAACAGTGCTGGGGCTAATTGGTGGAGCTAGTGAGGACTGCCAGCATCGCAATAAGAAATGTTTTCACCAACGCATTACTGTCCAATTATCAGCAGCATGGGGAGAAGGATGGGCCACAAAAGAACGAGATGGCGACAGAGAAGAAGACAACAAGGGAAAGAAATAAAAGGGTGTTGGAACAGAGAGGAAATAAAGCAGAGAAATAAAACTAATGAGAGTCCAAAAAGGAGGACTGAGTGGGAGAAGATTCATGCACATTAAGACGAGAGAACCAATTTGAAAGAAAGATGAGAGAGTTAAAAAAAAAAAAATTAAACAGGAAAGAAAGAAAATGGGTGTCAGAATGTGACAACAACTGTTAAGTGAATATGTTTGAATGCATTTTTTTGTTTGCATGGAAATCCATTTTAAATGTGAAGTGTTTCAGCCTTCAAAGTGCAGTGGTCCTCTTGATATCACACATTCATCTAACACTCTCTCCCTCAGATGTGGTTTGTAGCAGGGAGTAAGTCCTTCATACCCCCCTTTGGGAGCAAATAACCTTTCCAAAACTTTTGACGGAGACCTGCTGCCATCTTGTGGTGGCAAGTATAATAAAAACTCGACTGATCATCACATAGGTTGCTCTAACCACTTCTGCTGTGATGTGAGAAGGTTGGAATCAAGTGATTTAGCCACCTTCTAAAAGGAATGATACAAACGTATAACAACTGCTACTGCATCTGGAGCACATTCTGGTTGGTTCTTTTCATGTTAGTGAACGTATTAGATGTGTGTACCATGACTAGATCTCTCTAGCAGAATAGTTTGCGAATGGATCACATGCTGGAATTATTTTGTCCTGACTTTGGAATTTATTTCACTTTCAACTGATTTCTTATTATTCCGGCCTTTGTGAGAGCAACACTTTCTTTTTTTGTATATAGATAATAAGTGGTATGCACATGTAAATGTGGGCCAACTCAGGAGAGTTTTGAGCAGCTGCGGTTTGTAGAGCAGTTAGGGCAAAAAATAGCCAGAAAGAATTAAATGAGCCAGCAGGTGTTTTTTTTAGGATGCAAGATGCAAAGTTCCTACGTTTATTTTAGAAAATGACCCACAGTGCATGTGTGAGTGTGTGTGTGAGAAATACTATGTTTGAATGAGCTCAACGAGTGAGCATAAGCTGAGCCATCCAGAGTTTATAATTAAAGAATAAAGTAAACCAGTGTGTTTCTTACCCCAGCAGAGTGGACCATGCATTTAGGAGCACCTGTGGTTCCAGATGAGTACATGATGAAGAGAGGATGACTGAAAGGAAGCTGCTCAAACTCCAGCTGAGGAAACTGGTCTGCCTCACCACAACCAGATGCCAAGAAATCATCTATAAATACACTGTGGAGAAAATGAACCAGAGACTGATAAAACACAGCAATAATATAAGGTGTGTCTGGCATTGCTCTGTATTATTTATAAACATATCTCTTAAAATGTTTCAGTTTTAACACACCAGTGCAGTTGCAAACACAGAAACACACCTGTTGGGGATCTTGGAGAGGTCAGTCTCATGTTTGGTGCGAGCGTAGGGGATCACAACTACTTTCTTCAGGTCAGGCAGACCTAGATTTCAAGAAGAAAAAGAGAAGCTGATGTCTTCATAGTCATGGAAAGACAGGAAACTTCACAGCAGAATGCCTATTTTCCTAAATATGTAACTCATTGTGGTCCTTGAGGAGGGGTCCCAAACCCTGATCCTGGAAGGCTGCTCCGTTTTAGAGGTGTTCTCGCTCCAAAACACCTGATTCAGATGATCAGCTCTGCCGAGGTCTGATAACGATCCACTCAATTAACTCTGATGTGTCAGAGCAGAAAACATCTAAAAATGCAGGGCAGTAGCCCTCCAGGAGTAGGGTTGACAACCCCTGTTTTACTGTCAGTCACAAGAGATAAATATTAGTAAAGAGCAATGATGTTGAGATGTTCTCTGGGGTTAGAACAGCAATATCCTTCCCTATTTTCCCTATTCAGCATATGCATCCTTTATTTGTTATGTATTAATTCTTCAAATTTGATTGCGCTCTCTGATCTTGCTCTATAATGTCTTTCTCATGGCATATTTCAGCTTCATATCACTTATACTTCCAAGAAAGATTCCAAAATGTCTTTAATAATATCAGATACAGGTTATGAGAGAAAAAGCAAAAACCAAAACAAAAGTGTAAACATGGAAATGGTCAGGTGCATTGGTCCATGAGCAAATGTGGTTACAAACCTTTGACAACATTGATCAGTTTTTCCATGTGGTCATGAGTTTTGCCGTTGTAAACTACAGCAGCAACAGAGAAGATCAGTTTTGGCTGAATTTGAGAAAACCTGTCAAGGACCCCCTGAGGGAAGAAAGAGAGAGTAAAAAGGGGTGAACAGTACAAATACAAACAAATAAAGAACAGAGAAACAATTAAACAGAAACATTCAGATCTACTGAAACACTCAAGGAATTGAGAGATTGTATTAATTTCACCAAAATGCACACAACAAATAAGGTCACGGGTTCGGTTCCCAGGCCTGGGGCCTTTCTGTGAGTTTGCATGTTCTCCCCGTGATTGCGTGGGTTTCCTCACACTGTCCAAAGACATCATGTTTAGGTTAATTGGTGACTTTAAATTGTCCGTTACTCTGAGTGTGAGTGTTTGTTTGTTTCTGTCTGTCTCTGTATGTTGGGTTGGCCCTTCAATGTACTGGCGCCCTGCCCAGGCTGTACACCGCCCTCGATCAAGTTATCTAGGTTTGGCTTCTGCACCCCCTGGCACCCAAAAACAGATAAGTAATATGAATGTACACAACAAAAATGGAGTGGTCATGTTTGAATGAAGGACTTTGATCAGACTAAAAGAAGTAGTTCTTTAATGTACCATTAGGGGCAATAGAGCACTAGAAACAAAAAGCACAGACCAAGCTGACAAAGGGAGCATTGATGAAGGAGTTGCTGTGGGATGTGGTTAATTATGCTCATACTTAGTCACACACAACATTTTGCTTCATGGACCTCATTCCACTTTTACTCTGTGTTAACTGTTAAGAGCATACGTGTCATGAATCTCCTATTGGAACAAATGAAAGACTTGTTCATTCAGGTGCAGTTGAAGGAGAAGCACACTAAGTCTAAAATCCACACTCTACTGGCTCTTGGAAGTTAACATAAGCCTACAACATTACACTTTATTTTAACAAACACATTAGATACCGTGATATACCATCATAATTTAGTTTAAGATATAGACTGAACAATATGCCAAAAATATCTAATGTAGATATGAAGCTGTAGTTCTATCACATGTAAATAAAAAGATTACAAGATACAAAAAGTAGAAAATACAATGCTTACATTGACTCCAAAGTCGACAGATGTGGAGCTCCAAATAGCTCCGATGCTGGCTGCTGCTAACATGGCCTCCACTGCATGGATACCATTAGGCAGGTATCCTAAACAGGAAACATTCGTTTAAGTCAGAGCCCATAAGATTATTTTTCAGTAAAGAAATTATATCATATTGTTAAAATGTATTGATTTTATCAGTATGAGAGAAGCCTCTGTCTCTTGTTGGTCTCCTCAGAGTGGAAACAGTCAAAGAGAGAAACAAAGGGGAAGAAATGGGTCTGCTTAAAAAGCAGAGACAGTGATAATGAGAGTGTAAGTAGAGGATGGTGAAGCTTTCATTGTTGACAATGAGAAATGGTGCCCAAACTCAGCCTCATTTTTGACAGAAGATCAGTGAAAGAGAGAATCAATCAGAGACAGGTATTTTTCATTTCTGTTGCTGCTGTCAATAAATCTTACCGGGACAGACAATAACTACCACCATAGACCCCTTCCAGTGCAATGTCACAGAAATATGCGCACACAGTTTGGGGCCAGAAAACCACTAAACTCTCCCAAAGTCTACTGGAGAATGTCACTTTGTGTAAGCTTTAACAGGACAGCTAAATGCCTAAGGGCCATGCCGTTGGTCTAATTTAACTAAATACACAATAAATAATAAAGGTCTGTGCTGTTTTGGTTGCTATTCTGTCAAGTTTCTCTTAAAAAAGTGACAAGATTTATGACTTTCCTGGATTCTGACTGGGCAAAGCCATTGACAATCAACATTCCATCCATTCAGAAATTTCATGTGCGATAGCCTACTCGGCTTCATTCTTACAGCAGATCTTTTCATATAAGCGTGATTATGGACAATGAGTAGGAGCAAAAAGGATTAAGATAATTTGGCTAAAATAAGAGATGATGCTATGATATGTTGAACAGCAAGAGAGAAAGTAAAATTTACGTTAAATTCTAACTCGCTAACATCGCCTATCTTTTAATGAAGCCGAGTCAGGCACACTATCGCCGTCGGCTAAAAGTAATTTTTTGAGGTATTCCTCACAGTCCTTAATGGACAGCGATAGCGCATGTTCCGAATAATCAAAATAATTTCTATTATAAATTCTTTGCTTTGCTCTGACATTTTCTGGCCCCAAGCTGTGCGCGCATTCTCACTAGGCTCGCAATGTTTTTATACAATGAAGGGATCTATACCACTATTTCATACTCCCTGATTCTCATGTAAACTTCAGAAAGTAGCAACAAAGTCTGCAAGAATAATAACTACAGTTTCGCCTTGAGGAAATAACAATTACTATTATAGAAAATTACTATCTGTGAGGCTTATTGTCTTTGCATACCTTCAGTCTTGAATAATGAGAAATTCGAAAGCATTGGAAAGTTTCATACAAACTCTGTTCAGTCAAAAGTTAAACTCTGTAAAAGAAATTGCCTTAAAAATTGTTTGTGAAAACCAAAGTAAAAAAACAAAAACAGAACAGAACTACAATCAACTAATGTGCCCCATATAATTACCAAGATCTAGTAGCATACATATATCAGACATAAAGTTTATATGAGGCCAACCACATAAGTTTGTCTTTAATACTAAACAAATTAAAGTGTGGTAGGAGCTGTAACATTAATAAAAAGCCATTAGGTCCCAAACAGAAGCTCTCTTGCTACCTCTAAACACGGGGCTGTTACGTTGATAACATCTGTCTAATCTAACTTGATAAAACAATAGCACAGCTGGTAGTTCCAGCCAAATAGTCAGACTGGTCAACGGTAAACAGCAGCCATACTGTCACTTCCTATAAATCATGACTAATAGGCCTTTAAATTAGTTGCTCTGCTGACTTCTGCTGATCTGGGAAGGATGACACCCCAGGCTGACAGATCACCATCCTGCTACACTGAATCCACACTCTCATAAACTATTATCTTCCAACACTGGATCAGCACAAATAGCGTCATGGATCATAATCTCCCGACAACACCCCACCCATCAGGTTTCAGTGCTACTGTTGTATCTGGCATTGCTGTAACAGCACTGTCTACACATCACCCCTTTGCCCTTTATACCCGTTTATTCATGCATACTCCTATAAAACTTTACAATGGCAGTTGTGTTGTCATTACTGCTTTACAACATCTACATAATTGCATCATACTGTGTTACTATTCTACCACTGTTGTTTGTTTTTTTGTTTAACTCAAGAGTTCCAAAAATTATTGGTGGATTCTTCCCTATGAGAAATCAGGCTTTAGTCATGCACTGAGCAGTAATGAATTCATAGTTATAGAAAGCAAGCCCGTGACATAACATCAACTGTTTAGAAACCAGTTGAGAAAATGTGCATGGGGAAAGAAACTGAATTTCAGTGCAGGGATTCTGTGATCAGTTTAAGAAAACTGGTTATGGCTGCCAGTTCAATGATCAGGACATGAATAAAGGTTTTTTTTTTTTTATTGTGGAGTTTTACTGTAAACATACAAATATGTGTTATACATAGCATTATTTGCCAGTCTGTCTTGCTCATAAAAGAGTCCAAATGGTAGATTGTTTTAATATGTGTCTACTTGATAGCAGTTAGCTTTCTCTGTGCTTCTGTGGGCACATCATTGTGGATATTGGCACATTATCATCATGAAATGGAATGAAAACAACAGCAGAATGTGAAATGTATGTGAGGCTGTGTGAGTATGTGAATGAATGAGGATGAAACGGGGAGGATTGTGGCGCCATTATGGTCATTATGGTCATGCAGTCATACTAAACAGGGCACGTCACATTTTTCATGTATTGTGTTTTGAGCTGTCCCACATGGAACAGGGAAGTGGACCATATAACAGTGTGTCCTGTTTGTTGTCCAAATGTACTCGCTGCAACATGTGGTGAAGCTTCAGTTTTATTTCAATTGTTTAAACTATTTGCATCTGTTTGTTACACATTTTATACGTCACACAATTGCTTAGATCCCAGTCATAGTAGTCAATAGTGTGACTTTTGTTTGACAGTGTGTATTTTCCATGACACATAATTAAAAGAATATTCTTCCCCCCTGACGATGAAGAGTGGATGTCAAAGCTGAAATTGTTCTCCAGGGTGGAGGGCAACAGGACCAAGGAGAAAAGCAATGGGAAAAAAGTTCACCAAAGGAGGATACATCTGTATGTAGGTATGAGTGTGTATGCGTGCGTGCATGCTGGCTTACGTCCTGCTATAAAGCCTGACTGCCTTCATCAGCTAAGTGCTTATATGCCTCCTAGATTACAGACAGTTTCAACCTGGGCACCCGCAACACACACAATTGAGGACATGCATTCAAACGTCGACACACACGGATTTGTCATTAGATATGCAAGAGAAGAAAAAAGGCAAGTGACGTCTGTCTTCCGCTCTATCTCCATCTATCCCTCTTGACCTTCTAATGAGATTCCCACAGAGCATAAGCCATTTAGCTAATGGATTTCCTTACTGCAAAATCCATCTTTCTTCTCCACAGGTACAAACACTGATACACATCCCATTCTTGGACTGAGGAGCTCAGTTGATAGCCTTACGAGTAACAGGCATAGATGCTAAGGCACAATGCTTAAGCCCCAAGAAGAGCCCTGGAATGGAGGTATAAGAGAGGTATTTTTATTGAATGTGTCAGAATACCATGGCATACCAATATCATACAACGGCAGATACCTGCCCAGATCAGCTTCAGCTTC
Source organism: Echeneis naucrates (assembly GCF_900963305.1). Taxonomy (NCBI): domain Eukaryota; kingdom Metazoa; phylum Chordata; class Actinopteri; order Carangiformes; family Echeneidae; genus Echeneis; species Echeneis naucrates. Next base: position 16,478,919 of record NC_042519.1, read on the forward strand.
TTCTCTGGTTTGTCCCAGATGATGTAAGATGAGGGCATGATGTTTCTTACTCACTCAGGCTTTTTAAGGATTGTTTTTATCCTTAAATGTTTTGCCAAATTTCTGTGCCACTGACACTCAGATATCTTTCTTCCCATCTCTACTCCCTTTAATTGATTGCTTTTAGCTGTCATTTGTCATCTTTATAGAGAGACAACAAAAGCATATGAAACCAAAAGGCTGTTTTAGGACAACATCTTGATTCCAAGTTTGCATTGTGCTTGTAACAATGATAAGTTCAGACATCTGAGACATTCATATTTGACCACTCCGATGTAACAGAAGCCCCTAATACTGACGCAGCACAAACAGCCCAATATGCATTTCTACATCATGAAGGGAAAGTAGAACAAAGAAGAGACTGAAAATGAGACAGAGACAGATAAGACTCAGGGCAGGCTGACATTCAAGTACCTAGGAGCTCTGCTCAAAGCAAACAATAAAAACAATCTGTGTGAAAGATAACCCCCCCTTCTCATTTATTACATAATACTGTTTTGGTCCATGGATATGATCAGTACTGATGGAATAGCAGCATGTGAAGTTTTATTAACGCAGAATCAAGCTGGCTTCATGCTCACAATTGATAACCTGAGCCCAAATTAGACTTGACTGAAAGCAAGAGTTTTGCCAAATAAAATAAAAACAAGGTGTTTCGTCTTCTTATTAGCTGGATAAATAAATAGCAAATACACTGATCACAAATTGGAATGTGTAAATATACATGCCATGCATTTAAGTTCATTTTGCTGTGCCAGTAGTGTGAGCATGTGGCTACACCTACACCTGGATGACTACACCGTACAGTGCTGCATTGCTGAAAAACAAATATTAACTTTGGAAAAAATAAATAAATAAATAAAATTGATAAATGATGACATTCAGAGAGTGCTGCAGCTTGTGCCAAGAAAAAGACAGCCCTTGCTGCCAGTGCACACTAATCACGCAAGTAATGAAGAAAAAAATGCAAAAACCGAATGTCCAATTTATTAACAAGCAACAGCAACAAGCTTCATATAATAATCCACCTTACTTCAATAAAAAGAGCACTGGAAAGGATGAAGAAGACTGAAGGTTAAAGCAAAAACTAGTCAGGAGAGGAACAGCTACTGGAACAGCTTGGCCTCCAGGTAGCCGATTCATCAACCAGTGTGACCACTAATACCAACACTTGGCTAAGAAAGGTTAGATAAAATACTTGCACAGCCCCTGATTTCAATGTGACATATTTGCGCACCAGTGAGACAGAGAGAAATAAATTTAAGACTCACCGACAACCCTGTCTCCCGTCCGGACTCCCATCTTCCTCATAGCTGCAGCAAACAACGCCACATCACGCCTGAGCTCCCCGAATGTCACCTTCACAATCTCCTCATTTGCTTCCGCTGGTACAAAGAGGTGCAAAGACAGTGTGAGACATATAAACAAGTATTGATATGCACAGAAAACTGATGGCATATATATATATATTTTATTGTTCTGGATCTTTTGACTGTGTGGTAAAATTGTTTTTAAATTTGTTAAAATGTAAATGGAGACATGTTTGGGCAGGAGGACAAGGTCACAGACAGCAACAATCCTATTATCTCTGTAAGTAATAGTTTCCTGAAATTTGCTGGCACTACACAGAATTGTGACGAATGAGCCCTCTCATAATTACATTTCCTGAGAAGTTTGTGTGCAAGTGTATGTGTCTGTGCAAGAGTCCAATCTCTCTCACACACACTAGCAATAAAGGATGGCCTTTCCATTAGCATGTGACAGTCCTGAGAGGTAGAACAGGGAGCAGCAGCCATAATAACTGAGTGAAGTACGCTGCCCAGCATTACCTAATTGCATCACCTCTGTATTCAGATGCAGCCTCAACAACTGTTCCTTCAAGCCCCCCTAAGATTTCTTTCTGCTACGAGCAAGCACAAAGCGGGAGGATGCCGCACAGAGATGTGCTAAAGCTGCTGAATGGACAAATTCAAAGAAGAAGGGGGGGGGGGAACACAATTGAAAATAAAGTGCTGCTGCATGTTATGATTGTGTAAAGGTGTGTTCAGGTGGATGAATATTGCTGGGTTGTGTGATTTTGAGAATAAATATGCGTGTTAAAATGTGTGCTGTTTTTGAACATCAAAGTTGCTACACTTAGGGATTTAATTCCAATCTAGAGATCAGTGAGGCCTTGTGTTAAGGTGCAGCATTGTTGCATGAATTTTATTAGAGTTAGTCAGTTAATTAACTAAATTTTATTTTTTTTTTATTTAATTAGCATGTATCATGTGCTCTACAGACTTACTTGCAGCGTAGAGAGCCACTTTGTCCTGGTCTGTGTGTTTGAGCAAGTTCTCAGCATAGTTGAGCCGAGCCCCTTTGAACCATTCTGGCACATCTGAGATCCGCTTGGATGCATCCACCACCTATTATATACACCATTAAAAGAGCACACAGAGGAGAGAAACACCACTGTCATTAACCTAGGCTATGAATATCAATTAATAGTAATATCAAATAATGAAACCTGTACTTGCAAGAAAACCTTTTGGAATGAAAATCCATGGCAACATTTAGATTTCATCACCTAGCTGACTGTGCATCACTGTCAGATTTTGATTGACAGAATAATTGGATCCCTGTCCCCCATCCAAAATCTGCTGGGCCTGCAAACCCAAGCTAGGCACATATGACTATGAAAATTTGCAATAAAAGAAGAGCCTCTGGCCAGCATCTGACGTGGAATGTGTACAATCCATGTGTACAGAAGGGGTGTGTTTGAAAACATCGCCCAGTATCATAAACTCTGACATCATTTGTTGTCTCAGCCCACACACTCGGGTGTCTACATCCTGCAACAGAGCAAGATTAAGAGTCCAAACAGTGAAAGAAATAGTGAAGACTCAAATTAGGGTTGTTAAAAACATCTGTGAAATTTCCTTTATCCAACTGATATGTGGAATGTGGAATTCATTTATGTATGTAAACGTATGTACGTATGTAATAACAACAATCTTTCGATTGAAACATAATGGAAAAGGGTAGGTCGAAGAGTTACAACATAGAGTCAGACCCTGTAGTAACAACAATAAGATTTAGGTACTTTTTAGACTCGATAAGGTAACAGTCAAGAGAAGCAGACACTGAAGAAAGAGCAAGAATTACCCAAAAATGGAGTGAACTTCAACAAGACTACATTTAGACCTTATTAATATGGCTGTACTGTACAATTGATATATTCAAGAGTGAAAACAAAGGTAATCTGTCATTCTCTATTTTCTTCTACAGGAGCGCAGAGAAAACATTAGACATATGAGTCTAATGGGAGTCAATGTGCTATTTTTTAGTAATAAGAATGTAACAGACTGACCACAAGTCAGTGAGTCTTTACAAAGAGTTTCTAGTAATTAGCAGGCACTATCACTTTCTTATTGCTAATGCCAGCTTGCTGATTCAAGTTCCTCTCATAGTGATGGTTGTGGTTGGGCTCACCTCCTCATATGGTTTGGAGCTGACTATTCCACAGAAGCGCCACACGTGTGTCCAAAACTCTGGGTATCTGTCCACTGACCACTGGTACAGGTCATTGTAGTTAACTAAAGATGTGAAAAGAAGAAGAAGAAAAAAAGAAGATGAACTGTCATGTCCCTGCCATGCCCACAAATAGCCATCAACTACACCACAAGCAACAGAAATTTCCTACAAGCAAAGCGCCTTTATCTGCAAAGCAGGGATTAACACTAATAATCTCAGTATATGATTTAAAGATTAATGCTATATATATATATATATAGTCGAAAGTGGGCCTTGGGCTGGACTGTCCAAGGTGTATGCAGCTATGTTGCTGTCACACATTCTTTAAGCCTTAGTCTAAGGCCATGGATGCTTTTGGTGGAACAAGATTTTCAGGAGTCCTGCAGTGCAGGACTGTGTAGGTCACACTGACACTATCAAAGAGACAATTCAACTAGGCCGCTGTCCGGCACGGCCTGGCAAATATATGCGCGGGGGGGACGTTTATTTGTGTTTGTGTTTGTGTGTGTGTGTGTGTGTGTGTGTGTGTGTGTGTGTGTGTGTGTGTGTGTGTGTTTGTGTTTGTGTGTGTGTGTGTGTGCAGGCAATCGCAATCACAATCTACAATGCAGAGCTGCAGGGTTATTGTTACGAACGGAGTGGTGGGCAGATTGTGTGGCGGTCTTTAACACTCTTTTAATGGCTGCACAACATCTCGCTTAATTGTTTGCATTGCCAAACGGAGGCGTGTTGAATGTAACAATGAGCTGACGGACAGCAGGGGACATGCTATCTATTTGTGTGTCTCTGTCCAGCTTCAGGAACATCCGTCTTGTTTTTCCAGTCCAGCAAACCTCCTCTGTCCTCCTCTACTCACCCAGATTAAGTCCGTAGTCCCCGTTGACCTGTGTCCTGAACCTGTCCATCTGTGTGTTCCTCTTGGAGTCCGGGTACCACAGCACCTTGCTCTCCACGTCCATAATCTTCTCGCTCTTCCCTTCTGTGTCTTTCGACATCTCTGCCGGCTGTCAAACACACGGTGACACAGTTCCTGCGGCGGCCTGAAGCTAACTGTCCCTCCTGAGGGGTCGGTGGTGGTGATGGTTGGGGGGGGGGATTGTGTTAAATTAGCTCACTGTTGCGACTCTCTCAGCGAGCGACAGCACTGAAGGCCCGCAGACGCTCAGCAGCGTGGGGTTACCACGGAAAACCGTCAGGCCGCGCCCCAGCGCTGTGACGTCAGGACGGGCTGCGTTCAAGAAAACCAATTCGGTCCCCCAGAAATTACGGGAATAAGAAATAAATAAATAGATTGTTTAAAGCAAGGCTCCGATCATAAAAAATGATTATATTAATATTTAATTATCATTCATCGCGAGTGAATCGAGCCCCAATTCATAATTACTTGTAGAATTGAGTGAATACGAGGCCACTTAGTTAAGTCAAATAACTATTTAAATAAAGTTAAATGAACCCAAAAACTACATAAATGTACATATAGCTGTAATTTGGGATTTCAAATGAATCCAATAATGTAATCTAATGTCTGATGATAGTCTTTCAGTATTGTTACTTAAAAACTGAAAAAATACATCTAAACAATTTCAGCTTTAATATCATAGAAATCTTGAACGTCTCCCACACGTGAACGCGCAACAGACTTGCGTCGTCGAGTCTCCCGCGCATGCGCGAAGCTTGCCAGTGAAAAAGAAGCAGTTTGATTGGTCTGCAGCGAGCTGGTCCCACATCAGCCGACAGATCAGTCTATGCCGGAGGTGGATCGGCCTTGAAGTTCAGGCTTCTTGATGAAGCAATGAAAACCTCCAAGTGCCGCAAGGCAGGAATATTAGCCAGTCAGAGAGAGAGAGAGCCAAAGAGCGTTTTAGGGGTGTGCCCAATCAGCGAGAAGGAGAAACAACCCTCCCCACTTCGTGTTGGTGTCATTTTAACTTGCAGGGAAATTTCTTTTCAAGTTTTGCAGGCCGTGTCTGGTTTAGTTTAATCCAGTTAGAATTGCGATCAACAATTTGCCACTATTCTATTCACTGCTCACTATTCTACACTTTCTGTAACCTCAACTTGCTGCTTGCTGCACCCATAGTTTGTCTGATGTTGGATTTAAAGATTTGTTTCTGGACACATTTCCTTCCTGGAACACTGAAACAAGCCTCTCAGTCTTCAGGCGTGGTGCCAACTGAGTACCCTCCATTGCTCATTGTTTCCCTTCCTCCCTCTTTCTACCAGGTGCAAATAGAAATGTAATATATATATTTACCTTTAGCCTAAAACATACACATAAGCTAAAAGAAAGAATCAACCCACTGTGGGTGAGAATCTTCATGTGACACGTGATTGACATTTTACAATGCAGCAATGTACAGCAGCGCTCAAAAAAATAGCAGTCCAATGTGACTAACCAGATTAATCACTGTTGTTAGTATAGTTTTTATTGCTACATTGCAACAAGTTACCAGTAGTTGCAGTAGATTCTCAGAAAACCAACAAAACCCAGCATTCATGATATGCACGCTCTTAAGGCTGTGTAATTGAGCAATTAGTTGAAAGGGGTGTGTTAAAAAAATAGCAGTGTGGCATCAATCAGTGAGGTCATCACTTTTGTGAAAAAACAGGTGTGAATCAGGTAGCCCCTATTTAAGGATGAAGTCAGCACTTGTTGAACATGCATTTCTCTTTGAAAGCCTGAGAAAACGGGTCGTTAAAGACATTGTTTAGAAGAACAGTGTACTTTGACTAAAAAGTTGATTGGAGAGGGGAAAACTTATAAAAAGGTGCAAAAAATTATAGGCTGTTCAGCTAAAATGATCTCCAGTTCCTTAAAATGGAGAGCAAAACCACAGGCACAGGGCAGAAAACGGAAGACAACCATCAAAATGGATCGAAGAATAACTAGAATGGCAAAGGCTCAGCCAATGATGTAAGTACTGTGACAGTTAGAAGACGCCTGTGTGAAGCTAAACTATTTACAAGAAAGAAGAAAAAAGGCATGTGCAGAAGAGGTTACAATTTGCCAAAGAACACATCAACTGACCTAAAGAGAAATGGAGGAACATTTTGTGGACTGATGAGAGTAAAATTATTCCTTTTGGGTCCAAGGGCCGCAGACAGTTTGAGACGACCTCCAAACTCTGAATTCAAGCCACAGGACACAGTGAAGACAGTGAACCATGGTGGTGCAAGCATCATGATATGGACATCCTTCTCCTACTATGGTGTTGGGCTTATTTATCATATACCAGGGATCATGGATCAGTTTGCAGATGTCACGTTGCCTTATGCTGAAGAGGACATGCCCTTGAAATGGGTCTTTCAAGACAAGGACCCCAAACACACTAGTAAACGAGCAAACCAACCAAATTAATGTTATGGAGTGGCCAGCCCGATCCCTGGGCCTTAATCCAATCGAGAACTTGTGGGGTAACATCAAAAATGCGGTTTCTGAAGCAAAACCCAGAAATGTTAAAGAATCTTGGAGTGGAATAACAGCTGAAAGGTGCCACAAGTTGGTTGAGTCCATGCCACACAGATGTGAAGCAGTTCTAGAGACAAAAAAGTTTGTACAAAATAGTTTTGAGCTTGTAAAGTCAACGGCAGACACTGCTATTTTTTTAACACAAACCTTTCAACTAATTGCACAGCCTTAAGCCTTGTTGGTTTTCTGAGAATCTACTGCACCTACTGGTAAATTATCTGCCATGTAGCAATAAAAAATATACTAAAAACCTGGATTCATCTGGTGAATCACATTGGACTATTATTTTGAACACTACTGTATGTTCTAGCACAGTTGGTACCATAAAGCAGAGAGACAGACAAACTAGACTGGACTAGCAAGAATGTTGTAACCTGTCTGGTAACATTTTGTAATGTAAGTATCAATGTCCTGAAAAGATGTGAAATCTGGACAACCAGAGTCCAGATTGCAAAAATGGAGGCCTCATATCTCAAACCTGAGCTCAACTCGTATACACTTTTTTTTTTTTTTTTTTTGTGTGTGTTTGTTTTTCAACATACTGAGTACTGATAGTCCTCACATTATTATATGAATTGCATAATTATCTATTTCACTATGCAAACCTCATCACCTGTGTGTTTGCTTTCTATATAATGGACTGTGGTAAGACCTTGATAAAAGGATTAGCCAAAACCCTCAGCTCGGAGAAGGGATGAAAATGCCAGTCTCGGGAGTCAGATATAAAAGTAAAGGGTCTCTAACAAAAAAAAACCAACATGGATACAAAGAACTAAGCAGGCAAACATATATTACAAATGACCGAGCTGAAATCTAACAACAAACAAAATAAGAGACAAGGTCGAAAACATAAGGATTGAAACAGGTCGGCAAATGTCAATGCAGTAAAGCTTTGGTCCATGTAACAGTGACTACATGTCAAAGAGAAAAAGAGACCAGTCAGAGCAAATAATGAGAAAATGTGTTCGGTGGGAATGGCGTCTAGAATGATGGCAGAAATCCAACTTTCAGTTCAAACAACTGGGCTGAATTAATTATATGATGAATGAGCAGATAAAGACCCAGAAGCATGGCATATGGCATAATGGTATGATGGAATGGTACCTCCGATACTTGATTGGTTGTGTAGCAGGTAATTTTGCTAATGAGTTCCCTGTTTGCTACAAAAGCTGGCAATGTCAAACAGAATGAAACATCTCTTGGATTATCATGCGCTTATTCAATATGAGTAAATCCTGAGAGGCCTTTTAGGGCGACAGGAATAATATCTTGTGTCTGTTTAAGTTATGATCTCAAGGCTGCATGAAAATTTTGGTGCAATAATAATAAAAATGTAATGAGCTACGCACTTAAATTTCTTCCAAGCGCAATTAGCCACAAAAAGTCAATAGACTGTTGTTTTGTTCTGGCATATATCTGAAAACGGTGGGGGCCAAACACAGTGAATGAACCTGCAAAGTGTAAAATACTTTAATGTTGTAAAATGGGCAGTACATCAGCATAGGTTTCTATGATTTTTGTCCATAGTACATTTTATAGCCACTGAAGTATAAATGTGGGCTTAAGCTGAGCTGTTCAGGGACTGGATAAGTCTTTAAGCTACTACAGGGTGACTTGGCTGTTTACCTTGGATCATTAATGATCAGTGAGGTGAGCCATCACCCCAATCTCAGGTCAGTGAGGCAAGTTTTCTCCAAAGTCTCATCTCTATTTGGCTGCATTCAGCTTTCTCTTAATTAAGGTCAGTCTTTCTGCCTCTGAGAAGCACCCACATAACAGGAAGCTGCCAACACCATGCTCCACTGTCAGAGAAGAACAGTGCCTTCCATTCACCTGATATGGTGCTTGGACTTCTGCCAAACAGCTTGAGCTTTGACTCACCAGACCAGATAGTCTTCTTACATATGCTTTCCACATTTCTTCAGGCTTCTGACAGTGTAACATAGCCCTCACCCTCTCTTGTTTTGTCTTGCCCACAGTGTTCACACTTTCTGCTGATGTGTTTATTTATGATGAAAAATCAGCTGTTGACATCAGTAGGTTCTCAAATATAAGTGGTGATACCACACTCTCCTCTGCTCCTCCTTACATCTCATTTCTCCCACTTTCCTTTAAATACTATAGATTCACTGTCCCCATCATTGTCATGGATTATTGGACATATTTGTCTCAAATGAACCCCAGTTTAAAATGAATTTCAGCTAATTTAGGGCGAAGAGCAACTGACTGAATGATATCAAAATAACCACATTGGGAAAACTGCAAATCACTGGCAGTGAGACTGAAGAAAAGCAAATGTAAGAATGTATATAAGAAGAAATCTCAAAAAATTTAAATACACATTTTGACATAAACATGGTTAATTGCATAGTTGATATAATACGTTATAATCACCACCTTCATCTGTTGTGTAAAAATAAACGTTGTTTTCTGTGATTCAAACTGGCACAAGCCCAAGACGCACAGCAAATGAGAAAGAAGTTTTTAAAAGCATGTCAAAGACAGTCCAGTAGATGGCGCCTCCAATACGTCCCCTTCTCTCAGTCACAGGTTCCAGCTGACACTGGGCTACAAAGTGCCAGTAAAGTAGAGCCAGCTAGTGATGTGTCTTTTGTGAACGATTCATTCATTTTGAACTAATACTTTTGTCAGACAGTTAAGACAGTCTACCTGTTATCCTACCGCTTCTCTGTGCTGTAGCCTACTCTATGGACAATTTCGAGTCTGGTCTGGTCTCTAGTATCTGGGGGTCCTCAGGAGGGGTCCGCTCTGCAATGCTCTATTACATTACTTTGATATTAGAAATATGATAGATATATACTTTATTTATCCTGAGGGAAATTCACTCACATGTATCATTCACGCAGGCCAACAATAAGATGTTCAGAGACTGCTTCACCTTTACACTGCAATGTGCTTTACTTCTCAACATGACGAACAGCTCCAGGGCTGAAAGTACTCCAGCACTGTGCCGGATCTCCAGCTGGAATGCGATTAAGAAAAGATCAGCATTAACAAAACAAACCTGTTGATGCAGGATATTGTCCGGTTCCAGCAGTCAATTGAGTTCACCTATCAACAGAATGAGAGTAAGACAGCTTTCCCTCTCAACCAAATCACCCGCCAATCAGCAGGGGTGGATGGTAACAAAGGAAATTTACTACGAAATTAGCCCAGACCGCTAGTTACCAAGGTTACCAGCGTCAACGAGCCAAGCTAAAGTGAAACAGACTTAGCTTTATAGCTAGCTAACCTAGCATAAGCTGAGCTAACTAAAGTGCGGAGCCGCGACTCTAACTCGCTAATTCTCGTCTCCATTTTTGCCGGTGTGTCAACCGATTTGGTTCCCCTTTACGCTGATTTACTGCTGAGTCGTGCGTAGTTGCTAAGTTACCGTGCGTACTTAAGGAAGAAACACAAATAGAAACACAGCTGGGTGAACGGAAAGCGACATGGAAAAAGGCAATGTGTAGGTTACTGGTGTGTTATTTATTATGTAAAAATTAAACTGAGAATGCATTTGTTCGGCCATTCATTGTCAATCTTTGTGTAAATGGATGCCAGCTAGCCTAGCTGTGCGAGAGTAGCCTACGTTAAGTAAACATCACTGCCGGATCACTTACCCTAGTTAGTCGCTTCGAAATGGACTGCTAGCTAAATGGTTAGCATGCTCGGCTGACGGATTGATGACATTATTTTTGACGTATAACGTTACTATTGCTTACCGTTCATTTGGAAACGGGCAGAGCGCCTCCGAATGACATATTTCTGCTCCTCGGAAACACCCACCGGATAGTGTCCGCATGTTTCATAATTCACGAACTCGTTGAACACAAGTTTACCATTTTAAGAACATACACTGACATGACAGACGCTCATCCTGGCCGCCCTTTGGGAAACTGGGTAGGGAATTAGTTTATGTCCTGGGTTAGTTCCAAGTAAGTGCGTGATTTATACTAAAGTCAATGATCCATTCACTGAACACTTAAAATATGTTTTCCCTGAAAGCCTACACATTACCTGTTATCTCTTGCACGACATGCCCATAAAAGGCTAGGCATAGGCTATAGGTCTACATAATTGTCATTGATCGATCAACCAGTTAAACTGTAGCATATACACAAGAAAAATTCAGCAACAAAGCGTGGTATTTATTTACTCATAAAAATTATAAACAAGTCAACAGGCGTGGACTCGAAGCTAAGAGGAAGAGGTCACGTGGGATGCTGGAGCCAATCGCAGCCCACTCTGGGTGGTACGTCATCACGGTTAGGTCAGGTGACGTAAATGTGAAATGGTGAAGTAGCGCAAATGCGTGCTGCAACTCGAGCAGCGCTGTGGCGCAGCGGTAATGCTGCCGCCCCGCACCTAGGTGGGAGGGGTTCGATTCCTGGCTAGGGTAGATGATATAAATGTACAATGTAAATATAATAATGTAGGATATAAATGTACAATGTAAATATAATAATGTAGTATAATGTAGGATATAAATGTACAATGTAAATATAATAATGTAGTATAATGTAATGTAAAATAATAACCCCGGGGTTAAGTGATGTTAATATGTATACATGTAATGTAAATGTATGTAATGTGTATGTATGTAAAGGTCCATTCCCGGTGTGGGCACCTGAACGTGTCTACGGAGTTAATTGGTTGCGAGTAATGGACTGGGCTAATGCAGATACGCCCCCCCAGGACCTAGGCCGAACCACACCAGACCGTGACGGCACCCCTCCAGGAACGGACCGAGACCAGACCGGAGACAGGACGCGTCCACAGACTAGACCAGTAAAGCGAACAAGTCACCCACTGAAATGAACAGTTTTTTTTTTATTTAATGATTTTTTTGGTTTGGTGGCCAACCAAATGGTTTGGCCACCGATCCTTCGCCCCGCCCACATTGGTTACTGTTGCTATGCTAGCCTGTTGTTCGGTAGGAAGTTCGGTAGGAAAATGTCCAGTCAGCATCACTCCAGTGATCAGAAAGGAAAAGAAAGAAGAATAAGAAAATAAAGGGTTGAGAAATTTTCTATACAAATGTTTTTTAAAAAGGTTGTGACGGTGAATTTGGGACGAGGAACCGGAAACAGGGTCGTTAGCTTGTAACGTAAGCTAACTGGCCAGCTCCAATGCTAATGTCCATTAGCCTAGCATATATTAAAGCCCGACACAAAACGTTATCTTTGACAGAAACAGCTGAGTTAGGGAGCTCCATCAGAAAGGAAGAGACAGAGAGGGCTGTAGCTGCAGTCAAGTAACAGAGAAAGTGACATGGGGGGGCAGAGGAATTTATTTAACATGTTGGCTTTATTTCTGCACAAAGATTGACCGCAAATTTCATGTCTGTACGTGTTCCAGTTAAGAATATGGCCACGATGTATAATACTCATCCTACCTGGATTATTAGCCACAGCACTGCTCGGCGTTACTTCTCACACCGTTCACCAGTGAGAGGGACAAACACGCTTACCTGCAAACCTACACGCAACATGGCTACGTGCTGACTACGTCACACATTACCCAGAAGGCCGCCTCCTTAAAGGGGAATGCTCCAGCCGGTAACACTGCGCAGCGGCCATGGGACAAGTGAAGAGGGACTCAGGACCTTTCCTGATCCCCTAAAGTGGAGCTGTGTGGTAGCTTCCTGTTATATTTTTGAGCTGTAAACATGTCTGTAGCAGAATCGCACCAGTGTATTGTATAATGATAACAAAACTACTTTCCTTTCCTGTAATAGAGTGATGTGTAATATGTAATATGTGACAAGGAGTAGCTGTACTTTTACTCAAGAAGTGTTGTGTGCTCTGCCTATATGTCAGATAGATCACAGATAGACTGTATGTCTCATAACTGTCTCTTGATTGTTTTGAAGCTCTTTCAAATTTCTTTATTCAGTAATACTTAAGGGCTATTTTTCATAACACGCTGACTTGTGTAAACTCCAACCCTAGAGAAGATTTATTCAGCAGTCAACACATGAAATGCACGAGCAACTATTTTTTACGTCACATGACAGAGTCGTGTCCTGACGTCATCGCTCCATGCGGAAGTCAGCAGCGTCGGCGATTGTGGCGGCCTCGTCAGCCTGGCAGCAGGAAGAGGATGTTTGTTTCCAGTGAAAGAATAATATCACCAGATTACAAGTCTTCATAACAGAGTAAACCGCCCTGCATTCTTTCTGTTACCCTTGCTGGGGTTTTGACCGCTGGTTTTCCTCACCTGGACCCGGTCTCCTGTGAGTCTGAAGCGGGGTGGATAAGATGTCCCTGTTCCAGTCGGCACTGGATTTCCTAGCCGGGCCCGGCTCGTCCGGAGCTGCCAGCCGGGACCAGAATGACTTCGTCGGACAGGTCGTTGAGCTCGGTGACATGAAACTGAGGATCAAGAGGGTGATCGCGGAAGGTGAGATGGTGCAACTTTACGAAAAAATGCCCGCAACGGCTTTTCGCAGCAAGGTATGCTAGCTAGTTAGCGAGCTAGCTGAAGTGGCTAACACACCTCTGTAGGTAAGTCAGTGAAAACAGCGTTAAGAAGTGCAGAGCCGTGTAAACACCAGCTGACAGTTTGGGTTTTTTGTTCGCGCCGAACAGGCGCCAATTAGATTTCCATATTCTCATTTATGAAGCCGATCCATAGACAGCTTTAACTTTGCCTGACAGGGTTACCGACTGTTGTGGAGCTGTAAGCTAAGCCACAGCCAGATCTGTCTATCAGTTGCTACATCTGACTTGTCCACCAGCACTGAATCAGTCGTTAGCCACACACCTAACACTTTTATCTTCACTGCCAGTAAGGAATGTTTAACTCGAGAAAAATCTTTACAGAGGTGCCAAGACAGGAATATTGTCAGGTTGCATTGAAGACCTGAATGACACAGACATCAACATAAAAGCAAATCTGCAGAGCTTTTTTAGATTCCTCCATGTGAGATTGGTTTAGTATCATCATCCTTCCTTCCCTGAGCCCTAATTTTTTCTTTGTCTTAAGTGTTTCTGGCTTTAGCCGCAAAACAAACAAATTTAGGTTTTTAATTTGGACCTGCCAAGGTCAATGGGATACTTTTCAAATTTGACTTGTGTACAAATGAAATGCTATCTTATTTGAGACAGTATTTTTTATATCATTACATACAGCTTTATAAAGCAAACATAAGAGCCATCACGTTATATGTAAGACTGATATGAATGGTAAAAAATGGCTTTTTGACCATGTCCCCTTACTATGTGCTCATTCCTTCATCAAGACTAGTTTATAATTATGTGTTTGAGTTTTAATCTGATATGATGATATGAGTTTGTTTGTATGCAAAGGACAAGATATTTGTAAACCCATGGGTCGGGCTTCTTTGGCAACAACAAGGTTGGATGCGTAGTTGGGCTAGTACTATTAACCACAATTTAGAATGTCCCAAATATTCAACCGTAGAGGGTGAGACATATCCAGAATTATAGTAAATAAAAGTGGTTCATTAGAAAGAAATTATTGTTGAGCAATTTGCACTGCTGCCACTGCAGCCACCAAAACAAAAAGCTCTCTGCAAAACACCCCAGAATACAGTTTTTAGTTTTCTTTTGTTCCCCATCCTGAAATCTGGCCCTCATCAGCGTGGCAAGACTTGCCATATGTGGTTGGTTATTTGCACTAGTGACTAAAAGTGCAAATGGTAAATGATTAATGTAAATGTTTTCTTTGTGTGTCGTTTATTCAATAATAGAGCTGAAATCAAAATTCACAGACTGTGATTCATGTAACCATAAATTTTATCATAAAATACTGGAGTAATTAACATTAGCTCAAACTCTAACAAGTCCTTCATCTTTCATGTACAAGAGTTTTCAGCACGGTCAGACCTGTAGGTCAAAGTTGAACTCCTTCATGGTGTTGAGTCAGCAATTCGCCAGCTACACTCTTTACTAGCATGAAATCTCTACAACAAAAGATGTGAAATAAATTAAATCTTATTTATTTAAGATATTTCACAGCTCTAAGACAACACCGGCTGTCGTTAGACTTATTTTGAATTAGCCCTCACAATGAACTCATGTTTTTTGGGTGGTTCGGGTGGCAAAAACTAGATTAAAGAAATGGCAAGTCTCTTGGTTCTTTTTGTGACTTAGTAAGAAGAGTTTGACCGGCCTTGGCCCAAGGTAGTTGGAATCTGCTGACTAATCCTGATGGATAATTTCAGTCCTTTGTAGTAGCCACTTTCATCTCCAACTTTCACAAGTGTCTCACTCATTCGGTTGCAACTAAATTATGCATTTATGAACAGAAAACATGGCACTTTTTACGCTTTAAAACCATTTCAGCACATGGAGAAATTCTCATTAGTAAGCTTGCAAAAATTACTTTAAATATTGACTAATGGGCCAAGTTTTATGAAGTTACATGTTAAGCATGAAGTTTAAAATATACAAAGAAACTAGTGCAAAATGACCATTGTGTCAAATTAATCATCTTACTTCGAAATTAAATTGAGAAATATTAACAACTGAGAACCTGACACAGGACATTAGTTAAAATTTTTGTTGGATAAAAGACAAATGATTGCTCAACTTCCTGTAGACATAGTACAATATAATCACAGTGATGTGGATGTACTTCTTCAGCCATGATGTTTGCGGGACACACCAGACAGTCAAGATTGGAGAAGATGCTAAAAATAAATTCAAGATCATTTTACACTACACACTTTTCAAATCCCATCATGCTATTTGAAGGCTGTCTCTGTTGTCTTCCTCTAACAAGATGTTTTGGGGTTGTTTTTTTTTTTGTTTTTTTTTTCCCCTTTTCCTTTTTCCTCTTTCTTCCCCCGTTTGTTTTGTTTTACCTGCCCCATGGGTAGAAAGGCAATCAAGGCTGGTTCTACTTTGTAGAGTTGTTGCACCTTGGTGGTTTAAAGTTTCACAGGCATTGGGATCTTCACATGGCAAAAAGGGGTTATTAGGTTCAGTTATACCTGGTTTGCTTCTTAACCCTATCTGCAGAGTTTCAGAACATGGGGAATGATAAAGGAGAATTGCTACAGCTCCTTTCAGTCTTTCTCTTGGAATGGCTTGGTAATTGGAGCAAAGGAAATTGAGCTTTTTGGTTTTGTTCCCTCCCTTTGCCAGTAAAAAGCAAAGGGAGATGTGTGACCCCCAGAGGGACTGGTGTTTGTTCTCAAAGCAAAGTCAGTGGCATTGTAATGGATGAGATGGTATGTGCTGAATTAATAGCTGGCTGGATGACAGTTTGGATAATACACCTGAATGATCTTCCCAAGATTAATAAACATTGGATTGGGATTGGTGACTTTTTTAAAGTTAAGTTACTTTATTGATCCTCTTGGAGAAATTGTTCCTCTGCATTTGACCCATCCTATTCATAGTTTACCTTAACTACAGAGAGGAGGAGCAGTGGGCTGCTGCAGCACCCCGGGAATGGTCTCTTAGGATTTCACAACGCAAAGAAGGCTAGTGGTTGATTTACTGATCACTATGGCAACCTTGTGTGTGTGCTTGCTGAAGTGTGACTTTCTGAGTGCATTTCTTGTGAACAAGGTCTTGATGAAAAAGCTTCAGCTTTCAGTGAAGTACCCCCTGTAAATATATATATATATATATATTTTTTTTTTTTCAGCTAAAAAAAAAAAAAAACTAAACTATTTTTAAGGGCTTTTGATTTGATTGCAATTTTTAACATAGATTTTTTTTTTTTTTTTAATCTCCTGTGCCCCCTGGAGTGCCCTCAAGTACCCCAGTGGGTACATGTATCCCCATTTGAGAACCACTGCCCTAACGTGCATAAATTCAATATGAGGCAGTGCATACACAGCACAACTAGCACTGCATAACACAGCTCCTCCTGTACACCGAACATCTGCGGGTGATGATTTAGTTTCATTTTTAATGCACAAGAGTCAGATCTACTTTTTAACATTTTGTTTTTTTCTCTCTGTTCCTCAGGTGGATTCGCCTTTGTGTATGAAGCCCAGGACATGAGCAGTAATAAAGACTACGCCCTCAAGGTTAGATTATAAACCAATTATGTCAAACATTGACCGTATTTGGGTTCGGCTTGCCTATACACATAAATTTTAGATTTCTCCCTCTGGGTCGACATCCAAACTGAAAGTGGACATTAAACGGCAACTAATGACTGTTGACAAGATCACATTTTAACTGATGACACAACAGGAAGAAACCAATGGTCTGTGTTTGTGTGCGTGCGCTTTTGTTTCAGAGGCTACTATCCAATGAGGAGGAGAAGAACAAGGAAATCATACAGGAAGTCTGCTTCATGGTATCCACCACTATCATTTCCAGACACTTTTGAAACATAGTTTGTTTTTTTTTTTCTTTTGTCTTTTGAACATAATAGATTTCCATTTTAACACATAGCATGAAATGGGTTATATGGTAAGCCATGACTTCACATTGGTTGTGGAATGCACCTCCACTATAGTACACTGTCATTACTACTGTTTATTGGCAACATGAGACAAGGCCTGGAGCTAATATATATTTTCTGTGTTTAACTTGTGTAACAATCACAGGCTGCTGTGTATAATGTAGTAAATTTCTGAGTTCTTTTCTGAAGCAATTTGCCGTGTTTTGCCGTTTGAAAAGAAGGTTGCCATCAAAGAATAAGATCTTTTCAAGATCGGTTTGTTATCTCTAAAGGCTTAATCCATCAAAGCATCCTCTATATCTCAGGGTTTCAGGAGATGTTTTATTTTGTGAAGCCCAGAAAAACTGAGTCAACGGAGGGACCATTGAACCTTTTGGCCTAGCAGCTAAAACACTGAGGCGTCTCTTGCACAGTTGGGCAATAGTTGATTCATGCTGTGAAACACATTGTGGAGGCACAGGCTGTTGGTAAATGGCACACGCCATGTTCCTGGCTCTGTTGCAACATTAGTGTTTTCAAAGCTTAATTATTTGCATGTTTGATACTTGAATGCTGATGAGGCAGAAAAATAAATTCAGAAGTCACCGGGTGAAAACTGCCTTTCACACAAGGATAAGCTCTTTGTTAGTTTGCTGTTCAAAAACTACAGCTCAGATTTAGAATAGACTGAAAAACCTCTCACTTCAGGCCAACCATCAAAGTGAAAGAGCTGTAGATCACAGTTAGAAATTTTGAAACCAAGTCTATGGCCACAATGAATCCTTAAACTCTACATCCCTGCTGAGTGCTTAAACACCACATAACTGCTGACACTACAGTTCTGTTTGAACTTTATGTTCCTTGACCTGTTTGCTCTATAGAAAAAGCTGTCAGGTCATCCCAATATGGTTCAGTTCTGCTCCGCTGCATCCATCAGCAAGGAGGAGTCTGATACCGGACAGGCTGAGTTCCTGATCCTCACTGAGCTGTGTAAAGGTAAATGCTCACACCACTCACTTCTGCCAGTATTTGTCCTTCATATTTTCTCTATAATTCTTTCACTGCTGAATCAGAGCTCACCTATTCTTTAAACTTAAGCACTGAAAAGCTGAGGCGTCACTACTGTTTCCCAGTAACTTAACCAAAAGGTGTTTTTGGTTAAACTATTTCCTGTCTGTGGCCTTATAATTTCTTCTCAGTTTGTTTTTCTCATTCAGCACTTTTTAAGCTTTAGGGTCAAACAACTTTTGACTCTCCCTTGAAGATTATATAATGATGAGATGACATGCCATTCACATTTTCATTTCAACTAACAGTTTACCATGAATTCATGTGTTGGTCTCCTCTGCCTCAGGTCAGCTGGTGGACTTTATAAAGCGGATAGAGCAGAGGGCTCCTCTGTCATGTGACACTGTACTGAAAATTTTTTACCAGACGTGCCGCGCTGTGCAGCACATGCATAAACAGAAACCTCCAATCACACACAGAGACCTCAAGGTTGGTCTGTTTTTGGTAGATTCTATAACATGTGTATATGTTTAAGATACTGCAGTTCAAAGCACAAAGATGGAAACCACTTAAGTGGCAATTACTAATTTGTAATTAATTGTTTATTGTTTGACATGCATGCTGTTTGCTTGATGTGTTGCAGATTGAGAACCTCTTGATTAGTAACCAGGGCACTATCAAGCTTTGTGACTTTGGCAGCGCCACCACAGTGTCACATTACCCTGACTACAGCTGGTCAGCACAGAAGAGGTCCATGGTGGAGGACGAGGTACACACATACTCAGACATCAGTTCAGGCTAAGCTCAACAGGATCTTCCATATACCAACATCTTTTTAATTATTTCTAATAATATTGAAATAATTCACATGTATGTAGTTTCTTTTTAGTGCAGAATTTTATCATATTGATTCTACCAAAATTGTATAAGGTGTTCAAGTATTTCATACGAGACCAATACTTAATCTAAATCTAAAGTTTTGTTAAAGGAAACAATAGAACACCCATCTTTCTGTAACTATTATACTGTAATGGCAACAAAAAACATGTTCAGAAGTCACGGTGGATCAGTGGTAATATTAATATGTTATTGGACAGGAACCAGAAGCCCTCGATTAAATTAACAGCTGGAGGTCCAGGAAGGACTGATCAATGAGGTTAATCATATTTATACCGAATCCACACAGATGCACACAAGCCTGATGACCTCAGTGTGCAGGACCCGAGAGGTCCTGGTTTCTTAATGTAATAACGTGTGTCCATCAGGCGCCTAATTTCTGTCTGGTGCTCAAACAAGATGCCAAATCAGAAGTGGAAATAAAGTGTACGCCTTATTTCTTCATGTGGGATGTCGTCCAAAGAAACCAAAACTTTTTTCCCATTTACCAAACAAAACATAGTGGAGAGAGAGTTGTCACCGAGGTTTACTGCAACATCTCAGTGTGGTCCAACAGCTCTCTTCCTGTTGTCTTTTTCTCTATAGATCACAAGAAACACAACTCCAGCATACCGAACGCCAGAGATGATTGATCTCTACTCCAATTTTCCCATCAATGAAAAGCAGGATATCTGGGTTAGTACTCTTAGAGTTCCATCTTAGCATCTGTTTTACTTTTACCTACTACCTTTTACTTTTGCAACCACTTATGTTGCTATACCTAATGCCAATCAAAGAACCAACAGTTATACGGATTCAAGACATGATGAGCTGTGTTGCAACACCATTGTGTTTTGCTTGTCATGTCATTTGCTTTGATTCATCACTTTATTTTGCAAGAGAACAAGAACTGCTTGGGAATTATTGTCTTTCCTTTATGGTCTTCCGTGCAGGCCCTTGGATGCATCCTCTACCTGTTGTGTTTCAAGCAGCACCCTTTTGAGGACGGGGCCAAGCTTCAAATTGTCAATGGGAAATACTCCATCCCACAGAATGACGTCAAGTACACTGTGTATCACGACCTCATACGTACGTAGCAGCCAGCATTACCATATTCCCCTTTAGCACTGTCTATTAAGACTTTATCCCTCTCCTCCTCCTCCTTCCTACCCTACCCTCCCCTCACCTTCATCCTGCTCTCTAGGTTCCATGTTGAAGGTGAACCCAGAGGAGCGTCTGTCAATTACAGAGTTGGTCAACCAGCTCCAGGAGATAGCAGCAGCACGCAACGTCAACCCCAAGTCTCCCATTACGGAAGTAGGTGTTTGTGCCACACTGCTTGCAGGGCTTTTGTAAAAATATTATGGCACCAGATAAAAGAAGTTAAACTAAAATAAATGTCTTCTTCACTATCACTTCCTCCATCTTTAGTTTGTAGTCCACGATGACTCTGCTGTGCTGTTTTTGATCTTTTTCCCTAAAAGTTCTTCTTTCTGATACAACTGGCTTCCTGAAAAGAAAGTTTCAGTTCTTTCTTGTAAATTGGCCGACTCCTCTAATTGAAGGACAGAAAACAAAGCCATTTTATTTTATTGAAGAGAGTGCACCTGCTTCAGTTTTTAATATTGTGTAGAGAATAAAGCTCAAAGTAAAAGTTCATTTGAATAATGTGGACGAGACGCAGACAAATCCTTCCTGTCTGCAGGCCTGTTAGAGGGGTATTGACAGAGTGACTGCACAGCTTCCTCCACTGTCTGTGTAAACGTGCACACACACTCATACGCTCTCAAATTGCAGATGTGGTTACACTCGCTAAGCTTCACATAAATCACACAAAGAGACGCGCGCACACACACACACACAGCAGCAGGCACAGAGGATTCAGTATTCTCTCCCAGGCTCCTTTCTTCCCAGCTGGCATCATTCTATTGGCTCTAAAGAAACGAGAGATGCAGAGGTGGAAAATGTGTGAACTGAAGTTCAAAATAAGCATAAATTGATTCCAACACATCTTTAGTAAAGCTGCTTTGTGAGTGGCAGAGTCAATGTTAAGCCAGCAAACTCCTTTTCATTTGCCACCCACAGAGACCAAATCACCACAATCAGATTGGCTCTGGAACAGAAAAGCTATGACCAACTGAGCTGTCACACCCTCTTACGATTCTTACCACAAATCCACAGATCCTGGTACTTATCACCTAATACTCAACTGCAGTTGCATTTACATAAAGCTGGTTTCAAGATCAAAGATCTCCAGCTTGACAGTCAATCTTATGCATCCTGCCCTGCAACATGAATCAGTTTGATCAGTGTTTGTATCCTTAACAAAATGTCTCTTACAATGTAAAACAAGAAAACTGAAGTTTTCTTCCTAAAAGCACTCCTGATAAGGCTGGTAAATGTGTGCAGTGTGAAGGCAGATTTAGCGATGACTAATCTGATTAGGGTTACGAAGGGGTTTCCCTGTTGGACATGAGGAGATTTTAATCCTCCTCCTCCTCCCTCTGCTGCTTCTCAGCAGACATATGGAGAGGCTGGCTGTGAGATGAAGCACAGACCAGGAAGCTTATGAAGGAAGAGAACAAAGATGGAAGTGAAATACTGAGAGGGAAATACAGCAGATGTCCCACAGAAGAAGAGAGAGACAGAAGCTGTCTGGCTGCTGTATTGCAGACAGAGACACTAAAGTTCTCATTGGGAAATTATGTTGTTTAGTACAGCCATTTTCAAAATATGCCTTTGTTAATCACTTTTTAACTGATGGTTTTTCATTTAGAGACAGCAACAGGACCTGTTTCTTAACATTCATTCTTTTTTTTTTTCTTTTTTTTTCAACCTCCATTTTTACTCTTTACTCTGCCAAATCTCTTTCCTGTTGCTGTATGTTTTGAACGCGCCAGGCAAGGTTTTAGGTTCTGCCTTTAGATTTTTAAAAAAAAATGTTGAGTTCGTACCACTGTTGGCGTCCAGTGTATGATGGCTATGAATGTCTGCAGCTGCTGGAACAGAATGGGGGTTTTGGCAACAACGGAGCCCAGCCGCCCATGCAGGTCCACAATGTCCACAGCAACGCAGGTGAGGGTTTGTTTGAATGATAATGCAATGCTGTAGGTGGGGGATTGGATTTGTTAGAGATGTTTTGGAATTGTCATTTTCTTTTAATAGTTTCAGATGTACAGCCATGAGATGGGTAGGTTTGAACTGAAACATCTCTGACAACAGAGCTACAGTGTCATGGCAAATCAACTCACTGATTTACAGTAGATTTAGCTGTAACCCCATAAGGCACCGCCAGCAAAGATTTGAAATGCCACTCTCCAAACTGATAGCCTAACAAGAAATTAATTAGAAACAGCTGCACAGCAGTTTAAATGCAACGTCTGAGCAAGAGATTTAATTTAATTTGAGTTTGAACTTTTGTAAGTCCTTTTTTATGATAAGCCAGGAAACGATTTTCACACCCACACTCTTATGTGCTCACTAAAACATGTCATCTTTCTGAGCAAGAGCTGGACACAGCCAGTGAAGCGAGACACTCTGTATCCCACGCACCTTGACTGATGTGTGGGTAAGGTGACTTGTTGAAAAGCAAATATACAGCTACAGATTACATACTGGCATTTGGTACGATGACTGATTTTTAACCCTGCAGTGCAGCCGAAGCAGACTGAAACACGTGAACCATGGAAATAGCTCATTCTTTTCTTGCAGGAAATTTTAAAATTTAAATCATCAAGAGTACAAGTTGCAGGTACATTTCTATAATTTAGTGAATTGGGCTAATCATTGTTCCATCTGTACACACAAACTACCATACAAACGCAACGACACACAAGCTGTGTCCTAGCCATTAAGAGGATTGCTGCACTGTCTCTCAACCATCTGTCGCAAGGCAGGAATATGTTTGCTCTTTCCTTTGAGAATAGCTCTAGTCTTCCAGTTCATTCGTACTTCCAGACGTGAGCAGTATTATGTGCAATCCTTCAGTCATTTGTTTTTGTGACTCAACTTACAATGATGTTGATGAATAATAACATGATAAAAAAAATTTGAGGAATGTTTCAGATGTTTTGTGAATAATTTTTCTTTCAGTATTGGCTTGATTATAGCAATGCTTGACACTATGTGTAAATGTGCTATATTTAGTGTTCTCTCATTTCACCCCCATGATGGTAAAAGGCATCTATGATCCTGATCAGTCGGGCAGTGGCCTCTTGGATATCTTAAGAGGAGGAACAGAGCGCTTTCTGACCAACATAAAGGACACATCATCTAAGGTCATCCAGTCAGTAGCCAGGTAAGGTGGTCCTACCTTGTTACCATTGATATCAGTGTAATATCTCTTCATATATAATTTTACATCTTTCAGTTAATCTTAGTTGCCTTTATTTGCACTTTATTCATAAAGTTCATAAAATATTCATAAAATACCAGTCAGATTTTTCATTACTTGTTATAACATGAACATGTTTTGCTGGATTGATTCCTTGTTAAATGTTCAATTACTATTTGGTTATTTATTTAATCCAGAAAACCGTGTTTATGGGCCTGTAAGGGAAAAATGCACTTGCGTGGGATTGATATTTACCTTTTTTTTTTTTATTATTATTATTGCTTAATTAATCCAGACCTCCCTGTTTATAGAGATTGAATTCAGTCATCCATCAAACACCATTAGAGTCCTCTAAACTATTGTCATTGTCAGTTATCACATTTTCACAGTGACATAAATGTTGATGATGATGATGATTATTATTATTATTATTATGATTATTATTATAATGCACTGACACACCTACCCTGCTCCAAAATTTACCCTTTTAAGAGGAACATTTTGCTTCATGGCTGGCCGTCTGAAATGTGGCTCTAGTCTGACAGCAGGAAAAGACAAACCTTATTCCTGGTTATTCCTTTTTGTACTTCTGTCACGAACTACTCTCATGAGAATATGGCAGCAGCCTGACAGACATGTCAGCAATGTCTGCAATGTCGAAATCACTGACAGTGAATAGACAGGCAGCCTCCCTGACACTCAAATAATGGGTTGAAAGTATTAAGCAAGCTGTTCCTTGAATAGCCCTATACCTCTTAACATATGACGTTTCATTTTGTTATTCTATCATCAGTTTGTTTCATTTGTTTTGTCGTTCTTGTTTATTTTTTTGTTGTTTCTTTTCTCTGTCCCAATCCCTCATGGTCCCACTATGTGTCCATCACCTAGCAGCCCAAGGTAAATATGGGTCAGTGAAGTGCACCAACTCATTTGTTGCTCTGTGTGTCCCACAGTGTGTGTTATAATTAGAGGAAAATTAAAAGCCACATACTAGGCATTTTATCTGTGCTGTGTCCGTCGTCACAGCTTGCTGATCCTAACATTTCACATTCAATAATTCTATTGAATGAATGTAGAGTGTGATGTGAATGCATGGATGGTTATAATATTTTAAGAGAAAGGACATGAGCGATGAAAAGTAGAAGAGGAACATGTGCTCTATGCATGACAGGAAATTATTTCTCCAATATTCAAATAAAATGATGATCATGGTTGTAAATGCTACTTCCTTCAAGTACTCTGTTAGAAATATCAGCTGACTACAATCTGTATGTTAAATTTAATTTAAGGACAGAAATCTCAGCCATCTAAATTACATAGCTTTATCCATAGTGAATGATTGGATGAATGATTGGTAGTTAAAAGTTTTAATATGGCTTCACTGCTTACTAAATCACCAATTCAGCAACATGTATGTCCAGTCTAGTATCACCTGGGTGTCCTAACAACATACAACTAAACAGACTGATAAACGAATAAAGAGAGATTGATTTCTTTGCTT
Organism: Echeneis naucrates; assembly: GCF_900963305.1. Classification (NCBI taxonomy): domain Eukaryota; kingdom Metazoa; phylum Chordata; class Actinopteri; order Carangiformes; family Echeneidae; genus Echeneis; species Echeneis naucrates. The sequence goes on from NC_042519.1 coordinate 16,504,035, forward strand.
GTCCTTCAGTTTGTTTGTCTGCACTAGAGTTTGAGTAGTGCTGCGTTGTCTTTGCTACTGTCATTGTTCCAATATAATTTTGTTTGCTGTAAAAATCCACTAGAATCCAATTTTTACTTCAATCATCTGTTAATAAGAATTAATCCAAAAGAGGTCTTGGCAGTAATGATTATTCTGAGTGTATTCCCATTTGGCTGTGAGCAGCTGCCAAATGCATGCACCACTTTAAAGATGAAAGTTGAACTGAGCACTCTCCCAGCCTTAACTTATATTTCGAGGGACAACCTTCATCAAAAGCAATTGAAATTCCCCAGCAGAGATGTTCATTCAGGCATGGCTCATTTACTTCTTCATCCTGCAACATTATGGAGCCATATCAATATTTCATACTACAACAGCTCCTTGTTCCTGAAGCAGCTTATTTTAATAAGCTGTTTCTTAATGGCTGTGATTGCTCCCGGATCTTATTTTAACAGTTTTATTGTAACTTTATTTCTATTAGTAATTTATGTTTTGTCCTCCCTCCCTAATTGTGTGCTGCTCTTTGTATAAATGTACTTTTATTTTCTCTTACAGCTATGCCAAAGGGGACCTGGATATTTCATACATCACCTCTAGAATAGCAGGTGGGCAAAGTACGCACCTAATGACACTGTTTCTGTCTCTTCCTGCAGTCATTATATTACATGCAATCTTTTTCGTGGTGTTTAGTCATGTCCTTCCCAGCGGAGGGGGTCGAGTCAGCAATTAAGAACAACATTGAGGATGTTCGTCTGTTCCTGGATTCACGTCATGCTGGTCACTATGCTGTTTACAACCTATCCAAACGTTCATACAGGCCTTCTCGATTCCACAACAGGGTATGAAGAGTGTGTGTGTGTGTGTGTGTGTGTGTGTGTGTGTGTGTGTGTGTGTGTGTGTGTGTGTGTGTGTGTGTGTGTGTGTGTGTGTGTGTGTGTGTGTGTGTGTGTGTGTGTGTGTGTGTGTGTGTGTGTGTGTGTGTGTGTGTGTGTGTGTGTGTGTGTGTGTGTGTGTGTGTGTGTGTGTGTGTGTGTGTGTGTGTGTGTGTGTGCCTACCTTTTTGGTAGATAAATTGTTGCTGTGAGAATGTACGTGTAAAACCATCCTTGTGTCCGTGAAGCTTGTCTCTATTTGACACTGGTATTGTCTCTCTATTGTTGTCTAGGTTGGGTTCTTTTTTCACGAATGTGCAGCTAAACAAAATTTTTGTTATACTCAAGTGAGTCTTTGTATGCGTGTGTTTTATGTTTAGGTTTCAGAGTGCAACTGGCAGGTCCGTCGTGCCCCTAACCTCCGTAGTCTCTACAGTGTGTGTAAAAACATGCACATTTGGCTCAAACAGGACCAGAGGAACATCTGTATAGTGCACTGTTTGGTAAGTAGCCTCTCACCACTAACTGACGGACTATGACTGATGATTTTGTGCTTTGTTCATGCTCAGATAGAGAGGGGGTAGGAGGAAGTCAAGACAACTCTAGATATAAATAGATGAGAAGAGAAATAAAACAAGGAGGAGACATGCCAGTAACTGTTACCTTTGCCTTTTGTCTTTGCAGGATGGCCGGGCAGCATCAGCAGTAGCTGTTTGCTCCTTCCTGTGTTTTTGTCGTCTTTTCACCACAGCTGAGGCTGCTGTCTATATGTTCTCAATGAAACGCTGCCCACCTGGCATATCAGCCTCACACAAGAGGTATACTGCCACCACCACAGAAAGATTAGGTGTAGAAAAGATTTTTTTTTTTTTTCTTTTCCTTCCTCAAAATAACTGAACAAGGCATGACCCTGATCTTGCTTTTGTTTGTTGCAGGTATATTGAGTATATGTGTGACATGATGGCAGAGGAGCCCATCATCCCACACAGCAAGCCCATAACAATTCGCTCCATCGTTATGACACCTGTACCACTGTTCAACAAGCAGCGTAATGGGTGCAGGCCGTTCTGCGAAGTTTATGTTGGAGATGAGAGGGTCCTCACCACTTCACAGGAGTACGACAGGATGAAGTAAGTTAATAGAGACAAAAGGATGACTTTCAATTTCTACTTTCCTTGATTAATTCTGTCTCTCTCCTATTTCTTTGTTTTTCTTTTTTTTTTTTAATAGGGATTATAAGATAGAGGATGGGAGAGCAGAGATTCCCCTAAATGTGACTGTGCAAGGTGACGTATTGGTGGTGATCTACCATGCAAGATCTACACTGGGAGGACGTCTACAGGCAAAGGTGCACAAATGCGCACAAGCTTGACTGCTAATAATCCTAAAATATCAGAGATAACACAAGCACGCCCCATAAACAGGAGACGACAAGGTCTTTGTTGGCAACGCTGGTTCGTTTCCAGCTGGTGTCATTGGCTGCATGTCAGTTTACCCCAGCCCCAGCTCTTCAAGCTGGCCTATCTAATAAAGTTAGGAAAAATCTTTGAAAAAAGAAAAATAGATACAGCATTTCTATGGATGGTTTATTCAGGACTCACAATTAAATTCCATTCTGCTCTGTTTCAGATGGCATCCATGAAGATGTTTCAGATCCAGTTCCACACAGGTTTTGTGCCCAGGAATGCAACCACTGTCAAGTTTGCCAAGTATGTATACTATTTGGAGCCTGTTTTCTGGCTCCTACTTCCTGTTTAATAAGATCAGCTTTTTTTGTAATCTGAACGACCAACAGCTCATAAGATTAGTAATACTGAGGATTTTTGAATTGTCTTTATAACCTTTTCCCCATCAACCTGTTCTCCTGTCAGGTATGACTTGGATGCCTGTGACATTCAGGAAAAGTACCCAGACTTGTTCCAGGTCAATTTGGACATTGAAGTGGAACCCAGGGACAAACCCAGCACTAAGACTCCTCCATGGGAGGGCTTCCAAACGAAGGGCCTCAACCCCAAAATCCTTTTTTCCTCTCGGGATGAACAGCAGGAGATCCTCAGCAAATTTGGTTGGTGGTTTTTCCTTTACAGAAGTCAGACTCTGCTCTTTGGACTGGTCCAGTGATTTAGTTTAATGAGTGTCATGTTAATTTTATTTATTCATCTCTGTCTTTTCTTCCTTCAAACTCACAGGGAGTATGTTTTTATATATATCTAAACATTAAACTTTTTATTGCAACAGGTAAGCCAGAGTTGCCTCGTCAGCCCGGCTCCTCAGCATTTTACGACTCAGAGTCCCCCCAGCCGGTTCAGACCCCTGAAGGCTTCAATGCAACAGACCCAGAAACTCCTGGCAGCACAGATACTAATGCCAACAACTTCTTCCAGACACTGGACTGGGAAGGTATGGACTCTAAACTCCTAATTTGGCCTCTTGGCTTTCTAAGAGAATCCAAAGAACATCCTACTGCCTAAGAAATTCCACTGGGCAACTTTGTGTTTATTTGTAGACGTGAGTGGTCCTCAAGATGCCTCAGACAATCAAGGAGGCGGGTCTATGAATGACAATGAATACTTGAGTGACCAGTCAGAGGGAGATTCCTACTCTTATTCAGCCCCCATTGGGGAGCCACTGTCACGTGACCCCAGTGAACCACTGTTTGATGCAGACTTTGAGGTGAGGAAAGTTTTAGTCCTTCATGTAATATAATTCCATCAATACAGTATGACTATATTTTATCAAGTAGAGCCATGCAAAAACATACATTTTCTTCCTCAGTCATTTCATTAATTTCAATTTGTTGTTTTTTGGTGTCCATATCTTCTTTTAGACCTCTGCTCCTGCAACTGAAGAAGCTCCTGTTGGTGACACAGCTGATTTGTTGGGATTGAACTCTGACCCCGAACCTCCTCCTATGTCCTCAACCTCCTCCTCCGCTCCTAGCCAAGCGGTCCAGGGAGGAATGAAAGCAGCCTCCAGCAACAGTGACCTCCTCAACGACCTGTTTGCGCCCCCCGCTGGTCAGACAGGGGCAGTGCAGGAAGATTTGTTCTTCAGTGGGCCAACAAGTGGAGCTACACCAGACTCCAAACGTAAAACATAAAAATCCTCCCCCTCTCTGCCTACACACACACACGCACACACACACACATACTACATTTTCGCTTCCATCTGTGTTGCAGCCATGGATGACCTGTTTGATCCATTTGGGATGGGGTCTGGCTCCGGTGTTGGCTCAAGCGTAGGCTCATCTCGACAGGCATCTGGACCAGATCTGTTTGGAGACTTGTTGGGCTCTGATAGTTCAGCCACCAGTGGGTTCAGTTCAGCTCACAGTAACGCCACTCCTGCTTCCAACACCAGCCTCTTCAACCTCAGTAAGTACATCAGCCACTGAGACATCACTCAGCGTTACATCCCAGGTTTAAAGTTCCTCTGCTGCTTCATGATATTTGACTGTCTGCTCTGATGATTGATGGTGATTAAACATACTTTCTCTGTGACTCTTTATCAACTAACCCCTGGCAGTGTCTTAAACTCCTTGTTTTGTTTGTTTTTGTTTTATTTTTCACCATGTCGCCCCCCCTTTTCTGTCAACACTGACAGAAACTTAAATGGTGAAACTTTGGATTTGGTTTGTGTCCCAATAGATAAGCTAGTAAATGATACCCCTAAGATAACATCTTCAGCCAGCCAACCTGACCTGTTGGGTGGGTGGGACAGCTGGTCAGCTGGCACCACCACTGGCGTGAGCACTACCACCACCAAACCCAGCTATACCAACACAGGTAGGTGGAGGAACTCAAAGCATGTGTTCGTAGTCAGTTAAAATTTAATGAGAAAAATATTAACCTTATTCAAACTGTTTGAATTGTTACTCTGTCTGTAGCTTCTGGTGCATCATCGATGTCAAAGGCCAAATCTCAGACCTTTGATCCTTTTGCTGACCTTGGAAATCTGGGATCTACTTTACCAGGTAAAAGTCCTGGTCAGATATTCATTGTCATGGAGCAGTCTACCATGCAGACAGTGAGCAGGGAAACTTCTAAATTCCTCTCAGTAGCTAGCTCTGACTCTTCTGGGTTTCTTGCAGGTTCCTCCACCAGCAACTTTTCTGGGCCTTCCTTTAACGCAAAGACACCTTCCTCCTCTGCTAAGCCTCAAGCCCAGCCCTGGCAGTCAGGAAGACCTGCCTCAGCTCAGAGCAAACCTTGGATGTCAGGATCAGGATCTGGATCATCACCCAAAGCACCCCCAGCATCTCAGCTTGCAGGCACGCAGCCCACCAGACCCAATTACAACCTCAACTTTTCCAGTGTCATTGGAGGAAGAGAGGAGAGAGGCGTGCGTGGGCCTGGATTTGGTAAGAGACACAAACAAAAGCATTTTGTATTTCTTCAGATTTATTCTTAAAGGCCTCATTATTTAACATAGTCTACTTGCATTTTTTCCAGCATAATTTCCAAGTCAGACCTTCATTTCTGCGTTTCTCTTTGCTGTGCTGTAACACAGGGCCTAAACCGAAGGTGAAGGAGGATGATTTTGAGGACCTGCTGTCAACTCAGGGTTTTGCCTCCAAGTTTGATAAGAAGGGACCAAGGACCATCGCTGAAATGAGAAGGCAGGAGATCACCAAAGACATGGATCCACTGAAGTTGCAGGTAACAAATTTAATAAATATGTAAAGGAAATATTATACACATGGAAACACTATTTTCAGAATTACTGAGTTGATGAAATAGAAATCTAATTAACCTGCTTTTGACTGAAGGGTTATTGCTTTGAGTTTAGGATTAGAAGAATTAATACATTTGTTTTATTCTTAATTCTGCAGATCTTGGACTGGATTGAGGGGAAGGAGAGAAACATCAGAGCGCTGCTGTCAACCCTGCACACAGTCCTGTGGGAGGGTGAAACCCGCTGGAAGCATGTAGGCATGGCTGACCTGGTGACACCTGACCAGGTGAAGAAGTACTACAGAAAGGCTGTGCTGGTTGTCCATCCTGATAAGGTACAGTATAACAGGCAGCATATGTGTTTGATCAGGTCAAGAATAGAGACAAAAATTCCTCTTCCAAGACAACGGCAAGCCAAAAGTGAATATTGTATAATGGCAGAGCTGTTTTCTGTTTGATTTTCAACACTCATCATTACTGTTATTTATTTATTAGCAAATTTATATTCTCTTTCTCTCTGCAGGCGACAGGCCAGCCTTATGAGCAGTACGCTAAAATGATCTTCATGGAATTGAACGACGCGTGGTCGGAGTTCGAGAACCAGGGATCAAAAGCACTCTTCTAAAAACCCAGGTCTGGATCCCAGCTACACCAGACCAGACCAGACAGGACTGGATTTGGCCTAACAAAACATTGGTTAGACTGGGCCAGATTAGACAGGACTGAGCCCACATTGGGCCTTAGGTGGCAAAGAGCCTCTGAGAGGTGTCCTCTCTAACATTCCCCTTCACTCCCATCTACTCTCTTAATGTTCTTCTGTTTCTACAGTCAAGGAAAAAAAATCCTTTGCCTCATGCCCGACTGTGTTTAAAAAAAACAAACAAAAAAAAAAAAAAACAACTTCCTCACTGGTTCATGAACAGTTAAATGTCGTGATCGTTCACTGCCTACCTGTATGACTGCCTCGTTGGTGCTGCAAACAGGGAGGAATGGGTGACAATCACAAGAAACTGGAAAAAAAAAAGGGAACGAATCGGATAAAACAAGGACTTTTGAAATTACCAAAAGAGCCGTCATGACAGTGATACTCAGAAAAAAAGATTGAAAGATTCAACACTCATCAAATGCTGCAAGGTTTTGGCTGTGGCTGGTAATGGTTTACTAATGTGCAATTGCACATATGCAAACATTTAGCAAAAAAAAGAAGAAGAAAGAAAATATAAAGTAATTTAGCCTCAAAAAAGAAAAATTGCTGATGAATATTGAAACCAAGCAGCCACTGCAACCAATGGACAAAAAAAAACAAAACAAAAACCTTTGACTTCCTCAGTCAGATGCAGTATTTGGGGATCAGATCTATTGATGACACCCAGTAAAACAATGAAATGCCACTGCTGCACCTTTTATGGGGTCAACACTCAGTTTGGGTTTGTTTCTTGAGCCTTTTCCTCTACAGAAAGACAAAGACTATTGCCTGCTGAACACTACTAGTGCTGCTTCGACCATTGCAGTTGTTGCTACACACACTCCTCAGATCATTCTAAACCTCTTAACAAAGGAGTTGAACTTATTCCAGAGCCCCATATAAACCCAAGCGGGCCGGCTGTCTGTTGTCTTTTAAAGTGCTCTTTGAATTCCACCCACTCAGGCTACACTGTGTAGCTGACTGGATGCTCTCCAACACCGAGCCTCCAAACAAGAGGAGGTTGGATGTGTTTGATTTCAATCCAGGGTAGCCCAAACGGGCAATGGCTCTTATTAATCAAAGTGCTCATTTCCTTGTAGCTGTGATGGAGGAGAGATTTTGTTTGTTTGTTTTTGGTTGAGTGGCAGGCTACTTGCAATCCTGGCACACATATTGATCATCTCCACCATCACTGTCATTATTAACACCCCCCCCTCTTTGGCTCTGTCAGCCCCTCCCACCTCCAGTACTAACTTAATGGACTCTTCTTCCACCCTCACTCAATGCATAGGAGGAGATGGAAAAGTAAAGGAAAGAAAAGAGCATGGAGATTTAACCTGTTTTTTTTTTTTTTTTGTTTGTTTGTTTTTCTTTTTGGTTTTACTCTCTTGTATGCTTTGGGTTCACTCTGTGTTTGTATTGAGCTTTTTGTCAGTTAATCATCACTTTGTTGTAAATACAAACATCACCATCCATCACGTGGCTTTGTTAAGGTTACAGCCTGGGCAACTGATTGGTTTTGGGCTTCACATAGACTGTGCGAATGGTTGAGTGGGGGGTGTGAATTTGTATCTTTTTAGGGAAAGATAATTAAACCTTGTTGGACATCATGCCTCCATGTTTGCAATCACAAACCTTGTCTTTAGTAGTTTAATTTAATATTTTAGCCACACTTCTCTTTTTGTGGATGCTTCTTCTCCCAAACTTCTAACTTTTATTTTTAACATTATTATTTCACATTTTACCTCATGGACCAATCAAATCTCATGTTCATATTTATTATGCGCTTTTTCTTCCCCCTTTTCCTTTTTTCTGCTGTTTTTTTTTTTTTTTTGAAGGGGAAATAAAGTGACATCTATTCATGCGTATTAATGCCACAAGTTAAAACAAAAAGATAATAGATAATATATAAGTGGGATGTGCTGAGTGCAAGTGGGACAGTTGATGACAATGAGCATCTTTCTTGCTGTTTTCATTCCAAAGCATTTATTATTAATACGAATGTGCTTTTGAAAAGAAATGTATATCCTTTTCGTTGTGATGCGGTATGTGTTTATCATTTGTCTTGTCTTTCTGTTTTTTATTCTTCTGTTCCTTTTTTTTCTGTTATGGCAAAACTGACGTTATTGCTTTTTGTTTTGCGTTTTGACATTTTGTTAAAATTCCAAAATGAGGGGCCAGTTCACTTAAATAAGAAAAAAACATATAAGGAGAGAAATTAAGTTGAAACTCTTTTTGACAGTGTGATCATAGTATTAAGAAGGAAGATTTCAAAACCACATATTGGGAGTGTTTACTGAACCAAATTACATCATACTAATATGAATGTAGATTTCAATGCAAAAACAAATGATTAAAAATCTAATGATCTGAGGCAAAATATGTTTGTGTTTCACTGTCTTTCTTTTGAAGGTGTACTTAAAATTGTAATAACCTGCACTTCAAATATAAATTCAAATGTATTTAAAAAGAGTAACTCAAACTATTTAAAACCATCAGAGCAGAATTTATTCAATTTTGGGGCTGACATTAGGCTTGGCAGAGGTTTGCAGTCAGTGATTTTCTACTTCTACATTGAATCATTTTCATGTAAGATTTTCTTTGTAACCAAAAACGTGTTTATTTATTGGTTAATTAGGGATTGATCATCTCTGAAACCAAATGGCCAAGCTAAGTTGAATGCTACTTGAAGAACAGTGCAGTGACTTCACCTATAATTATTTTTTAGCAATTGGATTTACTGTAGATTCATACACACAATCTGAAAAAAAAAAAATGAAAGATGATCTTTCAGAGAGGTGGCATCTTTGAAAAGAACCAAGATTTGGCTTTTATTTTCAGTGAATTTTACCAAAATCATTGTTATACCTTTCTTTCTTGCCAACATCTAAGGCTGATGTTTTTCAGTCCCTGGTTCCTGTCAGCGTTTTGCTGTGTTTTCTAGGACTGAACGATCAAAAATGAAAAACACATACACATACTCACGATGAGATACAGCTTTATTTCAAAGTTGGATGTATTCAGACTATTAAACAGCCCACAGGTGATCCTCATCAGAGATCACAGGACATTAAATCTCCAATCTGAACACAAAACTGAAGCACATCATATGGTCAATACAAAATGACTTAAAAAAATGGAAAAAGTGAGAAAGAAAAAACAAACAAACAAAAAAAAAAAAAAAACGGCGTTTCTCCCCTTCATATCTGCCTATTTCCAGAGGCCACCGGAGCCATAAAACCTTAAACTCTAGTTTTTCGGGTTGTGCTTTTAGACTAATGCTTGTAAGCATTGGCACTTAGTGGAGTCAGAGAGGAGGACAAGGGGACAGAACAGGGAGCAGAAACACAGACTACAGTAAGAAGAGCCCGTCCAGCAGAAGTTGGGGTCTCACAATGTGAATCTGAAAGAACAAGAGAAAACGTTTGTCCCTCCCACCCATAAGTACGAATGCAGGCAGAGTAAAAAGTATAGCCACTTTGATCGATGCTGCAGCATTCACATGCGTTGAGTGTCTGCAGTGTGGACTCAGAAGTTCTGGAGCGATGAGAAACGTGTCAGAAAGACCTGCCACTGCCATTTATCTAGTTCTAAAGATCTCCATCTGTCAACAACTTTGCTCGTTTCTACATCTGCAAAGTTATGATGACTGTCCCACTGCCTTTGAATGCTTTGGCATGTCCACATCTGGTTTGGTGTTTTGACAGGAACCAGGGCAGGAAAGGCACTTCAAAGTGGGGACGTTCCTTTTGATTTGTCTGTCGGTTCTGTCCTAAGCCCGAAAAACTAAGAAAAAAGTCGGCTGGTTGACTTCCTTTAAAGCTATGACTCCTTGAAATGGCCAAAGGGGAATCTGTAACACAGAAGAGAAGAAGTCCAGTCAGTGGTGGCCGGAGACTGAAAGTGTTTGAACCAACCGGTTTTGAGTTCAGCAGAAAAGGGCAGATAGGAATGAGATGAAAGCCGTGTGATAAAGAACTGTTGCAATATTGGGGAGGCTCTTACAGAGAGAATGGTCTTCAGGGCTTTGTGGGGGGGTTTAGCCCTCAATGGAGACCTCCGGAACAATGTGTCCATTCAATGCCCCCTCTGCTGACATCTCCTGAACGACAGATCAGATCAGCAAAACATGTTAATGAAATGGGCACTTATTTATATATATTAATTTCTAACAATGAGGATTATGTGCATACGACTCAGTCAGGTCCAGGAAAAGGTTCGAAGCTAAAGCTGTGTTGCATGTCTTAAAAGATGTGTCTTTTACCGCTGAGTTGAGCTGCACAGCCTCCACAGCGAGCTGCATCTGACACGGCATGTCACAGATTTCTGACTTAGGCGCCTCTGACAGAACATCCAGACACGTGTGCTCAGCAGTAGCATCCTGGGCAGCGGAGGAGAGGGAAAGAAGGGCGTTCGGACTGACTACAGATCTGTCTTTAAACGCATGTATATACACTATACGACATACAAAACCACAGTACGAGGCTGCCAAAGAACCAACAACCACTGCAGTAGCTTACAATGGCCATTTCCACTTGAGGGGCAGCAGCAGGTTCAGGCTCAGCAGCGGTCACAGCCGCCACATCCACAGGTTCTGTTTGGGTGACGGAGGTTTCCCTCACGGCCACAGTTTCCTAAATAGAGCAGAGACGGGAAAATAAAAATAAACAATTTGAAATCATCATATTGCTGACGTGCAGGTCTCCTGGTGATCTGATTTTAAATGCTCCACACGAGACTGAAGCCACAAAGAAAGAACTGCAGACTTTTAGCAGGCTGCCAACTGGTGGCCTTCATTAAGCTCAGATCTCCACTGTTTCAGCCAAAAATGACACAGCCCTAAGGTGCAACATTTTATCATATATTTATAATTTCTTCATACATTTAACAGTTATGAGGTCCAGTGATGAATCCTTTTTGTGTAGTTCTCACCTGCTCAACAGAAACCGCTGTGGCGATCTCCACTGCTGACACTGATTCTGTGACAACAAAGTCATCAATCAGTGTGTCAGCAGCGTCCTGGGCAGCCGCAGCCTGGAGGGGCAAAAGGAATAACCCATACATTTCTAATCTGTGGATGATCTCTTTGACATCCAGAACTCTGCCATTACATTCACACAAACATTTAACATGAAATTAATTACAGACCTCAAGTTTCACCTCTGTGACTTCACCTACAAGAGTTTCCGCCTCTTCTGCAGGAGCCTCAGGGACAGCGTCCGGCACCTGGTGAGACAACAGGTACAAAACACATCCAGATTGGTTACATTTATGTTTGTGAAGTATTGCTATTAATCCAGAAATCACCCGATGATCCAACTGTAAAGCAATAAATGAGATATGTAGACATTTTTTAGTGGTGAGGGAAAAGGAAAAATACTCACCACTGGGATTTCCACAGTCTGGGCAGGCACATCCTGGTGCAAACAATGAAATCACAGGTCACAATCAGTCTCTGCTGCTTGCCATTGAATTAGATTTTGAAATAATTCATGCCATTAATAAAACAGGAGCAGGCAGCTCTGCTTGACCCTGCTGTAAAACTTTGAAGCCACAGCAGCAAATGACAACAACAAAAAGACATAAAAAAAAAAAAAAAAAAAGAGTAAGGGAAGTATTTTCATCAGCGTTGCACCTCTGTGACTGTAACAGGCTCAGCAGGGACTTCAGGTGCACTTTCTTCAGCCAAGACCTCCACCTCAGCTTCACCTTCATCCTCCTCCACTGCAGCTGCAGGACTGTCACTGGCCTCAGTCTCCTGCTGGGGCTCAGGTATCTCTGAGGGCTTCTCCGCTGGCTCCACAGCTGTTTCTTTAACCACCTCCACCTCCAGCGAGCCTGTTTCTGCGGCTTCAGTTACGGGTGCAGATGTGCCCTCAGTGGCAGCAGCTTCTGCCTCCACCTGGGTGGCTGTGTCTTCCTCTGCCGAGGCCGCAGCCTCTGGCTCGCAGACATCATGTGTCTGCACACGCCAAATCAACACGGCACACGTTAAGGAAAAACCATGCAACATGCATCTCTCTGGTTAAACATACAGTGATCACAAAACGAGACTGATTTAACATTGATGGTCGATTTCAATGAATTTAATTTAAAATTTAATGTTGACCAGTGCAGGCCTGAACAGCTCATTCTTACCTGTTCAGTCTCTGTGGTTGTGATTGATGTGTCGTCCTGCAAAAACACAGTTCAAACTCTTTTTTGGATTTACAGACAAATAAGGAAATGAATAAGTAATGGTTCTTTATCAGCTTTAATGTGTCAGTGTTCTGCACAGGGAAAGTGTTGTTCGAATGCTCAAACTGAAGGTTTGTTTCTTGTCCGATCCAACAACTTACGAAACATGAGTGGAAACTCTGAGTTACTCTTTTTTTAAACATACAGTACCAGTCGAAAGTCTGAATACAGTGTGTCCAGACTTGTGACTGGTACTGTATGTCATTACTTACACAAGTGTTTTTGTTGTTATGAGATTGGATTTTCCACTCTAACTTCTGCAATGTTCTTTCCTTTTGGTTGAGAAATGTGTTAAGAACATCAGAGGCTCTTTACAAAGAGTTCCAGCTGTCTCTGTGATATATGACTGAAAAATCAAAGCATTTGAAAAGTGTCACATTGAGTTGTTTTACTCTCACTCATTCACACCCAGTATCTGCCTCTGGCTATGACTGCAAATATTAACTGCCTGAACAAGTTGAGGTTTGGGGGACAGAAAAGGGGTTGCGTGTGTGTGTGTGTTTGTGTGTTTGTGTTTAAATACATGCAGCTTTGTTTTACCTGGACCTCGGCAGGAGCTGCCACCGGGGCCTCGGCTTGGGGTGAGACCTACAATCCAAACAGGGAGAGCATTTATTTGCAATTCAGCAAAACAATCATATAACATATATTCAAGTTCATTTAATCTAATAAAAGAAAGTGTGGTTGGCCAAAAAAAAAAAAAAAGCACATCTCATTAAAAATGTGCCCCGGAATTCATTAACAATCATTTAAAAGCAATTACAAATATTTAGTGCTGAAGAAATTAGCCCGTTTTACGATATTTAAAGTTTTGGCTCTGAAAGAGTCAAACACACACATACACACATACATGTAGCTGGTCATTACATGTTGTCACACCCCAACTGTGGCTGCAATGGCTAAGGAGGCTCTTTGCAGGAAACAGGAAACTTTTAATGAGGAGGTTTTTAGGATTGTGCATTTGGACTGGCCGTCCACACAAACAGCAAGCGCTCACACTCTCCTGTGAATACACTTTGCGTGTGACTAAAGCTGTAGTTGCTGAAAGGGGGGGGGGGGGGGGGGGGGTTGCACATATACAGGACTGTTACAACCAATTGGATAAAGTAAGACTGTGACGCCCTCTCTGCCCTCTTTAAAATCCACCTCAGAAAACTGACATATTCACCTCATTAAATCAGACTACAGTTATTCCACAACTCCTGCACAAATTTGCATCTCCCACATCTGAAATTACAGTTTTTAGCAGCTGTTTGTCATTCGGAAAGAGCAAAAGTGGGCAATGGATAGAGAAGTTGACCAGCTGAATTCTCCATGAGCAAAGTGCATATTCATCAGAGGCTGGAGCTATGTTCTCTGGTTGGCGTTGCTTCCGTATTTTTAGTATTAGATCATGGAGCTCAGATAATGACACAGTGAAGTCACTTCTATTTTTCCTATTCTGCAAGCTTGCTGTCGATTGGCAGGGACAGTCAGCAGTGGCCTAAATAGCCATTGGTTGTTCCTGCTGCTGTGCAGCCAGGTGTGTTGAGCCATAGTGGCAACCCCAGGGAGCGGGATATAAATATTGTAAATGTTCATAGTCAGACAGTAAATTATTCATCCTGTTTTTACCAGCTTTTCTTCAATGCGTACTGCTGCTACATATACAGGCCGAACATCCACCAGGCAAAAAGCTAATGTCACCTATCTGCAGTTTTTAGATGACAGGATTTATTTTTATGACAAACATATGTTAATAGCCTCAAAGAGATACTTGACAACCTTTTACTCCTGAGGAATCCAGCCCTGCAGGATCTTAAACAACTAATAACTAAGAGCTGTTAAATAGTATAGGCAAGCCCACAGTAAGGAAGGACCAACGTATGCACCCGCAATAGGCCTGGGGGGAGGGTGTAGGGGAGGGGGCGGAGGAGGGGAGGAAGGAGCTGGGTTAGTGGCCTTCCTTTGCTTGATGGTAAATGCACACACACACATACAGTTTGTCCCAGCACCAGAACACTCTGTACCAAATTGATCTGTGCACAGATCCTGATCCAGAAGTCTGACAAAAAGGACAAATTTAGCACACGCCAAAGCTGATCGAAGAGCAGCTACATTTTATGCAGGCCATTTAAAGAAAGACGAAATGACACAGTTTACCTGTCTACACTGAACTCCGGCCGACTTTATATACTTTATACTGTATATATATTATAACTGCTGACACACATACCGAGTCTCACTCATAAATGAATCAAGACTTTAGTGAAACAATTTGCAGTTTGCATTTGTTCACCAAGATGTCTACTGACTTCGAATAAAAGGAAAGCTGAATGAATGTAAGCAAAAATGAACACAGGACATTTAACTGCTGTCTGTGCATCAGTAAATGATAGAGCTTACATCTGTAGAGCTGTCACAAAGAAAAAAAACCATTAAAGTTACAAAGAGGTGTGGGGAAAAGGCCAAAATAATCCTCAGCTTCAGCCTCTTTCTTTATCAATTAGAGTTTTTAAACAAAAAAAAAATTTGTGAGAAAATGTTTTTTTGTAAGCTGATTCACATAATTTAAGTTCTATGCTGTAGATCGTAACCAAAATAAAATATTAATTCATTCATATATGTGTGTGTATGTGTTTAGTGATGAAAGAAATTTTGCTCTATGTTGTCATTGTGAGCAAATGCACACAGAACAGCCTCCACTAGAGATTAGCCACCAACTTTAAAAAGGTTGTGACAGCTGCCTGTAAGCTTCCCTTCAGCACACAAATACCAAAGTCAGACACATAGACACACACCCAACAACGACAACAACAGGCATATGGACCCCTCCGAGGACCCAACAAGGGAGTCAATATACCACCATCACCAGTCAAGAAGCCTCTGAGAACTAGCAAAGAACTGACAGTCAAAGAAAGACACATGATCATATGCATGTGCTGATTAGACAAGTTAATGAAGGGCCCATAGTCAGCCATAGGAGAAAGGGAATGATGAAAGAAGGAAAGGAGAGAGGACACGAGTTGGGGGAGAGACAAGGGAGGAACAAATGGTGGGAGGGCAAGGTTGACGAGGTAGGACAGGCTTACAAGGGAGGAGTGTGAGGGATGGGAGGGGGGGGGGGGCTGCAGGAGCACAGAGGGAGCAAGCTGGTACAAAATGTTCAGCCTAAGTAGGAACCGCACCCACCACTGCTTTAGGCCATAAAAGAGACAAAGACATTCTGCGGGTTAGATTGAGTGGTGGGTTCATACTCACCTGGCTCTCCCCGGCAGCATCCAGAAGTTGTGGGGCCACCTCTTTTTGGCCCCAAAGCCAGCTGAATATGAGCCCCATTTATGCCTGGTCTGATTTAATTATCTTTGTGTCACAACTTTAGTTTGACACACATGCGAGTTCGCCAAGGCTCAAAAAGTTCATACAAACCAAAGCAAGTAAAAAACAAATGCGGCTGTACGTGTTTGCCACTAAGACCTGCACTGAATAATTCCCGGGTTTTGCAGGAGCGCAGAAGTGTTTCTGTTGCTCAGCTGAATCTTGCACATCTGCAAGCAGTGAGGGCGCAAACAAAAAGCAAAGCAAGGGGGGAGAATGGGGAGAGATGGTAAGTGTGGGTGATGGTGGAAAGGAAGGGGGGGCGGGGGGGAGGGAGGGGAGGAGGTAGGGACAGCGAGACAGAGGGTGGATACTGCCACAGTTTAACAACTGCACAATGATAGGCTGTCAATCTCCTATAGAAGCGTCTTGACTGGTCCTGTATGGATCGGTGGGTGGAGCAACACTTCCGAACTAAAACTAACACTTGGGGGTTAGAGGTCACAATGCTAATGCCATCTATGGAACAGTCCAAGTATGACTGCAGCACAGTTTGCCCAGAGCGGTGTTAATTGGCCATCCTATTGCCAACACATCCTGTTTTTCTCTTATATTTGGCCTGGACATTATCACGCTCTCACATGCACACTAACATACATGTGAACGCATACGAGTGCACCATATTTGGTCACAGCTCAGGTATTAGAAGGGAAGATCATTTATTTGGGGTGTGAGTATGAGTATGTCTTAACTGCTGGGACACCGCACGTTGAGAGCAGGAAGATTCAGTTTTGAAGTAGGTTTAGATTATTGGTTAGGGACTGGGGAATGCATTATGCCAATCATAAACAGATAAAGATAGCTCTGTGTGTGTGTGTGTGTGTGTGTGTGGGTCAAGCAAAAAGAAAACGTTATTGGCACCAACAGTTTGGAAATAGGTGGTAAAAATTCTCTGCCCAGTCTCCCACAGATGGAGCCTACAATCTTTTTCACTTTCCACCTCTTTGCTAAATGGAACATGTTGTTCTCTCTGCCCCCCCGCCCCCCCGCTTCCACCTCTTTTCTCCAAAAAGGGACAGAGTAACAGCACATTTTGACCAAAGAGCATCTAAAAAAAAGACTCAAACTGTTCACAAAAGCCAAACTTAGCCTGACAAAACAAACTGGCAATAGAAAGGATCGACGCAAATGCAAAATAGAACTTCATGACGCTCGTTTTTCCAACATTTAACTGACAAGCATGTAAAATGGCAACTGCATTTTAAATGTAGGTACATGCTGAGCTCAAGACACCTTCCAAGGAACCATCTTGGTGAGATGAAGTCTCACCAAGTGTGTCGTTTTTTTAATTATTATTATCCTGATAAAGCTAAACCAATTGAGTAAATACTGAAGGAGACTATTTCAAAATGGAAATCATTCCTCCACCTCCAACATCCACATCTGTAACAAGAAGCAGCTTTCTTACCTGAGCACAAGGTTCTGCTTCTGGTTCAGCCTCCTGGTCAACCACACCCTCGACTACAGGAGGGTCCACTGGAAGAGTCTTAGCGACTCGTGCTTCTTCGTGGACCTGCTGCTCCAACACCACAGCCTTGGTCTCTGCTGCTTCAGTTTTTGCTGGGACGGGTTCTGGGACAGGTTCTATCACTGGTTTTGGCTCTGCTTTGGGGGTCTCCACAACAGGAACAGTAATGGGCACGGCCTCTGGAATTTTTTCTGGAGCTGGAGCTGGTGCTGGTGCTGTAGCTGGGGCTGGGGCAGGAGCTGGAGTTGGAGCTGGAACTGGAGTTGGAGCAGGAGCTGGAGCAGGAGCTGTAGCTGTAGCTGGGGCTGAAGTTGGAGCTGTGGCCGTGGTTGGCGCAGGAGCTGGAGTTTTAGCTGGGGCCGTAGTTGGAGCAGGAGCTGGAGTTGGAGCTGGAACTGGAGTTGGAGCTGTAGCTGTAGTTGGAGCAGGAGCTGGAGCAGGAGCTGTAGCTGTAGCTGGGGCTGTAGTTGGAGCTGTAGCTGTAGCTGGGGCTGAAGTTGGAGCTGGGGCCGTAGTTGGAGCAGGAGCTGGAGTTGGAGCTGGGGCTGTAGTTGGAGCTGGGGCTGTAGCTGGGGCTGGAGTTGGAGCTGGGGCCGTAGTTGGAGCTGGGGCTGGAGTTGGAGCTGTAGCTGTAGCTGGAGCTGAAGTTGGAGCTGGGGCCGTAGTTGGAGCAGGAGCTGGAGTTTTAGCTGGGGCCGTAGTTGGAGCAGGAGCTGGAGTTGGAGCTGGGGCTGTAGTTGGAGCTGGGGCTGTAGTTGGAGCTGGAGTTGGAGTTGGAGCTGGGGCCGTAGTTGGAGCTGGGGCCGTAGTTGGAGCTGGGGCTGTAGTTGGAGCTGGAGTTGGAGTTGGAGCTGGGGCCGTAGTTGGAGCTGGGGCCGTAGTTGGAGCTGGGGCTGTAGCTGGGGCTGGAGTTGGAGCTGTAGCTGTAGCTGGAGCTGGAGTTGGAGCTGGGGCCGTAGTTGGAGCTGGAGTTGGAGTTGGAGCTGGGGCCGTAGTTGGAGCTGGGGCCGTAGTTGGAGCTGGGGCTGTAGCTGGGGCCGTAGTTGGAGCTGTAGCTTTAGCTGGGGCTGTAGCTGGCGTTTTAGGCGCTTTCTTTGGGGTTGCTGCAGGGGGCGCACCTACTGCAACCGCAGGGCTAGCTTTGACCGGCGAAATGGCCGCATGCTGCTCTTCGAGGGCTCTTCTCTGAGCTTGCTGCGAAAGGGCAAACACCAAAAATTTTAGAGTGGTTTCTAGTTTTGCCAGAATGGTATTTTACTTTCAATTAACACAAATTCTGCAAGAATTTCAATCAGTATTAAATGATTATTTTAGATCGTTACACAAACTGAACAGCTGAGATTGTTAAGTCTAAAAGCTGCAGAGTGTGAAACCTGATTTTGCTACAAACAAGTGCCGAGTATTTTAAGCAACCTGCTAAAAGAAGTGAAGTACCAGTAGGAAAGGGGTGATGTTTAGGGGTGTGAATAGAACTGAGGCGTGTCCAGGTGTTGATGTGATCTTCGTGCTAGCACATTTCTCTCTGCAGGAATATCAGGCATGCCACACCAGCCAGGTCCGACATGTTGTTCAGCTCCGGACAAAGCTCCCTCAGGCTTTAATGAAAGTTTTAGGAACTCAGACCACCGGAGGGCGGGGCCGAGTAACTGGGAGTGGGCCCAGCAAAGCTAGTTAGATAATGGGAGCTAATTAGTTGAATCAGAGTGGTCTTGACAGGTCTGGTGAAGCGGGAAAGGAAACCGTGTGAGTCAGCAGCACTGATGGCCGTCCCGCGGGCCAGACAGTGGGCCTAATCACATCATAATCAGGTTATAATCAGGTTACAATCACTCCCCAAAAATGCTTTTGTTAGGCTGACAGCCAGTTGGGCATTCGCAGTGCTGTAAGCCAGCCTGTGTACATGAGGGCAAATGTCTACGCCTCTCCAACTAGCCGCTGTCAAAACAACCCCTCGCACAAATCCCCACAAACAGATTGCTGTGTAGAATCCAAACCTCGCCAACATAAAGTTAGATAGATATTTAAATCTAATTACATTTCAATTGTTGCGATGTGGCATAAAGGAGGCCCAGCCATCCCTGGGGGAAAACACTTTTTTTTATCACAAGGAGAGTGATACAAAGGGATGTGTGGCCAAAGTTGGGCGCTCAGCTTGACATCTTTAAGCTCTTTCCTTCTCTCAGCCCTGATATCTCTGAGGGAAATGTTGATAACACCACACTGTAAGGTGCCATTTTTATCTGAGTGTCACTAGCAGACTAGCAGAGAGAAACAGAGAGACTGTGCAGACTCCAGCCTGGCAAAAATAAGGCAAGACATTCCTCCAGTCAACACACTACCAAATACAGCCGTGTGATGCCGAGACTCAGAGACTGGGGGGGGGGGGGGGGGGGGGGTTGTGGAAGAATGCCACCAAGTCCATACTGAGAAGTTTTAACCAGAGCTACAGGACTGGGCTTCGACTCAGCCTTTAGTGATGAGGCAAGGGATTATTTTTAGTAGTGAGAACAGAAAATAGCACATTTGAAATAATTACGATTGGAAATGACACAGAATGATGTTTGGGGATGGCACAACCTTTGCCCCTTGAGAATATAGAGCCTTTGTGTTAGATTCTCACTCGTCACACACCCCTCCCTCTCCGCCACACCCACCATTTGACTTCGGGCACTTGAATGTTGAGAAATGAAATTGAAGAGCCGCATGTCAGTCATTTGGTCGTTGGGGCTGCTGCATCAGTTCCTTCAGTTGAATAATGACAACAAAGTAAATCAGGGCACCGCTTATCCTGATTATTGTGTGTCCTTTGCAGAAATATACCTGTTCAAACTGTGACTGAGTGAATTAATGACAATAAACTCTAAACGCTCCGACCTCCACTGGACTTGTCCCATGAAGGAAACAGTCTTCTGTGTCCATTGGTGCTCAAAGTAGCATCTCAGTTGTAATTCACTGTATCATTTTCACACCGCTTCCTTTGGCGCGTGCATTTTCGGTAGAGCTCGATGTCTCCGCAGGATTTTACGCACGAAGCTCGGAGCGCTCGAAGTGAAACAGTGTGACCCAGCAGGATCACATTCACAGAGTTAATGCATGAGGTGACCCAACAAAAAATAAACTGCCATTAAATTACAATAGAATTTGAGGCAACTTTCGATTTCTTTTTATTTGCACTTGTTTGTGAGCTTTTCAAATCCATCATTATTTTCTATCCATTCGGTCAACAAAAGCAAGTTTCCATTTCTTTTATGCTCAGAAAAACATTTAAGCTATGAAGAGACCACCAGCAGCACAATAAGAGGAGGGTCCTCATTAACTTAAACACTCTCTCCGTCCGAATGAGGTTTTAATTATGATGAGAGGGGGGAAAAAGCGGTGGGGGAAAAGTGCGTCGGTCACTCACCACCCTCCTCATGCGACGCTTGTTCTTCTTCCTCTTGCTGGGCATTTTGGTTGGAACTGGAGGAAACAAGTAAAGGCCAAGAAGAATGAAAACCAGCAGCGAGACCGAGCGGACAAAAGTGGATGTTTATAAAGCCCCCGGTCCCTCCGTTACCTTTGCAGAGGACCTATGGGATGAGCGGGATGGATGATGGGAGGGGGGTGGAGGGAGGGAGAGAGGGGGGGGGGGGGGGGGGGGTACACACACCCCTGTTTCAACATGCACGTGCACGGGAGCTCAGTGTAGTGATTTTATCAGTGTTGGTCTGTCTACCGGCAGGATGGGGGGGTTGTGTTATGTAATCACAGAGGGTGCCACACCCCCCCCCCCCACCCCCCCGCCCTGGATGATAGAAATTCTTTGGGGGGCTGTAAATGACTCCAGCTCCACATGCTCTGAGCTTTTCTACCTTTAGTTTACAGCCTTGAGTTTTCAGTTGTGTATCATTCAGACCAAACCACAAATGATGCCACCGTTCAGTCGGACATCAGAATGAGTCCACCAGGAGGAAAACACACTTAAACAGTCTCTCATGTGATGCATAAAAAAACCAGTGTGTAGCTCTGAATTCATTAAAATTGTGGAACTAAGAGAATAGTTTTCATTGTGTATGCCTGATGAAGAGAATGAGGAGATACAGAAAGCTTGTATATGTGTGTACGCCCACCCCCATCAGTTGTGAGCAGCCATTGTCTTCCAGCTCTTTGGGTGCAGTCGTGCTCACATGAAGCTCGACTCACGAAGAAGCAAAAGCTTTATTCTGCCAATCATGAAAGGCCATCAGAAGCATGTTCCTGCAGAAGGGGTGTGAGTTGGTGTTTTTTTGGGGGGGTGGACTTCAGTCTTTAGCTGATACACATGTTTATAAATGACTCATTCTCACCTGAGGGCTTGCAGTTAGATGCATGAACTCTTTATGTCAGCAGCATGTCCATGAAGTACGTGTGATTTCCCCACTAAAGCCTTCGCAGCACAACAAACTACTGACATTTCTGTCACCGTAACTTCCTGTAACTGCGCTCACTTTGAACTGTAAATAATAAAATAAATCCAAACCATTTTGCCACGGAGATGCTTGCGTGTGGTCAGGATGTTGATTCTAAAGAAAGAAACTGAAAGGAGATTGTTAATGAATAAATGGAAAGTTTGAAATGTGTGTTTTGAGGATTGACAGTGCAGGACGTGCTTTAAACACTCTGCAGCTGTTTCTTTAAAATATGACTGTAATTAGCTTCAGCTGTCGAAGGTCTTCAGACTAAAGCTAACACGACCTTTTTCACATTCACATTAAGCATGTTAGCTTACTATAATTAGCATGCAAACAGAAATTGGGTGATCAGATTTTGAGTTCATTGAAATGAAAATTTTGGGAAGGTCAAAATGGAGGTCAGTTACAGTTACATTTATTCGCACCAGTTTGTGTTTGCAGAGGCTTCAGCTAACAAAGTCAGACAGTTACACAGAGTTTAATTGCGCGTATTCTAAATGTCTCCCTATTTGTTCTACAGTTTGAATTTTGCAGTCGAATTCAGATTTTACACAACATTCTGCATCGCATACTTGCTAAGCCAGTACTGAGATGTCACTGCTGGAATTGTGCCTGAGATTTAACAGGTGAACATCCAGATAGTGTTTCAAGATTTAACCAAATCTATTCTTGTTGCGTCATTATCAAAGTGGTCCGTGCGTCCCACAGTATTTGTTTGGCTGTCTTTGCGTAACTAGCTTTGTAGTTTCTTCCTCACAAATATTGATTGCATGTTTAGCAATCAATTATTAATGACTCATACTCTTCTGACAAGATCAACTTATTGACAGTGATATCAGCAAGTGTACTCAGCGAGACAGAATATATTCCTGGGGACAAATGGCGACCTACTGTGACCCTCTTCTAGAGATGTGATCAGCCTTTACTTTGCTCAGAATAAAACCTAAAGCTCTGAGAAATCCTCCTGAATATTTAAAGGTGAAATATGCGTGAGAGATAAAATAGTAAATCTTTGTTGCTCCAACACGTTTTTCAACTGAATTCAAAATTCAATTCTGAATTGAATTGAATTTGAGGCCAGCACCATATATTCAGTTGGAATTCTCGAGACGTGTCGGAGCACATGTGTACATGTATATGTAAAAATGTGCTCATTGAGCAGAGTTCGTTGGGCAGGTTTGTCAGGTCAGGCAGCTGAAGGGTTAACACAGCTGCTGGCTCAAACAAATGGATCACACGGGCCACATCGCAGTCACCCGAACATACAAACCCAAGAGTCACTGCAGGACAAAGCGAAACCAAGTTAATTGTGTTCAGAAAAGTGCTCCGCTGGTGCCAGAATTAAATGCAGTCAAATCCATGGAGCCATGATGGACAAGCTCCTCTCTCTCTCTGGTCTGTAATGGATCAGAAACAATGGAATTTGCCTGGAGCCCAGCAGATGTTGGAGAGGAAGCTGGTTTTTGCTCAGCATGCGGTGCTCACTGGTGAAAGTGGAAGATGCACTTAGACATGAGTCACGAAAACCATAAAAAGAACAGCTGATTAAAATTTAAATAACAGCAGATGTGTTTCATTGAACGTAGGGGGTTTGATAAAACACGCTCAGAGAGAATCACCTTCTTTAAATAGGCCCGTGATGTCTACCTGCACTTATCACACACACACACACACACACACACACACACACACACACACACACACACACACACACACACACACACACTGGTATGTTGTTCATCAACAAACACCCCTCCCGAGCTCAGCTCTATGGTTACAACCCCTGATCTGTCAGTGCACAAACACACACAAAGACAAGCAAATCGTGTCCTAACCAGCTATTTTTAGTTTTAAGCTTTTCACACTATTTCTCCCTGTCGAGACGGATTCAGGCCAATACTGTCAACAACAGAAATATCATTTCCTGTAAAGACACATTAATAATTCCAGCAATTTTTCTGGACCACGAAAGCCAGCAGTACTGGGCAAACCCATCAGGAACCTAGTGAAGTGTAACCTTGCAGCTCTTTTTGTAAAGATGATATCCAGTGCCTTCAATCGCTATTCACCTCCTACACTCGCACCAACTCTGCCGCTTTTTTCTTATGACCTCTGACATTCCTGAGCCCCACCAAAGGCCCGCCCACAGCGAATCTGCACTATGTGGTCTGAAAGGTTTTTTTGTTTGCATGTTATAACTTAAAAATAATAAATGTAAAGAGTTCTGTAATAAAAATACTTAAAGCCATTATTTTCTTTGTGGTTGTTTTTTAACGTTTTGTTAATTTGTTAACTTGCAGGTTAAATTTTATGAGGCTCACTGATGGCTAAGCTTTACAAAACTAACTAAAGTGGGTAAAGTTGGCTTTTTAATTGGCTTTTTCAAAAAACTGTCATTTGTTGGAAGAAGTGCTGCAAACAAATTGCCATTTTGTCTCTTAGTCACTCCGGAAAATGGAATTATTGAGACAACTAAAGCTTCACACACGCATAAGCTTATCTTCACATACCCTGAGGAGTAAAGAATAATAAGGAATAACAGCTGGGCCAGTATAATTCCACCTTAACCAGTGTGGTTAAGATCATTATCAGCAAATTGGATCAGCTAAAACTAGTCCTGCTTATGCCATACAGGCTGTTTGATGACTTATCCTCCCAATTAGTGATGACAAAAATGCACTCAAATTATTATTTTAATGGGCTTGTTTTTCTTTTTCTTTTTTTTTTTTTTTTAAACAATATTAAGCAGAGAGAAGGGAGATATTAAAACTAGATATGAAAACAATTAAAAAAGAAAATATTGTTTGATTAATTGCTGTTGTGGAGGACTCAAATCACTATCAGGGCACGGTGACTGTGGTTGTTCACGCACGTTCACGCACTCATTTTGAAGCTAGAATATTTTCGAGCTGAACGATAACCACAGAGGAACTGACACTGTGAGAATGTTTAAGAAGAGGCAGTGGTGATTAAAGCCACACAAAGATAGCAGCACAGGGGCAGACTTACTGAGAACGTCATCAGACTGTGATGCCAGGGACTGCCCAGTGTGTATTCATATTACAGGCGGTCGGGGTAATCTGGTAATAAAGGCAACTGTGCTCAACTGACAGTCATCTTACACACATAAACATACACTTTCGCCCTACACATCTTCAGTAGGCTACTCACTCCAACACTCTGCTCTTTGGCCAACATGCTCACGTACACACACAAACTCATCCCATCGATTTCCTGTCATATCAGCTGCTCTTTCCGTCCGCGCAGCCCTCGGGGAGTTTCCTCCACTTAATCGCTCTCTGATCTACCATTTCTCATCTGAGCTGCATTCAAAAGCACAGCGAGAGAGGGCTCAAACACCTAACCGCTCTGCTGCTTCTTGTCCTAACATTCTCCTTGTCTGACTGCCAGCAGGATTTCCAAACAGTAATTAGCAGATTTCTTTCACAAAGACAAAGGAAACTGTTAAATGATCAAAATGTTGGAAATCAGTCAGAATTGCATAAGACTGCCCATTTGTACAGTATGAGTTTATTTTTTCATAAATACAGTTTGCACAATAATAAACAGGGATGTTAGTTCAGGATTTTTCTGTTATATTTTCAGATAAACTGATAAACCTGTTTAAAAAATTAACGCTGATTTTTTCAGGTTTTGAACATTAATTTTATACAAGCTGACAAAACTTCCATCTTTCTGCCAAATTCCTTTTGATTTCCTGCATCTAGAAAGGCCTTTGAGACCATTTTTGTCTGTAGATAGAAGGAAAAAAAGAGGAGATTCACCTGAATACATCTATGACCGATTCATGAGAAACTGAACCAGCAGTTTGATGACCGCATCATTCAGGCCCACAACCTTTCCGTCCTGCACATTCTCATATAGTTGCATACTATCTGTGCCCCACAGGAGGTTCTTCCTGGGATTGTTGGCATCTGTCTCCACAGAGAGGGCCACTGTGTTGAGTTGGTAGCAGAAAAATGAGAAAAAGTGGCCATCGGTGATCACAGCCTGGGACACGAAAGGCCTGGTTACATCCTCATGATTCCAGAAACCTACACAGGTGAAAGATGTATGAACAATAGTCTGACTTATACTACAAGTAGTATAGCTTAAATATAATGGATTCTCTGTATGGAAAAAATTGTATCCTAACCCTTCTGTTCTACTGGAGAAATAAAACTGGAGTCATCTGTCACAACATAATATCCCCTCAAGCAATAACTGTATCAAATGTTATGAAATCACAGTTGTAGTAAAAGGTGAGTTATCCAAAATCTTTTTTGTTTGTGATAACTCACCCTGGTACATGGCCTGAGCTCCTGTCCAGGCAAAGAGGCTGGCCAGACCATTGGCACGAAGGAAAACCTCCACCTGGTCTGACTGCTCCCGCCGAGCCATCCGCTCTCTGTGGTATCGGTCAGGAACCAGATGGAACTGAGTGTGACCGTAGCATGCTGGGTCCGGTAGCTTAGAGCCTGTTAATGACACAGAGACCACAGTTTAATGGAAAGAGCACAAATGAATGAGGATTGGGTGTAATTATTAAAAAGTTAGACCCCTGGAAACACAAAATGAAAAACACCGAACCAGCTACAACAGTTACATCGCCAAAATAATAATAAATTACTCTCTCATAGGCTTCGACTGTGTGCGACTGAAAGTTGCACGTTGGCATCCCCTAGTGCAGAAACTGAATACTGAGAAAATCAACGTGCCATGTTGGAAAAGAGACAGAACAGGTGCGTGTTTATCCACTAGGACCCCTAAAACAATTCATCTTTGGCCTGCACCATGTTCAACTCACCTTCACTCAACACACTGCTGCTCAAACTTAAAGTGTGTGTGTGTGTGTGTGCGTGAGCGTTGGGTCTCCCAGTAATAATGCAGCTACACTGATGCCGACCCCGTTTCTCCACACTTGATTACCCCTGACAGAATATTTGATTTTATCTCATTATAAGTCTAAGATTTATTTATTTAATAGGAAGGAATCAAGAAGCTTCAAATTTCTCCTTTAACAACAGGCAATTGCTGAAAATGTTTATTTCAAAGTTGTCGCGTTATAGTGACAATTATCTGTCTTAGCTATGGTTTCTTGCATGATGTAAATATGTATCAACATATCACCAGACCTTTGAACTGTGAGTGGGAACACCCATTCATTTCTACAGAGCCGAATAGCTTCCTAATGTCAACTGTCTGTGAAGCTGATGATGATGATGACGCTGTAAACTGTCAGTAATCTGCACTAAATACTGAGACGACATCACCAAGTGTAACTTTTAAAAATATGCTAAATATCATATAATCAATATGATGAAAAGCAAAGAGGACGTGATTTACTGCTTCTGGCTGTGTTACCTGTGAAAATTCTGTTGTCATACTGTCTTTTGAACATGGGCATTAGATTGGGAGCCAATGTGATCTCTGGTACTTCGGCTGCATAAGAATCCTCCAGTGGGGTAAACTAGGAGAAGTTAAAATGACAGAGTGATTAGTGATTCTATAACATTTGTAGATTAGTTCCACTGCATCAGGACTCAAAACAGCAAGACAGGTAAAACACTATGTGAAGGCCACAGTCCCAGTGAAGTTTTCCTCTCAATGTAAAATGTAGAATAGCTCCAAATGTTTTAAAGGGTTGCTCTTTTTGTTAGAGAATGGGCACTACCTGTGGAAGCTGTTCAGTAACACGAATTTGGCAGATTGGTTGGTCATCAATCTGGAACCTGATTGGTTCTTGTCGGCCTCGCCGATGCCCCTTTGGGATGATTCTCTGTCCTCTCCGCCAATAAAAGTGCACCTTGGGACCAATATCTGGAAAAGAAAATAAACATCATGATCATTCTTAAACTGTCCATTCAGCATGAGTACTTTTACTTTTGGTACTTTCCCCAAGCATTAGGGCTGTAGCAAATAATTATCAAAATAATCTAACAAGAAGAGAAAATGCTCATATTTTCACCAGCAACTGTAATGCATTTTAGCATAATGACTAAAATATTTATCCAATTCATCAAATCCTTAAAGTACAGTTGACTAATCACAGAAGCTCAAGATGAGGTTGATTTGAATGATTCTTGGGGGAAAATATAAAACAAATGTAACGCTTCATTAACCAACTAACAGTAGTATTTAATGTATCACTCTGTGCTGTAAGTCGCAGCTGACTATCTGAATATTATCTCCTGTCATTAAGATGGACGGTGCAGGAGCTGCCATGTCTGTGGCCTGTGGGAGGAAGACAGGGGCCCGGGAATCGAACCCAGAAGGTGCTGACAGTCAGCCATACCTAGACTGGAGTGGGGGAGCAGCGGATTGTATTTAGCCAGCCTTTGGCTCAATGTGGTCACCAGGCCTCTCAGAAAGGGTCCGACCTTCATCTCCTGTTCTCGGTACAGAAACGTTTTGCGCTTCCGGATGTGCCAGTTCTCCTGTAGAATCACAGCAGTCACCAAATCTCGGATGTCCGCGAACGCCTCATCGTCAATCACCGGCACCGCTGCTCGAGCTGCAGCCGGAGACGAGCTCTCCTCCCCGGCGGACTTCTGGACGACCGGGCTGAATTTATCCGGCAGGCCCGGGATGTAGGCGGTCTTGGTGAAGTGCTGATACCACCTGTCTGCGTTCCGGGCGAAAGTCTGCGGGTAAACCACGAATTTCATCCGCTGGATGCGGGTGATGAGAGAGAGCTTGTCCGCCACCGGAGAGGCGCATATCTTCTTCACCTGCTCCTCCACCTGCCGCTTCCGGGCCGATTTGCTCTTAGCTGTGAGAGAGGGGACGATGGGGGGATACGCCGGTTCTTTGGCCGCAGCCTCGGTTTGGACGAGCCGGTGGTGTCTGAACAGAGGCAGATTGTTAGGGAACAGCAAGGGCAGCCGTGTGCGTGCCGCCATGTTTCCGCCTCCTCTTCTTCTTCTTCCTTTCCGACAGAAAGAAACGAGTTAGCCGCCACCTAGCGGACTTGAGCGTGAACGCATCAACGGCCCCCGACAGCACCCCCTGCTTCACTGGTCAGTAGATTTGACTTCTCTGAATATCTGCCATCGTATAATTACCTTAATTTACTTACATTTTTAATGCTACGTTTCATGATTTATTTCCCTAAAGCTAATACTAACTTAGTGGTTAGCATTGCCAACAGTTGACGCTCTTGAACGAAACTCGTGCCAATAAAAATGCCCCCTTTAGTGACGCCCTATAATGTCGGAAGTTTGAGTTTTTTATTATGATTTTTATAATACATATATATTTGGTGACGAGACTCGGAGAATATAAATTCACAGTGTTACAGTTAAAATGTATTTAAAAGTGACATCTACAGACAGATATTCCAAGAAATAGCTAACTTAATATTCTATGTCATATCCTTCAGCCCACAACAAACGGAGATGTCACGAAACTCCAGTCGGCGCTGCATAAATCCACTTTACACGTGAGTCCTTGAAGGCAACACCAACGCAGCAGAGTTGCAGTTGTGTGTTAAACTTCGGACGAGCGTCGATGTCGAGCTAACAAAACCCCTGCAGCTACAAAGCTAGCCATGTATTTCCGTCAGCTTTTGCGGACACGATTCGTCGGGACCGGAACGGCCGACCTTCACCGTCTGCGCCGTGTTTTTCGAGGCCAGGTAGCTTCCCCCCCCCCCCCAAAAATAAACAAGCACACTTATTGTGATCCCGACCAACATTTTGTGTTGGCGGCGGTGAGAGGCCACCAGGAGGTTTGGTTTGTCGTGGCCCTCCTGTGTTGTTGTTGTTGTTGTTGTTGTTGTTGTTAGTTAGTTTGTTTCTGTTAGCATGTAGCTACAGCTCGGGGCCTGTCTTTACCTGTACCCCCCTCCCTCCCCTCACAGAGGCCACTGTGCACCGGCAGAGACGAGGTGAGGCTGGCAGAAGAGGCCAGCAGGAAGTACGGCTCTCCAGCTCCAACCATCTTCTCTAAAGTGGTCGATAAAAGCATCCCAGCTGATATCATTTATGAAGATGAGAAGGTAAGCAGCACCGAGTGGCTCTCAAACACGTCTGTTATTATCCTGCTGCAGTGCAGACAGAACCAGCACAGCTGTGATGATGTGTGCAAAAGTGAGGGCACCCCAGATTACATGGCATGTTTGGTTGATTTCCATCTTACAGACATTTAAAGGACAATGTGTTTTAAGTCAGAACAGCGTATTTACTTATTTTTTTTCACGTCAACAAAATATGTTGTTCTTTTGTCTAATTTATTTAATGTTAATGTTGTGTTTAACAGTGTTTGGCATTCAGAGATATCAGCCCGCAGGCACCTGTTCACTTCCTGGTTATTCCAAGGATCCCTATTCCCAGAATAAGTGAGGCAAAAGATGATGATGCTGAGGTAGGTCAGTGGATCCTGCCATACATCGGCTGAATGACATGGAAGGCATCGTCAGGCATCGGTCTATCACACAGTAACACAAAAGCAACTTCTATGAGCAAACATATGTGGTACTTAATGTATTCATTCATTCATCTTCTACTGTTTATCTGGGGCCAACATATTGAGAGACACAGAGACAAACAGCCACTCACTCTCACGCACACAGCATTTCTGTAGACTTTGCCAGTAGTGTTAGAAATCAAACACTGTCAATTTCACTTTAAGCAGAGGAATAATAAAGGGAATCATTGCTTCGACTCAAAAACCTGTGTA
This sequence comes from Echeneis naucrates, assembly GCF_900963305.1. NCBI lineage: Eukaryota > Metazoa > Chordata > Actinopteri > Carangiformes > Echeneidae > Echeneis > Echeneis naucrates. The sequence continues at coordinate 16,534,457 of NC_042519.1, forward strand.
TGTTCAACCTGTTGTGCAGCCACATCCAGAATCATCAGTAGTGATGAATTTAAAAGTATGTGGGACTTTGTTAGATGCAACATACTTTCTATGTGCCCTTCAGTGTATTGTTTTATTAGTTGTTGACATTGATTCTGATACTCGTAAATCAAATATTAAAGTGTTAGCAAGATAAAGTAGTTTAATTTATATAATGTATATATATATATATATATATATATATATATATACTTTTCATTGCTTTGGTTTTATTAACTTTTTACACCAAATATGTAGCGACAAACTGGCAGTGTGCTCCAACCTGGGTCATCTGCCATGAAATTTCAGTTTTTGAGAGTTATAACTGATACATCTGCATGTCATTATTCATTAAGTTAAGTGTTGGAATGTAATGTGATCATATCCGGTGATAATCATTGCTTGTTTTCCAAACTTCCAGCTTTTAGGACATTTGTTGGTTGTGGCCAAAAATGTGGCAAAGCAAGAATCTCTAGATGAAGGATACAGAGTGGGTGAGTTATATATCTGATGACAGCAATAAGCCTATACTCATTAATGTGAAAATACCAACAGTTTATTTACTTCCACAATGAAATCTGGGAATATTTCTGCCTGCTGCAGTGATCAATGATGGAAAGCATGGATCTCAATCTGTTTACCACCTTCACATCCACGTTTTGGGAGGACGACAGATGAGCTGGCCACCTGGATAATGGCGGTGTCATGTATGTGTTTATGTGTCTGTCAGCTAAGATATTTTTCATGTGTTTGACCTGTTGTAATTCCATTTCCTCCACAAACCACTCACCACACAAAATATAAAATGTAAATATTTTGATCTTAAGAAATGTAAAAATTGAGAGTTGCTTAATAGTGTTGCAAATAAAAATATAATTTCTAAAATTGATGCTGAAAACTCAATCCAATTCTTTAGCGATATTACAAATTAGAAAGTGTTGTATTGCCCATGAAGAAGTCCATTAATTGCAGCTTGTAAGCTCTGTAATGAATTATGCTTTATCTGGAAGTTATTGACAGATGAACCTTTTCTTTTAAAACACACTGCATAGTATTCACAACCAGCACCTTTACCATTTCCTTGAATGCACGACTGGCACTGGTGAATCCCCTCACTGATCATTCACCACCTCCACAGGAAGTATACTCCCAGATTTTAGCTGTGATGGTCAGAGAAAAGAAGGATGTGGTCTGACTGGGTGGTGCAATTCATTGACCTTGCTGTCCGTCAGCGAGGTTATTGTATGTCATCTGAGAACAGGATTGAACTTTCCACTTTATTACGAAACAACGTCTGCTTTCTTGACTGTGACTATCAGACAGACGTGGCTGTGAGGGAAGATAAGGGAAGTCTGGGTTTTTGACACTAAAGACAAAAACTTTTTTTTTTTTTTTTTTTTTTTTTAAGCTTGAAATTTGATCCCAAGTAAAGGTCATCTCCCCTTACTGATCTCCTTTATGCACCTCAATAGGTTGAGAGTTTGTACGAAAACTCAGAACATCACCAACATGATATTTAGCATATTTTTGTCGTGCTTGATAAATTCTTGATTCTTCTCTCATGAGACACCAATCCAGTTCTTGAACCAAACTTGTGCAGCTGTTGAATAACAGTTTTATGTGTCAAAGTCTCATCTGTCCTTATAAACTTATGAGAAATTATCTTGGTTTTATTGACTGACAAGCCTGGTCCTGCATATATGAGATGGTCTTCATATGTCAATTGGAGGTGATTAAAAAGACTCCCACCTACTAGAGTTGCTTTTGTAGGATCTTTAAATGTTTATGATATCAAATGTTTTGGGACAGCAGCCATGTAAACAGTCTTGTCAGCTTTTGTATTTAATATAAATACATGCTGGTTCCTATCTGCTGCTGGCTGTTAGTGTATCAGGTTTCAGGTCTTCTTAACCTTGAGGCGTTATAATCTTTGGGGTTTTTTTGTTTTTTTTTTTTTTTTGTTGTTGGATCTTTAACTGGCCAGCGCAGCGTCAGCAGCAGGTGTTCAGGGGATTGTGAAAGTCCGTGTTGTTCTTGATGAGGCATTAAATGTATGCCCTCACACACCCCTCCCCCACCCATAGCAGACATTTCCTTCAAGGGGTAACATTCGATCACCTGTGGTGAGCAAAGGTTGACCCAGATCTCCCTCGAAGCTGACGGTTCTTCTCAACGTGATAGCATTCAGCTCTGTCACTGGACAAGGTAGGATGTAGTCTACATTTACCATGATTTGTGCTTTAAATCAAAGTGTGTAACATGCAACAATTGATGGTGCCTCTTTTCATTAATTTCAACAGCATATGTTGATTTTGTTTACTTCAGTTTTAACCTAAAGAATAATGACTGAATTTCACTATTTAAGAATTTAACACTAAGAGTAACATGCATGTCAACATCATCTCAGAGTAAGCAGAATTCACCTGCCCTTGGGGATGAACTCTATGGTAAATGTATTTAAGAAATACAGAATGCAAACTAAAAGATGAATCGAGACAGCATGTGGTATGAGCTGGCTTGTCTGTTTAATCAACAGAAACAGTCTTTCCTTGGCTCTGCTTAAAAGTTAAACAAACAGCTGCAAACATGACTTCATTCCATGGATTATCTTATCTTGACTCACTGAGAGTAAATATATGGAATTACGTTGGAATTTGCTTTGTAACTGTAGTATTTATTTTATTCTTTCATTGAATAATTTTCTACTGAATGAACAATTTTGTCTTGACATCCCATTTCTGCGTAAGTTACAAATCCAATTCTTTAATGACACTGAAATATAGTTCTTTCTGTAATTTAATTGACATTTGCTTAATCCAGAGCAAAGGCTGTGCTGCTGCCATCTCGTATTGCCACACTGTGGTATGAAGTGTTGAAAGTCATGTGAACTTTGGCCTAAAGAAGTCTTAACCAAAGTTATCTTACAAACCAGAGGTCAGATTAGATTCTACTGAGCTGAAAGATCTTAATCTTACCTGCTATCATGACGAATTTAGTTTTTATGTTTGTCACTAGACTTAACGGCTGCTTTTCTTGACAAGTTTGATAGAAGTTAATTGTTTCTACTGTTGCAAAATATACACACTAGATGGCGTGATTTCACTACCTGCAATACAGACCGCAGAAGATGGAGCTGGTCAATAGCTGATTTGACATAATTTACTTTTTATTTAATATGTGAAACCTTTGTTAAGCTTATTCAACCGGTGATAACAGACGTTCTTGTTCTTTTTCAAAGCAAAGCTTTTTGGAACAAATATGAATATAAAATGTGCACACAGATGTCCCAATGAATTCTGGCACTGTACTCATAGTTTCAACATCTGGACCACTGCTGTACGTGATTAGTAGCAGTTGCAGTCATTGGCTCGGACCTGTCGCAATGCATGAACATCAATCTGGTATAAATGAGCAAAGTTTCCATTTCACAATCAATCAAACTTGTCTGCATAGTGTCCTCAGCTGAGGACATCTGAAGTGTTTGAATGCTAGTTTTACATTACATCAACTGAAGATAGTTTTTCTCTCTTTCTAGCAAACACAAGATGAGTGTCCAAGGGGATTCATTCATTAACAATGGTGTTTCAGCCATGGATGGTCATGCTGAGAGGTATGGAAAACATTGTATGCCCTAAATTTATGAACAAACAATTTCAACATGATGCTTGTGAAGATTTCTTCTATTTAGCCTCAATTGAACTGTAAATAGCTTGTTAAAGGCTTTCATTCATAACTTGTAAGTGGCTTCCACAGCATCTCTTTCCAAAAGGCACAGTGTCTGTCCAGCTCCACAGACTTAAAGGTCCACTCTATTCCCACTTCCAACAGAGACGCCATAACAGCTGGGCTCAATGCTTCAGAGAACCAGGACAGTCATCCCTCCAGCAAGTCTGAAGCATCAACCGAACCTCCCAGGACTCCTGAGCTGGAAGAAGCTGCTGTAGCACTCTCACCAGGTAGGAGTCAGTGTTTGCCATCAGAAGAGAGGAATTCATTTGATGGGAAAAACTTCTGAAATCAAAGTCTTCCGTACTTGACACTTGACACTTGACTAGAGGGGTTTCCAACACCTCAGATAACAGAAGAAAAAAGAAAAAAGCAGCAACCGTCAATGGTAACTGCAGGTTTGGAATTCAGATAGAGCAAAATAATGATAAGGATTTGATACTAGCCACCACATACTCATTGTTCCTTCGCATGTAGTGTGAGTAAGTCACAGAGTTTGGGTTCACTGAAGTTGACAAATTGTAAATTTTCTTAATGCTAACACTTTAATGTCTTCCAGCTTCTCATTGTTAAGAGAAAAATGCCCCTGGGGACAAGAAGGCGTAGCAATGACTCAAATCCTCTGGCAAAAGTAGGTTATGAAAAAATGTTACAAGTTCAGTCGTTATTATTTCTGCCAGTGTGAAATACTATCCGAGATACTCAGGAATAAAAGGATTATAAGTAAAACGACAGACTGATGCAGCGAAATAAAATAACACTAAATTAAAATCAAATAATAGGAAGGAATTTTCACAAATGCATGTGCAGTGTTGGGGACACAATTACAGGATTATTTTTTCCTACTGCATTAATTGTGCTAGTCAAACCTGAATGGTTGGTAGGCGTTGACATTCCTCAACTTTCTGTGGTGTCTCAGGTAGCCATACAGCCTCCGCCTGCTCTCTACAAACTATGTTGCTGAGACAGATTTAACACAGCCTCAAGTGCCTGCGATCCTCTCATACAACTGGCTCGTCTCCTAAAGGGGAAATTTGCTGCGTCGTGGTTCGCTTTTGAATTTAAACGTGTTATCAATGGCGGATAAATGTTGCTGCCCCTGTTTTCCCAACACAGAGGAGCCCAAAGCAGTTCCCCTCTCCACAGCGAATGTGGCAACGACTCTGGCCCCAGCTGAGCAGCTATGGAGCACCAGCAGAGACCAGGGAGTCAAGCTGAGGATGGAGGGCTCGGGATCAGCCTCACATACTCCCATCACCATCCATCAGATGTTCCTGCAGACCGTGGACAGCTATGGGGATTTTCCTGCCTTGGTTTCCAAAAAGGAGGGCCAGTGGGTGACCCTGACGTGGAGGCAATACTACGAGCAGTGTCGGGCAGCCGCTAAAAGTTTTCTCAAGGTTTGTTTTAAAATCTACGTTTTCTGCACATACTCTGCTGTTTGAAGAAAATCAGGAACTGTTAGGATAGTGGCTTTATAGTTCTACTTCTTCCACTTCTGCACATTGAATTTAAATGAAGCATTAGCTGTGACATTACAGACTCCGGCTTTAATTTCAGATCATTTCTGGTGAAAAAATGTAGGAAGTGTTTCCAATTCCAAGTAATAAGCAAAATGGAGCAACTCTTTTTTTTCTCTTGCTCTCTTTTTACCCCAAAACTTTTAATATTTGAAGATGTAATGCTATTTGTTTTCTGAGAACGAGTTTAGCAAACAATGCACATTAACTCCCTCTCACACTGAGATCTCTGTTCTATAAGAGTAAGCTTCTGAAAATGAACACTTGGGCGTGAGAAATCCTCAGCTACAGTTACGTCTCCTGTTTCATTGACCGTGAGGTGGAATGGCTTCAGAAACGAGATGTAGGTCAGAAGTAATGGAGGCACTGTGTCATTAAAAATATATGTTCTTAACACAAAACAACTAAAACAGAAAAAACAAAACAAACAAACCATACCCACACACAATCACTTGTCTTTTTTTAGTTGGGGCTGGAGCGTTACCATGGTGTGGGGATTTTGGGATTTAACTCCCCTGAGTGGTTCATCTCAGACATTGGCTGCATCTTTGCTGGGTAAGATTATATGCAGACTGAGACAGAGAAGACTTTTTATACATGAATGCTTTGATGCTTAGTCATATCATACTAGATATTTATCTCTGTCCATGCTTATCTCAAAGTTTAAATGGTTAATACAAATGCTTTCTTGACATATTTTTGCATATCTTAACGCCATGAAATGGTTGCTTCAGACAGAATTTTGTTAATGTTATTATCAAGTGGTTTTAAAATGCTTTGAAAAAATCTTTTGCGTGATTGAGTTGCTAAATGACGTAACTCAGTATAAATAATAGTTATTTTGGCCTGAGCACCACTGAACTGTGTATCACAAATCTGAAGGACTCTTAAAAAAACAGTACATTAAGTTCACTCAAAATAGACCTCACAACATTTTTGAGGCATTTTAAATCATTGAAGTTTCTTGCCAACTGCCAACACAAGTGTTAGGAGGTTTCATTCTGAGAAACTAAAAGTGGATTGTCAATCCCCGAGTAAGATAAATTAATCATTTTGTCAGTTTTGTTTATTTGGGTCTACCAAATGTTTATATAGCTAGGATTTTTTTTTCTCTGAAAGCAAAAGGATAAAATAATTAACAATTCAAGCCTGGATTGATCCAAGTGGTTCTCAGTCATACTGTAGTTGCATCACACCCTTCAGCCTTTCATCTGTGAAAAAGGTCATAAAATAATTTTATGTCAGGCCGTGTCAGAGGTGTTTCATTTTGATCTATGTGAGTTAAACTGAAGTTTTACATAGTAAGAACTCATAAAAACTGAATCTGAATTTAGTTCATATTGTTTTTAATACAGACTGTTGGTTCTGAGGGCTGTGGAGTATTTTACTAATCTGATTTGTTCTTCAGGGGTCTGGCAACTGGAATTTACACAACCAACTCTCCCGAGGCTTGTCAGTATGTGCTGGCCAACTCTGAGGCAAACATCCTGGTTGTGGAGAACCAGAAGCAGCTTGAGAAAATTCTGCAGGTCGGGAGCACTATTATTATTAAAGCACTGTGCTGTGGTGCCACTGTAGTAATTACCCCCCAAGACTGAAAAAAAAAAAAATGCCTCACATGCCTTTGTTCTAATTATCTCACCCAACAGGTTAAAGATCAGCTACCTCATCTGAAAGCCATTGTCCAGTATTCAGGAGAACCCCTGCACAAAGCTCCTTTCCTTTATTCAGTATGTTTACCAAGCAGATCCATTATTCACATGCTTCTAAAGCATCCTAAATATCTTTTAAACAACATTATTATCTTACATTAGAATAAATGTGACTGCTCTTTGTGAAGTTCATACTGGGTTTGGAAACACTTGAAATGTTTTGTATTTGGGTAGTGGGCAGAGTTCATGAAGCTGGGAGAGGTCGTGCCTGACGAGCAGCTGAACGTTGTGATCAACAGTCTGCGAGCCAATGAGTGCTGTACTCTCATCTACACCTCTGGAACCACTGGAAACCCTAAAGGAGTCATGCTGAGCCACGATAATGTGAGTTCTCTGGATTTCTTTTTTTCCCCCACTTAACCATTGGTGCTGCAAGGAATGGAAATGAAATAATAATTAATATTATAGGGTCCATATCGGGTTGGCCAATAATCCCTAAATAATCGCTGTGTTAACATTAAGAAAAAAACATGACCCATATGCAGAAAGTCTGTTTTGCACTTGCTGCAGGATGCAAAGATACCTCAGCCTGCTAACTGAAGTAACTGTAAGGGGACATGAAAGTGGTGTGTGTGTGTGTGTGTGTGTGTGTGTGTGTGTGTGTGTGTGTGTGTGTGTGTGTGTGTGTGTGTGTGTGTGTGTGTGTGAGCGTGAGAGCAGATTTGTTTGCTTTTAAAAATAAAAAAAAAACAAAAACAAAAATTTGTCCAATTGACCTCTCGTATTAATGTGCAGCTCTCATGGACAGCCCACACAGCAGCCAGCATAGTAGATCACTCCATAGGCACAGAGGTGGTGGTCAGTTACCTACCACTCAGCCACGTGGCAGCCCAGATGATGGACATGTGGATTGGAATGGTTTTTGCTGTCACCGTCTACTTTGCAGAGCCAGACGCCCTGAAGGTAAGGTTAACTGCTGCTGCACAAGCAAGGAAATGACAGCAGGGGTTTCCTGTTTTGATGATGCAACTCATTCATCCTCACCAGGGCTCCCTAGCAACTACACTGAGAGAGGTACGCCCAACTTTTTTCCTGGGGGTCCCTCGAGTGTGGGAGAAGATGCAGGAGAAGATGAGAGCTATTGGTCTTAAGGCATCCCCACTGAGGAAGAGAGTGGCCGACTGGGCCAAGTCCATAGGCCTGCAGTACAGCTACAGTGCCATGAACGGGTGAGACATGATCAGGGATCCTTTGTTAGAATTCAAGAACAGAACATGTCTGGTGAACTTTGCCAACAGCACCAGTTTTTTTATCAAGATCGTCAGTTTTGTATGGAAGCCATGATTATGAGATAAAAAGTCGAAATTACGAGATAAAAGGGTGCGTTTGCCTTTTACAATCCCATGGGAATCCACGTTTAAAGTAGTCCTCAGTGTGTTCACAATCCATTTCACACAAAGAGCTACTACTCTGACTCTTGTGTTAACGTAGTATCTCATAATTACTTTTTTATCTCATAACCTTGAATTTTTATCTCATAATTATGGATTTTATTCTTTTTTTTTTTCTTTTTTTTTTTTTTTTTACTGGCAGAATTGGGCTTCCATAGTTTTGACCCCAGTGTGAGTCTTCTATTTTTTCATTTGGGTAACAGAGAGAATGCGGTGCCGTGGGGTTTCATGCTGGCCAACAATCTGGTCTTCAAGAAGGTGCATGCAGCGCTGGGCTTGGACCGCTGCAAGGTTTTTTTCACCGGGGCTGCCCCCATCACCAAAGATACCCTGGAGTACTTCATGAGCCTGAACATGCCGTTGATGGAACTGTTCGGCATGAGTGAAAGCACCGGGCCACACACAGTGTCTGTTAACAACAGCTACCACATCACAAGGTCGGCAGCACAGCATTAACCATATGTCTTGTGTACTGGCCGAGAATTCGCCAACACCGATGCTATCAAACTGTTAAATTCATTTTGAATGGCAAGAGAATGTTTTAAAAAGCTTTACATAACCTGCTACTATCCAAAATCATGTTGTGTTACAGTTTAGATAAAATATCTCATCTCTATGCACTAAAGACTAAGAAAGCTGGCTGAAGCTGTGAATGACGTGTGGTTCATCTCTCCAGCTGTGGGAAGGTGATGCCAGGCTGCAAGACAAAGCTGGAGAACCCAGATGCAGAGGGAAATGGGGAGATCTGCCTCTGGGGTCGGAACATCTTCATGGGCTACCTCAACATGCCCGACAAAACAGCCGAGGCTCTCGACCAGGATGGCTGGCTGCACTCTGGGGACCTGGGAAGACACGACCAGAAGGAGTTCATGTACATCACAGGAAGGATCAAGGGTGAGATTTACTGCCGTTAAGACTCAAAGTTCAGTTTTCCAATATTATCTTATTTTTGTCTTACTTCTGTAGTGTTGATTGAGATTGACTGAGACAAAACCAAATTAGATATCAGATATCAGATATCAGCTGATGGTAATTTTTTTTTATTCCATTACGTAAAAAACACACTTTTTTAGCCAACATATACACCATTATCTGTCTGTTGAATCTTTTTTTGGCACAGAGCTGATCATCACTGCTGGTGGAGAGAACATCCCCCCCGTGCCCATCGAGGATGCGTTGAAGACCGAGGTGCCAATCATCAGCAATGCCATGCTGCTCGGAGACAAGCTCAAGTTCCTCTCCATGCTGCTCACCCTCAAAGTAACCGACCTCCCGGCCCTGCAGGCACAGCCACTGACTGAATGAAACGAACACGATAATGACCCCTCTCTCCATTTCCACAGTGCGTCGTAGATGACAACGGTGAGCCCACTGATGAGCTGAGCCCTGAGGTTTTGGACTTCTGCCAGCAACGCGGCGTCACAGCGACCAAGGTGTCTGAGGTCATAGCCAGTAAGGAGCCAGTTATCTACAACGCCATTCAGGAGGGCATTGAGCGTGTCAACGCCAGAGCAACATCCAACGCACAGAAGGTCCAGAAGTGGGTGATAATGGAACGAGACTTCTCTGTCAGTGGAGGAGAACTGGGTGAGTAAATGGAGATTTGTTTTTGGTTTTTCTGCCTTGACTGTGTGTCCAAAATCTACGCAAAACAGCTATTCAGGTCAGAATTTTTTTCTTCATCGAATGCAAGAAAATCTAAAAACAAATAAATGCTTAGATATAAATTCTAGTGAAATAAATGCTAATTCTATGCCCACTTACCTATAGAAATGGAAAGGTACCTCCAGTGCAGCCCAACTGTTACAAAATAAAACAAAAAGACTGACTTAATAACTCTAATACACAAGAGAAATAAATACCAACTAAGAGGCTGATAAATACCTCATAGTCTTGTACGATTATTTCTTTTGCTATATGATGTTGGCCAGTGAAGAAAGGAAATTATAAATAAGGAACGAGAAAGTATTCATGACCAAACTCACTATTTTAGCGATTGAAGTGTTTCTTCTGATTTAAAGCATTGCCGCTTTGTAATCAGGTGACAACTCGTTACGGCAGCAGATGCCTGACGGCATTCCAATAGAGTTTGACATTTGTAAAGTCGAAACAGATCAAATCTTTACCATCATTTCCGCACTCTTTTGAGATTTGGATCAAATTACCCTCCTATCTTTTTATCTATACAGGGCCTACCATGAAGCTGAGGAGGCCCATTGTTGTGAAGATGTACCAGGAGAAAATAAACGAAATGTACCCAGCCGCCACCGACAAACAATAGACTACAGATTATTGCGATGAGAGATTCTGATGAAAAATTTGGGGCAGTGTCATGTTGAGGAATGTCTGGACCTCTTTGGACCTGGTTATTAAAAGTGCTCAACAGGTTCAGAATGAAAAGGGGAGAAGTCTTTATTCTGATTGTGCTGTTTTGCATATGAAATAGATCTTTGTGCTGCTATGTTTTAACATCTGTAATCAAGCTGTTTCTTATATATGCAGTTTCACTGTGCACTTTTTGTAAATAAATCATCCATATCCAAGCCAATTCCTGCCTTTAATTGTATGGCAGGTACAAATGAATTGTACCCTGTGACTTGGCACCAAAGCCAGATGGGAAACACTGGAAGTTGTGGATCATCATAAAGATTTTCTTGTGTGATCAGGAGCAGATGTATTTTATTAAAGACGCAGCAGTATCTATTTAAATGGTCCACAGCGTTAATTGCCAGTTTTCTGTCTCATGTTTTGTACATAAAATTATCCCCTGGCAAAGCTGCAGGTGTTTCATCTATAGATTGGAGGTGACGATTGAAGAAGTGTTTTTATATTGTAATAAGAATATTAATATTCTGAAGTTGACTAATCAGGAATCACGCATGTGAAAATGATAAAGCATACACTTGAATTTGTGCTCCATGTACAGATTGACAAACGCTGAAATATTTATTTAGATGATGTTCTGTGATTGTCATTAAATAAGTGATTTGGACAAATTGACCAACATGGCTTGAGCATTTTTCTTTTAAAAGGCGTGAATATGTTTCGTGTATACAGGAGGGATCTGAACTGTTGCTGTGATACATTTTAATATCAAAATATGATTCAGCAAGGGGCAAAATAGAGCAAGCTGGACTCTACAGACAATTGACATTGCTGAAACGATCATGACAAGTCCCTTTGCATTAGGCACTTTTTAATAGAGCAGGTCTAATCTGTACTCTTTATAACATTATATATTACATTTACATTTACATTTACATTTTTATATACATTTATAACATTTTCCATCAAGTGCTTGCAACAGTGGCAAGGAAATGTACACGATTTGATTAGATTTAAAGCAAAGCTCATTAAACAAGCACACTTGCGAAGGTTTTCATGTTAGTTTGATTCTTAGAACTAACACCAAATAATGTAAAGTGTCAATCCATTTTATTTTTAAATCTTTCACATAAAACTCTCATCAGTGTGTCTGAACTTTCAGAAAATAGAAAAATGCTGTTTAACCCTTCAATTATTTACAATCTCATTATCCAGAAGATTCATGTAGCCTTCTGTCAATTGATTGTGTCAAGTAACTGTGTATGTAACAAACAAACAAACAAACACATCTACAATGAGCAGTGCAGAAATGAATTCATTTGCAGTTTGTCTCACTCACTGATAACTTTACCATTTCTGATTTTGATTTAGTTTACTAATTTGTTCAGCACACACACAGTATTCTGTATCTGGTGTTTCATTTGGTGACCACAACTTCTGTAAAAGAACCTATTCCCTTTATGTTAATGAATTAGTTTGCATTCTTGGAAAACTGGTTGTGTTTCTTCTTGTTTCAGTCAGTTTTGGAGATGAAGTTACTATAATCTGTGACACAGAGTGCTTGTGAGAATGTATCTAAGCATCTTGTCCCCAAGCATTGTTGGAGTGTTTAACCTGTTTGTATAGTGCTGAACTTATGGCAGCATGTTCCTCACTGTGAGATCTAAGATAATAAGGTTCATTACCTCTGGTACATCGCTGTGTTACCAGAGCAGGGAAACAGATCGTGACCCATTTAACGAGAGCCGACTGAGAAACACGCAAAGACAACAATCTTCCACTGTGCCTCAAGTGGACACAAATGCTGAGGTAGTCAAATAATCGTATCATCTCTGCCTCTCCGTTTTTTATCAAAAGTAACATCATATTCTGACTCATCTCAGATTAGATGTCCAAGTCGAAATCATAAGCATCCAACCATAAAAAGGATGTTCAGGAGGGAGAAACTTCTAAGAATGTTGAATCCAACCTGCAGATGGTATTGTTTTTAAAATGCTAATGTTCGCAAGTACTCGAGTGCTTGGTTTAATCTAAGAAACGATAAAAGTAACTGATGATTTATTTATTCATTTATTAATTATTATTATTTATTATTGATTTTTTGGGGCATTTCATTACAACCCACCAGTTGTGGAGTAAACCTCATTATACTGCATGTTGAGCTCTCTCGCTTCTATTTTACAGAACCAAAGAGCCAATCCAAAAATAATATATTTTACAGGTCACCATATACACTGTTGTATAAAGTGTATAAATATATAGTATTTGTCCATACTTAGACTGGTATTTTATGTTTATGTATGTCTCCGCTCTCGCCTGTTCATGGACTTTCAACTTCTAACTGAAATTGAATACACTGCAGACGAATGTCTGGTGTGTGTGTTAGTTAGCTATTTAAGGACAAACAACTGAGCCTTCATCAGTTTCATCATTTATTCATTTGTGTATTTCATTTTCATATAAAGGTATTCTTGAACACATGGTGCCGCATTTTCTGAATTCTTTCTGACTGATTTTCTCGACTTTTTGAGGTAAACCCAAAATAGTTTTAACCTCCTGCTCCTCGATAAGGCACCACACTGACCTCAAGTGGCTGTAATATTATCATACAACAACATCTGTAAGAGCAGTTAAATGAGAGCAGACTCATAAGGCAGTTACATCACTGTATCCATTAGTCAACTGTGAAAGCAGGAAATAGATTGAACATCGAGTACACAATCTGCAGATTTTGGTGCTCAAGCATTTTTCATCATTGTTATCACCAAACACTTCCATTTGCCTCTGTTGTATAATACAGACATCGCAACACCTAAACAATTTCAGAAAATTGTCTGCACAAATGTTTGCACTTGTCTATAATTTGGTAGTAATGGCGACTCCCTTCTTGACCCAAGCATTGCTGTTGAGCAGAGAGAGCATGAAGCGAGCAACATCTCCTCTTCCCACCGCGCTGCCTGCAGGGTGGCCGTTGCCGTCGGGCACAAAGTAACCCTCGTGGGTCAAGAACTCTTGAGCTGTAAAAACCCCAGAGATGAAAAGCACAGTTAAAGGCACTTGGCCCTTCAGTTAGTGGAAGTCAAGTCAGTGCTGAACTCACATGGAGATTATTGGTATTTGTGCACTGAGGCACATTCATTCTCATTAAAATGGCTTTAAGTAATAAGAACGCATGCTAACAAGCTGGAACTATGTCTAAATGGATCCTGAGGCAGTTCGTCTAAACGCTTTCCTCAAAAAAGCTTTTGGCTGTGTCACCCTGACAAACTGACATGCTCCTGATTATTAAATCAATCTACATTTCTTGAGTCTGCTCAAAGTTTTGTTTCTTTACCTGAGGCCGACAGGTTCTTGAGGCCCGGTGGACGCACCACAGTCCAGCTGATGTCTTCGGTGTTTTGCAGAAACTGCTCCATCTCATACATGTTTGTGAGGACGGTCCGGATCATGGGCAGCAAGAGGAAGCGGATGAGATAAGATGACTGAGTTCCAGAGTTAGCTAAATATGAAAAACAAACAAACAAACAAAATCGTTGAGTCCAGGGATTACAACCTCAATTCAAAGATTAAAGAATAATCGAAGCACAATAGAAAGAACATCTTAAGTTGAAATATAAGAGGAACAACAAAGCACAAACTGTAGTGGACTTACGCTCAGTGTACCAGGAGGTCATAGTGATGACCCTGTTCACCCGGGCCTCTCGCATGGCAGTGACCATAGCGTTCATGGACATGGTGTAGCCCGTCACCACCGAAAAGAAGGAGGCCGGGAAACCGAGGCAAGACATGATCACATCCTGTCCTTTAAAATGAGGCTTCAAGCTGTCTGCGGAGAAAATGTCTGCTTGTACCACCTGGAAGTAGACAAAGAAACATGCATTTTAAAACTGTGTGCTCTACTCTCAGGTTTTGTTTTAGTATTCCAGGGTGAGAACAAGAGCCAATTACATGCAATTATTTCTTGTCTGCCCCCCCCACAGACACACACACTCTCCGCCGCAACTATAAATATTTTCATTTGTCTATATTTTTTCATTAGGCTAAAATTTCGCCTAATATAAAAATCTAAAGGATCTGGTTGTTTTGCACCAAACCAACAATGGGTTAGCTTGGCTATCAATACTCGATAAGTTCTCTATCTCATCCGTGCCTCTCAGTCTCGAGCTTATTGGTACAATATCTGTTGCAGAAATTTGATTTCCAAAGAAAACGTGATGCGTGTTATCTTAAAGAAATTACAGCATAACCCTCTCGGGTTTATGTCACGGTTTCAGTTAACTGTGAAGTCAAAAAGGTGTTTAAATAAACCAGACTTATTTTTGCAGTGCTGTTGTTAAGTCAACATTGTTCTCAGCCCCGTTGTGTTCACAAAATTAAACCCTGATTGCTACCAAGGAATGATTTTTGACCACATTACAGAAAGGTAGAAGTCTTTCCCCTTACATAACCCTCATTTTAACACAAGGCAGCATTTATCATGCAACTTTGCAAACTGAACTTTGAACCCAGCATGCAGTGAGCAGCAGTAATGATCAGCTTGCAGTCATGCAGCACAAAAATATGACACCATCAGTGTCAAGTTACCTTCAGATTGTCATGATGCACCCCCAGTTTTCCTGGGTTCCTGACAACGGCGGTGACAATGTGACCCTGCTGCAGTGCCTGGTTGACCAGATAGTGACCAGTCTGCCCCGTGGCTCCGAGCACAGCGACCTTCATCCTCACGATGTGTTGAAGGCTCTGACTTCTAAAACCTTAATGTGGGCTGGTTCCCTCCCTGTTTTACAACCAGAAGTGTAAAAAAATGATTATCATGGTAAAAGACGCCTTCTTATTAATATACATTAGTCATCTGACAAATTTTTTTGCTTATAACGTAGATAAATAAACTTTGACTTCTTTAGTGTCACTTATCAAACAAAAATCTTAATCTCAAAAGACACTAAATCTCTGTGAGCAGTTGAGCCACAAAAAATGTATGACGCACAATGAGGACATTACAGGATAGAATGGCATGCCAGGATTGAATGACTACTTCTTTGATTATTAATTAGTCTTTTTAAATAAATAGAGGCAAAGCCAAAACAAACAGAACTTCAATGAAATCTGCAGCCATATAAAACTATTTTTGGGGGCAAGCAATTAATTGCAAATTACTGGAAATTTTACTTAGACTCAAACTAAGACTCAAGAATGCCCCAGTTCAGCGACTGAGAAATAAAACTTGAGCCAGAACAGAATGTGAAATGATGTTTGCATACTTGTGTACCCAGTCGGGGCCGAATGAATTACCCTGCAGGGGTAGACAGTGAGGTTGTTGGTCAGCTGCTCGCTGAGGATACTAAGCGGATATTGTTAGGTCAATCTCAAATGACGGAGTTTGGGAAATCGATGATGATGTTTTTCTTAGTAGCTAATACAGTAGCTGCTATGTTCGAGCTGGACTAGACAGGTCGGCAGAATAGATGAGTGCAACGCCCTTCTCTTTCAAATATGAAGCAGTATTGCCATTTTGTAACTATTGAAATCAACTATGTCTGAAATTCAGCTTTCTGTCCCCCAGTCTGAGGACATTGTATTTGCCTTTATTTACATCTCAACTATTCCGCTTCTCTGCTGGAGCAACTGCAATTTACAGCAACAGCCACATCTTTGGACTGAAATCATTTCACCGCCAGCATGACAGTTTTGTTCAATCCAGGATGGACATTTCTGGATTAAATGCCTCTCATCCTCCAATTCTTTTTAGATGTTTCCAGGGAAATTATAGTGATTTGATGGCAATGGACGACAAAGATGAAAGCCCTCTGACTGTGACCGTATTTCAAATTTGATTTGATTTACATTTTCAATGTGTGTTCAGATATGACCGAAGTTGCTTCAACGGGCTTTTCCACCAGAGATTTGATCCAGCAGGTCTGAATTTGAAAAAGTGGGTCACATTAGGAGTACTTGAATTTAATACTACTCCCTCATAAGGGGTGAAATTACAATTGAGCCAATACAGATTTATGCATCTCCCAGGAAAATACCTATGATTTAAAAAAACAAAACAAAACTAAGCTTTGATGTTATGTGTGAATGCAGATTTAAAAACAGCCGGATGTCACGGGTAGCATCTTGCGTGGCTTTCAATTCAACCCAGACAAGCAGGCCACTGTGCTCTCTACCACAATGTGACGCTTTTGATGGTACTCTACCACTTACTGTATAACACACAAAAAAAGGACAGCCAATGCAGCCAATGCATGAGACCTTTAATATGAGGCCAAACACCAGTCAGTCAGAAACCGAAGAAGCCTCTGGGGTGGGAGATTTTGATACAACTTTTCTTGGATAACATGTTACGCTCTCAGTGAGGAAACATGTTTTCCTCTGCTGTGTGTGCAGCTAATCACTGCAAACAGATAATACACTCTGAAGGACTTAATGCCATTAAAGGCAGCAGTGATCTCAAATGTAGCTGAACTGGTAATCCCATCTAAAATCTAAACTCAGGTTCAGCTGTCTGTTTATGTCTTTCAACAGACGGACGTCAATGTTTTTAAGGGGGGGGATAAAAATCTTCATTCTGCCATGATCAGAAAACAAGCAGTTACACAACCTCCACGAAAACACTTCTCTGATTGCTTCTACAACTAACACACAATCAAATACAAAATGTAACCCTGAACCAAACAGCAGCACTGCAGGTGCTGACCTTCAGTGATACAGAAAAGGGTGGACAAAATAATGGAAACAGCACAAATGAGCAAACATCTCTGCAGCAGTTTTATCAGACAGCTTCAGTTTCGGGCGTAATCTGGTGTTTGTCTTTGTGTTTTCCGCAAACATTAAAACGCCTCCAACGTTGTCCAGGAAGCCAAACAACGAACTGCACAAAGCGTCACCTGCTGCATTTGACCGTGTCCCTCCTGAATAACACACCCAACGTTAAACACTGTCCCGGGAGAAGACGGGACGTGCTGCTGTGGCTCTGAACGGTCGCTGCAGTTGTCAACAATCCGACATTCTTCAAACTCACCTCTGCCGTCAACACTTCCGGTCCGTCAGCGGCGCGTTCAAGAGCAACAGCGCTCAGGTACGTTTGGAAAAGCACCAGCTTTCTAAACATCGAGTTTAACTTAATATTATGTTTCGATTACATCAAGTTTGACGTAAAAGCTGAATATCACAAGTTAATCAAACTTAAGGCTGACGTGTAGGCCAAGGTATTTAGTCTGTTGTCAGAAAATGAAACACGCATTACAAATGTTTACTAATAAAAAATACGTCCTTTTGTTTGGCGTTACTCGCTTTGCCTGTAAAATGTTTCTTTTATAGGAATTTTTTCTTTGTTTTTGTGGAAAAAAACAACAAACAAACATCGTTAGGTGGCAGTAGTTTCCTTATGGCGGTATTTTGAGTCCAAATTGTAATTTTTCTGATTAAATTATGTTTTTTTTTCATCAAGTAATCTTAGCTGTAAACCATTTGTGAAACTTTAACCAAAATGATATGACAATGTAACTTATCTGTGATGGTTTCTTTCTATTCTTTCAGTCCGGCCTCAGCAGGCCAGTCTTCAGTTCAGTTCAGGTCAGTCTCCACAACTCGTACTGCTGAAATGAAACATGAAGGCATCATTTGGCTGAATATTTGCCAAGATCTCACAAGGAAGTCATGAATTCTTCCTGAACTGTGTAAATTACTTTTGTGTTCACATGCAAACACCAGCCTGTATTCACCTGCAACCAAAAACACATCCAAAACCACACACTGGCCGCACTCGTGTTTGCTCGTGCACTTTGCCATCTTCCTATATAAAGGCCATTCTAGTCGCATCAAGTCATTAGTTCAAGTAATCCACTTGAGGCCTGGCGCCTTGATTATGAGATCACACAGAGGGACTGAACCCTGAAGCAGCCTCAGCGCAGACTGGGGGCTGCTGTACTGTGTGGATAGATTCACACACACGTGTTGTCTGTGGTGAGCAACTGGACGCTGCTGTCATTCATCCACCCACAATGACTGGTCTAAATGTCATTCTGCAGCTCTTGGCCTAATCCTGGTGGACTGGTGGAGGATGAAACTGAACAAATGGCTGTTTAAATGCGACACAAGTTGTTAACAGCCGAACAACTTGGGACCTGGTGACTGGAAAGGTGAGGTAACCACTAAAGTAAGCAGCTTATGTCTCTTAGTAGTGGCACGTTTTAAAAAATTTCTTCAGTAGATAAACTTATGCTGAAAAGATTCAAAAGGGCAGTCAAAGGACTGAAACTTAGTTTTAGTTTTAGGACAGAAGACAATCTGTAACATCTTAAAAGGTTACAGATTGCTTTCAAGAAATTGGTTGAAGCACTTGTGTGATTTTATTATTATTTTTTTTTATTGTGGTATACTTCCCTGAAGTGTTATTTTCCTTTTGCTGAACAAGTCATCATGTAGAGAATTTGATCAGATCAGACCTGAGAATTATCCCCTTTTATCTTTAACATATGACAAAAGTCAACCATCTGGTCTTTTAGGTTGGCCCTAACCAGCTATGTGAAACAGGAAAGTTAGGATCAACCGCAGCTCTATCAATGTGACATTACTACATTTAAAACATAGGTTTTTCATTGGAAATGTAATCTATAAAGAGCTGTTTGGTCCTGATTTGCCTCAAAATTACAAAAGGACATTTGAAATTGCAGTTTCCTTGATGTGTGTCTTATATATCATTATTAGTTTACACCTTTGCATAATTTGGTCCAAAACAGCCCTCTGCTTCAGGATTGAGGTCACAGCAGTCGGGTGTGAACCAGCAGATAACACGATTAAAAGGTCACAAAGTCCAACCTCCCTCAGCCTCAGGTCGCCTGTTGAGACCAAGCCAACTTCCTTTTCTTTAAGAATGAAAGAGGCCCAAATGATTTATTATTTAGAAGTGTGTGATTAGTGGATCAGACTCTCAGTGTGTTCTTATATTTTGAAGTGTTTGTGATTGCAGAAAGACACACAGCCTTTCAGAATATCCGCTTCAAAATCATTTTACTGTAGTTAAAAATATAAGTAGATGCATAGATTGAAATCTGATCTGATATTTAGAAGATTTTTCACCAAAGGTTAGTTTGAGTTCTGTGTGGTGATTTTGTGTTCTGTGGTGTTTTGAGCAGGAACAGTCATGGGATGTGGCGTCACAAAGTCAGAGCAGTTCCACAAACACTCTGGAAAAGGTAACCATGATCCTGCTGATAATTTAACTGAAACTTACAAGTCTCCCTTTACATGTTTTTTTTATTGTTGTTGTTGTCTTTTGGGTATTTAATGTCTCCGTATTTCTTTTGTCTTCCTGTTCTTATCCATGCAGCCGTAACAAGTAAGCCACACTTGTCTTACCTTCTGGTAGCTGTTTGCTAGATATTACGTTCAAATTGCACTGATCTGGATCTGGGAGAAAAAACAACTTTAACTTAAGCAGAAATAAAACTTTTACAGACATTTTATTCAGGCAGAACATAAACAAACTGTACGACATAATATTTACTTCAAGAAAACTAAAACACACAGGGTTGTTAGTAGCAACTTCTTTTCCTCATCCATTGGTAAAATGAAAATGAATTAGCTGGTTATTCATTTCTATCAATAGTCTAACCTTTGTGCTATTAATTATATTGTTAATTATATTATTAATTAAATTGCTGCAACAAACCAAGACTTAGACCAAGACCATACTCTAGCTTCCACTAATCAAATATATATACTTATACCTATTAATCCAAAGCAGTGATTTCCTCCCTAGTTTCATTTGAAAAACTAAAGTATGGAAAATGATATGATAAATGACATCAGCGTCAAAAGTGGATCTGATGGATTTCATTCTTCCTGATCACCAAACTTCAGCTTTAAAAGCTGCTGTCCTGATTCAGCGATGGTACCGTCAGTATGTGGCCCGCACAGAGATGAGACGGAGATACACCTGGCACATTTTCCAGTCCATCGAGTACTCCGGAGAACAGGCTCAGATTAAGGTTAGAAACGACCAGAGAAAATCTAGTGTTCACTGTTGAGAAACAATGCCACAAGTTTCAAGCTCTCGTCTCTCTTCCCCGTACAGCTTTATAATTTCCTCGGCTACCTCATGGACAATTTCACACCGTCAAGCAGCGAACGTAAGATTTCACATTTCAGACACAAACTGTGTGGTTCAGAAATTTCCTCGTGTCACCAAAAACTGAAACGCTTGGATCGAAAATGTTTTCTTTCAGGGAATTTGATCTCACACATCTTCAGAGAGAACGAGGTTTGCCGGGACGCAGAATGGGAGAGGTACTTCTGCTACCAGAACATCGAGGTGCCAGAGATTTACTCTGGACCACACCTCACCTTCCCTCTGACGGTGGAGCAGGCGATGGGGCTGGTGGAGGCCTTCAGGATGAAGAAAGTAGGTGCACAGCAGTTCACTGCTGCTTTCCATCCTGAGACGTGATTCTTCAATACTAAAATAAAAAGCACGATCTATAGTTTTAGAATTTAGAAACACTGGGCCATGAGAAATCTCATACAGTCATACAGAAACATAAATACTGCATATGAGTTTTAAGTTAAAAAAACTGATAGAAAAAATAGAAAATTACATGCTTTAAACATTTGACATACTTAATTCTATAATTCCGTTATTTTCCATTTTCCTCACTGTTGTATAAAATTGATAATTTGAGTGAGAAAATCGTTCCTATATCCCTGATCACCGTTAACAACAACAAGAGCTGTCATGGGAACACAGGACATTTTTGCCATCTGCTTTGAATACCAAAGACTGCGACAAATGTGTGGTTGTTTTCCTACGTCAGCCACTTTTTGTGACTTTGAGCAGCCCGCAAAAGCGCCTGTAGACATCTTGCTAACAAGTCTCTCTCCCAGTAGCAGCTGCACTCACGCTACGTCCTCCAGCTCCTGCTCGAGACGTGGAAACTGCTCCGGATGTTTCCAAATATCAACCGCATCTCCACCTGCCACAGCAAAGAAATCACTATTTGCGGTGAGCTGAAAATAATCCATGATATTTTTCTGTTGAGGGTTGTAAGGGATGATATTCATTGTGTTAACACGTGTCCTCTTTATTACAGGCGATCTGCACGGACAACTGGAAGACCTGCTGCTGATTTTCTACAAGGTTGGGATCTCATCTTCTGAATGCTGAAAGAAATCTGATTTAGAGCCACGCCCAAGCATGGTTTTCTTTAACTTAGCAGCTGTGTTTAGTATTTTTTTAAGTTTAGATTACAGATGGGTATTTTTATTTAAATGGCAGTAGCAGGGCTTCATCCATTGATCAGTAATTTACTTGAATATTTTTATATGTTTGGAGAAAAAAAAAGTAGAAACTTATCTGAAGTCCTAAAAGCCCAACGTGACATCTTCAGTAAGTTTCTCCATCCTGTCCAAAAATGTCTACAGTACATGCATATATAGAGGTGATATCACAGAAATGTTGATATTTTATTTAGTCTCTCAATAACTTGGACAATTAACCGATAAATGACACAATAGTCATAATAAACATCTTCTAAACTTGTTTAAAACAAAGTTGTTTGTTTCTCTCCTTTTTGTGGGCTCATCCATATTAATTAACAGCCCGTGTGCAGTGTGTGGTATTTTGTTTACATTTGCAGAGTGACCTTTTGAAACAAGCTGTTGTTTCCACTACAGAATGGCATGCCCTCTTTGGAGAAGCCCTACGTGTTTAACGGAGACTTTGTAGACCGAGGCAAAGACTCCATTGAGATCCTTCTTATCTTGTTTTCATTCCTGCTCGTTTATCCCAGTGATGTCTACCTGAACAGGGGAAATCACGAGGATCATATAGTCAACCTGAGGTAAAACAAATGGGCCAGTTTTTTTTTTTACTGACTCCTCCCAAATTCATTAGGTTTAACTAAACCGTCATTTTCCAACTTGTGTTTCTGTCTCCTGTTGGTTCAGGTACGGTTTCACAAAGGAGGTGTTGACTAAATACAAGGTAGATTTATATAACATCTTACTTTGTTTACTCCTGATTTTTGCTTGTCAGATTAATGCATGGAGCCAAAATGTTTCCTTACCTCTGCTATCTTTAGAACACCAAATCAAAATAGTTCCAACCACCATCGCCTACGCATTCCTGCTAAATCCTGATATAAGCTGACTTACTTCCCCATACAATACTAGTTACTGCTCCAAAAAGCTAAGAGGATTTGAAGTCATCAAGTCTGTTGCCTGCAGGACATCTGACACTGTTGATGGCTTCTCATGAGTCAGTGAAGTTGATGGGGTCCACAGATGACCTTAGATGTCCCGAATGTTCCATCCAATTAGAGATACATGCTGCAGAAGAACTTACCAAATGAAAAGATCAAAAATTCATCAAGACACCTGAGAGCAGGGAGAATAAGATTATCTCCTGTTTGTGTTTCTCCTCAGATGCACGGCAAACGGATCGTGAAGCTGCTGCAGAAAATTTTTAGTTGGTTGCCGTTAGCAACAGTTATTGACCAGAAGGTGCTGGTTCTCCATGGAGGGATCTCTGACACCACAGACCTCAGCCTTCTTGCCAGACTGGACCGACACAAAGTGAGGAAGCTGTTATTGAAACTGCATGAAATATAGATATGCCCACACTGATTCCATGTCCTTAAACTCTGTGCTCTTCTCTGCACTGTCCCAGTATGTTTCAGCACTGAGGCCTCCAAAGAAGAGGCTCATGAGCTCAGTGGGGACGTCCATCGATTCAGACGATGAAATCTGGTCTAACAGCAGATTCAACCAGCGGCGAACCTCTCTCACGTATCCCAAACCTCTGGGAGAACGCGACAGCTTCCAGAACCGCTCGCTGCAGGACTTCTCTGACCGGCTCAAAGCTAACGTCGTGGAGAATGAGCTGGAGCCCCAAAGTCGGAGACCGTCCATTTTCAACTCTGTCACCACCAGATCAGAGAAAGAGATTACTCTGTCTGTGTCGTCTGACTCTGCCTACAGTGACACCATGGAAGAGTGGAAACAGGTGATGAATGAATATTGAGCGCAGGAACCCTGAGACAGATTTCTGTCCCCTTTAACGCCATTTAAAACGTCGCCTGCTCCCTCCCGTCGCCTTTTTGTTTCTGAGTACAGGCTGTAGAAGTCCGGGGTGTCCTCTGGCTCTGCTGCTTGGTGGCAGTTCAGCTGAAGTAACATACGGTAGTCAGTAGACTCTCTGTAATGTAAAATTGTGCTTTTGGTTGGCTGGTTGTCTCAATTAAACCACAACACTCAACAACAATTACAAAACCTTATTTTATGCATTTCAGATTTAGAGATTGTACCCCTCTATTTTGCTGTTAAACAGGAAGTCCTTTATACTGTTGATTGACAGACTGCCCAGTGTGACTAATGGCTTTAATCCTTATGCAGTAACTGAAAACAAAATAATCCATTAAATTAAAAATCTCCCTGCTGTCATTCCAATGTGCTCCCAGATTCTGGACCTGCTGTGGAGCGACCCGATGACCCCGGACGGCTGCATACCCAACGAAGTGCGAGGCGGAGGCTGCTACTGGGGCCCCGACGTCACAGAGGACTTTCTGAACAAGCACAATCTGCAGCTCATTATCCGCTCCCATGAGTGTAAACAGGATGGTTACGAGTTTTGCCACAACCGTAAGGTGAGCTCAGACACTGATGGCCCATTGGGAGACCAATAATAATCCTCCTGATGATAAGTTTCCAGCTAAATAGGTCACTTACATTGTTGCAGATGTGTTTCATTAAAGCCTCGGGTAGCTATTTAATGAATTTAAATATGAAACCTCCTTTTGATTTCATTCAGGTCCTCACTCTGTTTTCTGCCTCCAATTACTACGACGTTGGAAGCAACAGGGGCGCCTACGTGAAGCTGGGCCCAGACCTTATGCCTTATATGATTCAGTACCAGGCCAGCAACCTGACCAGAGAGCTCTCTGTGAGACAAAGGTACAAAAAATGACCAGAAGATATTTGTCCTAATGATGTAAATCATTGGTTTGGTTTTAATGAGATAATCCATACATTAAAAAATATTAACATGACATGAACCATGTATAGTAGAGCTCCTACAAACCACAAGCTCTAAACAGTGCAAAGAGTGTTTATGGAGGTGAAACATAACGGGATAAAAAGCAGTAAAAGTTCAAATGAGTTAATGACCCCGAGTCACAGTAACAAAACAGATAGTTGTGCCATGCAAAGCATGAAAAATCTATGCTTCCTTCTACACATTGCAGCAGTTTCTGAAGATCTCCCATCATCTAGCGAGCTGCTTCCAATTTTGACCCCCTGATATTGAGAAGATTTACATCCAAAAGCATCAAGTCTTTGATTTATGAACTTGCTGACTACTGTGCTTTTCTTGGTCACTTGTAAGATAAATTTGAATCAAGTCGGCTTTTTAGTGTAACGACAGGTGTGTTGTAACTAATGTTTGTATCATTTCATTAATATGAGACAAGATGTCATATTAATATGCACGTTAACATTTTGTATATTTCTGAACATTTCCAAAGTACTGAATTGGTTTTCTGCTTTTGGAGCTGCAGCAAACTTCAGACCTGTTTCTTTCAACTTGTCTTACCTAGTAATTTTTTGCATGAGCCATAACGGTGCTGAGAGTGTAACGTGTTTTCATCTGGTCTGCAGTATTGGGCGAACCGAGCGCTCAGCCCTCAAAGTCCTGCGGGAGCAGCTCTTTGCGCACAGGTCTGACCTTATCTGTGCCTTTAAAAAGTTCGACAGCAACAAAACAGGTGGGTGTAGTGTGAAAATCCGTGAATCAGTTCAGTCCTCAGAGGATCGGGTGGCATTTAATTTCCTCACAAACGTCAAGTTTCTCATGGTGTTCTCAAAGCACGATGTCTGCATGCGGAGAAATGTGAACTCCCAGCTTTGTGCCGTGTGAGGAACATTATAATTTTTAACAAAAGAGAACATTTAATAGTTTCACAGAAAACCTAATCAGCTGAACGGGCATTTAATTTAGCCCTTCATCTAAGTGACACCCCTCCACACATCTAAAAATATGTGCATGAGAAATGTGTTTGAAAGGCTCCACTAAAACGCGATCAGGAGCTTCCTGATGCATCATAATCTTAATCATCAGAGTTCACTTGTGTGTGTCATGTTTGTAGTGTCTCGTGATTTCAGCTACAGCAGGCAGCTACAAACTGACAGCTAATGTTGTGGTTTCTTATTGATTGCATACTTAATACTTTATGATGTGCGATTAATAAAGTAGTACTCGATCTGTAATGAGACATGTTGGACTCACAAACAATTTTTAATGCCCTCTTGGATTTTGTGGTTACTTCTGTATTTTCACAACTCTTGGAAGATTAAACACAAAGGACTGGTTAAAAGGTTTAAACACGTTTTAGTAGTTAATATTGTAGTAATTAGTCATACAGAGGTCACTCTTACCATTCATTTTTTAAATAAACAAACAAACTAAAATTCCTTATTATTTATAAGCTGATATATGTGCCGGCTTTAATGAAACAGACCCACCTCCAAATGTGGTTGGTATGAACGTTTAACAAATATTAGTAGGTGATTTGGCTCCAGCATCCGAGCGACCCTGATGGTTAGGAGGTAGAAAAAGAGAGAGCAGGAGAATGGTCAAAACTGGGCCAACTTCTCCTTCCTCCTCTGTCAGGTCTTGTGTCTCTCAGTGAATGGGCCAACGCAGTGGAGAGTGTGATGCACCTCAATCTGCCCTGGAGGATGCTGCGCTATCAGCTGGTCACCTGTAAGACCAGCGATGGTGTGATCAACTATTACGAGTGGTTCAACCAGCTTGCCATCGCAGGACCCAACACAGATGTAAGTACAAAAGTAGACTGGTTTGTTTTTAAATAACATCCGTGTTGCCCAATCGCCAAACTGAACTCAACCTGTGAGTGGCATAGAAAAAAAAAAAAAAACAGACACATTCACAAAAAAATATAAAATGGATTCAAACATGACTACAGCTGTGATTTAAATGAGATTTAACAAGTCCAAAAAGTCAGAATAAGTTTACAATATTAGTAATAGGAGTAGTAATGATATAAAGGCCGAAGCATCTCACAGTTGGGTTGCTGTTGTTTTTTTTTTTTTTGTTTTGTTTTGGGTTTTTTTTGTTTTTTTGTTGTTCACGTTTTCTTGTTTTTACATGAATTCGTCTTTTCAGCACATTGACCAGAGTCTGCTCGAGACTTTGTATCGCCATCGCTCCACCTTGGAGACCATTTTCAGGATCGTAGACACAGACAACTCAGGTAAATAATTTATTCATCATTGAAACAAGTTACATGTAAACTGGGGAACATCTACACATTTTCTCCTTCACATGCTTCTTAAAGAGAAAATTCATCTTAAAATATGTTTCTTTCAGGTTTCACTGCAAATGACCCAGAAATCAGTTAGATTGTTTTTAAGGTGTTACATTATGCATCGACATCTGGTAATCACACGGGAAAAAGAGGTTGCATTTTATTTATTAATTTATTTTTTATTTTCAAGCAACATAAAAGCAAAAATAAAAATAAGAAGAGGATTTGGCAAAAAAGAATATATAAAATATAATAATAAAAACAAGAAATACAAGATCATTAATTGGTTATGTCATAGACAATGAATCTACATTTATCTCAATCTCCAACAAAAAGCATTTTATTTTGTATTCTTCGTTTAATCATGCTGTTGTAATCATCTAAAGTTGATTGCTCTTCTCTTGTTTTTTGATTGAAATAAGAGCCAAAGAAAAATGTAGTGTGTGTGTAGTGAAAAATGTGTATTGTAATGTAATGTTCAATCAATCAGAAATAATCAGAAGCAAAAAGAGTTTTTTGTTTGTTTGTTTTTTTTTTTCTTCCTGATTAGCAGCTTAGTGAAATTACTGTAGTGACTCTAAAAAGGTTTTCCTCGGGGTTAAGTGTGTCAGGGCTTCGTTAAATGTTTGTTGTGTCCAGTTTCAGACGTCTGCTGACTTCCTGGTCTGTTAATCCACCTGTAGCGTTCCTGAGAGGCCACCGCAGATTACTGCCCTCTGAATCCTCCCAGTTAAGACGAGGATTAACCCACTGATCTACTGGCCCCTCCGCATCTGCCTCCACATTTTCCATCCTTTCGCTTCCATCCACCTATAACCTCCTCACATTTAACCTCCTCCTCCTCAGGCTTCATCACCATCGAGGACTTCCGGCAGACCTGGAAACTGCTGAGCATTTACCTAAAGATGGAGATCACAGACGAGGCCATCTGCGACCTGGCCATCGCCATCGACAGCAACCAGGACGGCAGCATCGACATCGACGAGTTCATGGAGGCCTTTCGCCTCACGGACAAAAAGAGCCGTCTGGAGCGAGGGCGCAGTATGTTCATGGGCACGGCACCTGACCTCACCAAGCTGGAGGGGGACCCCAACATTTGAGCGGACGGAGGAAAGAGAAGACTGAAGACAGACAGAAACCTCAGCTCAGACTCTTCGGCAGCCAGCCAGGCGAGGGGACGACGGGGAGGTGCAGCCAACCAAGCTGTTTTAATGACGCACATAAAGACGTAGGATACCACTGAGCAACAGCCCGTGGGGATCACACAGGATTATACGGAGGTTAGGGTTCAGGGAGTTTCACAACCAATGTTCATTTCACTTTTTGAAGCAGAGAACGTGTGGATGAAACACGACTACATAAACAGAGTGTAGTCTAGAAAAGTTCAACTGTTGCAAACATAAAATATACAAACACAATCACATGAAGGCTGTGTGATAACAATATTAGATACTATCATCAGTTCCTATCAAATTTTAAGCGTTTAATATTCACGTTTATCATTTTTAACAACAGAAATGGGTTTGACTCATGAACATTTTTGAAAATGGAACATTTGAGAAAAACTCGATTTGACTTGAATCTCGAAAATCTAATTTCAAATCTAGCTCCCAAAGAAAAAGTGAGAATCTTAAACTGAAGGCGGAATCATAAACAGATGTTTTTGTTTTTGTTTTTTTTTTTTATTTTTATTGAAACATACTAAACCAATCAAAGAGGTGG
Organism: Echeneis naucrates; assembly: GCF_900963305.1. Classification (NCBI taxonomy): domain Eukaryota; kingdom Metazoa; phylum Chordata; class Actinopteri; order Carangiformes; family Echeneidae; genus Echeneis; species Echeneis naucrates. The sequence continues at coordinate 16,563,196 of NC_042519.1, forward strand.
ATATTAATTTTTTTAAAAGGCATTCATTGTTAAAGTGCTGTTTCATAAAATGTAGGAAAAATTGCACATCGCTAGAAACTTTTGTTCAAAGAAACATTCAAAAGACAGTGGTATTAATTTTAAGGTGTCAGTGTGCAGGCGGTACTCTGGTGGACAACAGCCTTATATCTACATGCAACATGTTTGTGTAGTTAGACTCCTGCACACGTCATAGGTATTAGACACCAAACAAAACAAACATGATGAGCGGCAGATTACCGTGCCGCTCATCAATTTATGTTGCTGGTGCCTTAGCAGCAGAGGAGTTTTTACTTGAGGAGGGGAGGCAACGTCTAGGGGAGCACTGAGGATGTTTTATATCGGTGCCAACTGCCACCTTGTCCAAAAAGGTGAAGTCGAGTTTATATCCAGTTGACTTTTGGGAGTATTGTGTCTGCTTCCCAATTGTTGCTTTGAAGCCCAGGAAAGTTGGACATTCTGGTGACGTAGAGTTAACATTGTCTTATGAGTTAGATATTCTCAGTACTGTTGTTTTTATAATGTCTAGTACTGTTTGACACAGCTGACAGAGACAGATGAAAGCATCAGTAAGTAAGATTTAATTTTTTTTTTTTTTGCATGTTTTCAACCATGTGCAACTATTGTAAATATATTTCTCAGTCAAACAATTTATTGTATTTATTTGTGTGTCTTATCTTTTCATCAAATGATAAAAAATAGGTTTGGTTAACAAATACACATTTTCCAGTTATTTGATCTTTCCTCATTTTCTTAGGTCACCTTATTTTTGACCATTTCAAAGTCGCTGTCCACAGTCATAACAACAGATCTGCATTAATATCTTTAATCATTCAGATTAACCTGATCTAAAATAAAAACAAGATATGAAAAGCAGATTTTTTTTTTTTTTTTTGCTCAATTTATCTCATGGTATTAATAATATTATGTTGTTTTTATCCTTCCAGAGAAGTCAGATTAACTGTAACAATTACCAGCAGGGGGCATAAAAGACCATTGAGTACAACTTAATGTGGGCGGAGAGGCAGATGTTCCACTCCAAAAACACTGGAAGAAAAAAGTTGCATTCAAAGTCCAATGACACCAAAAGTAGGTGAGTTCATAAATGTATGCCTTGTTACTGTTGATGGTTATTTTTGTTAATGATTGCTCACTTCATTTCATGTTTGGTTTCTAAAAAACGCAGTTATAATGATATTGATAAGCTTATTTCATCAGACCAAAAGTCTAAACGATTAATAAATAACTGAAACAACCAGAACATATTCACATTTAAAATGCTGCACGCATGAAAAACATCTCGCAATTTTTCCAGTAAAAACTAGTTGGGTTGTTTCATTAATTGGATCACAAGAAATTAGCTCTTCATATCTTTTGGCAGCAAAAAAAATCAGCTATAAAGACTTCAAAAGCTGTAAATAAAAGTAAAAGCAAACAAACAACAATATTTTCCTTTGAGAAGTTGGAAATGCTGAGTTACAAACACAGGAGCAGGAATTTATTCTGAAGGACGATACATTTCCAGTTGACCACTGACCGTGACTTTAATACCAGAACTGATTAAAGATATGAAAAAGAACAAACCCGCACTCATTTTAACAGGTAATAATTGTCTGAGTAATATAATAAATTAATAATTAATAATAATTAATATTAATATATGTATCAAAGAAAAAACTGTGTAACTGGAGTTGCTGCCAACACACACCCTGAAATTGAGGTGCAGCAGCACACAATGGAAATTCTTGTCTTTTTAAGTATGCATGATTAAGGCAGGAGGTTTGCTTTCAAAAGATTAATCTTCCAAACATGCCCGAGCTGTGTGCACTTCAAACAAGGCCTGAAACAGCATTGTGCCAATCGAAATGAACACCCACTCGTTGTTTACCTGTAGAGAGAGGTTTGTGCCCGGGGTCACGGCCAGTGGAAAGCCTCCAGGGTCAACAAAACATTCAAATTCATCATGTTTCCTGCATCGTTTTGGCTTATGGGTAAGGGCTAATGACCTGACTTCCTAAAGTTAGACAAAGAAACAATGGTGACAGTTGTAAAGTTGCACACTCAACCTGAACTGCTGAAACTCAGAAATGAACACAGTATATTTAATAACTTGTTCAATGTGTGGTCATATCATGTAGGAGTGAAGCTGAAAACCAAACCCCAATATACAGAAGTAACCTATTTTCCCCTGCTGCGATTACACAATTTGAGTTTATTGTTTATTTATTTATTCTCCCTTAAGAAAAAAAAAATGCTGTGATGGTGGCTGAATAGCAGTATAAGTCAGAGCGTTCATGAAAAACATTTAAATTGAATTCTGACTGAGTCAAGTTTGCCATATTGACAAGAAAAGAAAAATAACCAAAATGAATACCTAATGTCAATCTAATGTGATGCTTAGCATGAAGCCTATAAAATGTGGGGCTCTGTCCAACAATAACCAAATCCAGTGGCTAGAACGTGATTAACACATTTGAATTATTTGTTTCATCTGCACTGATGAAATGTGAGAGAGCAGGTAATGATGGGAGCGTTCACCTCTTTAGTTGTTTGCTGAACACAAATAACGGAGAAAATGGTTGTGCCTGCCGCCGTATGGCTGACATGCGGCTGGATGTGATAGTTTTCACATTCAGCCACCAAAACCCCCAACGTTAAAACTCACACACTGGTGGCAGGGTGACAATAGAAGAGGGCAGTTAGACCTAGTTTTCCTTGGTATTTGGGGAGGAGGGGGGGGGTGTCTATTGTTCACTGTCGGCAGGTGGTCTTACAGTTGTAAAGCTGTTGGAGCTGAGGCCTGATGAAGACATCTTAATCAGTCAACTGGAGCGTCTCAAACCACTTGCCCAGATTTGGCACCAATTCAAGTTCTGTGTGGCACTCTTAACATTAAAGAGGTCAAGTCTTGTCCTGATGAATAATTCAATCTGTCCAGGTTAGTGTATAACCGTGGCTGAAGGTGATTGAAGGTATACTCCCCACTGCCCTACAAAGCCTAACTTGTAACTGTACCTAAAATATTTTATTTATGTATACTTTTTAAGCCTAATGAATGCTTTAGTTTTGTTTTCTGCAGCTCTCCATATGTTAAAAACGTGCTTTAATCCTGACTGCTTGCTTGTTGTTTTGTGTTGTTTGCATGGCAACATGTGGCTGTTGGTGCTGTTTTAATGGCGTTGATGTTGCTCGTATAGCTTCCTGTTTGTCTGTGTGGTTTGCGCACCACCGTAAGTTCACTTGCTTTCTTAAGGATGTAGATTTTTGACATTGCCTCATTGGTTGCAGAAACTTTTCTCAAATCAACTGCAGTTGTCAAGCGCATTCGCAGAAATGTCAGTGACCTATTTTACAACCACTGAAAATATGTAGGCCGCACAGCAGCGTGGCGGTTAGTGTTGTCGCCCCACAATAAGAAGGTTGCGGGTTCAGGCCTGTTACCATTCTGTGTTTCCTCTGTGTGTTGGCCCTGTGGTGGACTGGTGGCCTGTCCACGGTGACCCTGCCCCCGCAAATCCCAGCTCAATCCCAATGTGAGCTGGGATTGGCTCCGGCACCCCCTGAGACTCAGAAATGGAAAAGCGGTAGAAGATGGATGCAAAAATGTACCAAGACAACACTTGAATTGGAATTGGTTGCAGTAATTCTTAGTTAGTTGTGTAGAAGTGCAGCAGCTTCTACAGCAGACGAGCGCTGGCTCAACTGAAATTTGATTTAGTCCCAAATAAATAAAAAATACGGACAGAGGCTGAAAGAGAAAGATTGTACATGCTGATGCCTGCAGTCCCTGAAATGATAATCACAAGGGCAGAAACCTATGATGTCAGTTCCCAGAGGAACCTGCCTCAAGGCTATCACTTAGAATAATGAAGAGAAAGGCTGCTGCTGTGTGTGCATTTAGTGCCCTTGAGGATTTGTGGATTCATTTCCATTGCAGATGTATTTAACCTCCCACACACCATGAAAACTCGCCTAAACTTGTTGCAGCTCAGCTTTAAGTTCCACACGTGAGACCATCAAAACAGTGAAGGAGTGAAGCGTCAAAGGTTAAAAGAAACAGGAAGAGTCACAGTTTTCTGGGAAAACTCACTGTGTTCAAAAAAAGGGAAGCAATGAAGCAGAGGAGACAGGCGCCTTGGTTGAGCCCTCAAATTCGTGCCTTAAAGCAAACGGCACGAAAATTGGAAAGTAAGTGGCGGTCCATTGAAGCAGATGAATTCTACTTAGCCTGGAAAGAAAGCTTAAAGCATATAAAACATATAATCATATGAAAATAACAAAGGCTAACAAAGTCAGAGCTCAGTGGAGCCACTGATTCCTTTAGAGCTTAGCAGCAATTCTTTTTTTTTTTTTTTAACTAATGAAATCGTGACAATCGGAGCCAAAATTCAACAGCTCTTACCTACAATTGGCAGCAGTTTTCTAAAATGCAGCAGCTTATCAGTCATCTACTGCTTTGTATTTGGAATCTTTTTCACCTTTAAAGCCCTCTGAGCTACTTTCAATAGTCTCGTCATCTAAACCATCAACTTATCTTTTACCCTGGCTATTGTTGTGGCAGAAAGAGGTGGACTAAAAGAGGAGTCAGTTGGTGGAGACACAGGTGTCAGATGGGGAATCTCTTTATTCACGGCGGCCCCACTAACAACGCAGTCTGCGACAAAACCCACATTACAGAAGGTGGCATGCCTTTTTATACTGAAGACAGGCTGTGTGGATAGGCTTCATCCTGTTTACCAGACTTTTTGGCGATCTCAGCTTCCATGTGTATGTACATGATGAACTTTTCTCTTTCCTGACACTCCAGATGTTTTCTACTCTTTGTTCTGACCTGCTCGGTGCTAGTATAGGTCCTGAACCCCATCACTCCCCTACACTACTTGGGATGTTTTCCCACTGATTAACATGTATATTCTGGATCTGATATCATGAGTTTATCTCTTGGTTATGTGCCACAGCCTTTCAAGATTGCTGGTATTAAATCTCTCCTCGCGACCTGGAAATGGATAAAGGGTTAAAGATGAATGAATGAATGAAAACCTCTCCTCAAAATCTTTTGAGGAGAAAGCAGTTGCAAGCCAATTACGTGAACATCTGCAAAGATGGCTTTTTTGAAGAGTCTCAGTCAGGTTTTAGAAACCTCGTAGTCCAGCTACAGCACTGGTAAAAGTTACCGACATTCTTATGGCTTCAGATAACGGATTGGCCTCCATACTTGCCCAGTTAGATCTTAGTGCTGCTTTTGACAGCACTGACCATAATATTTTATTACAAAAGCTGAAACATCATTCATGTTAACAGTGACTCTTCCTCATGTGCTTTAGCTAATCATGGGGTTCCACAGGATTCTGTCTTTGGACCAGCACTTTTCATCCACTATGAAAAAATGACCTGCAACTTCTCCCCTATTGCTAATATTTACTAATATTTAATTTAACATCTCTCCCTCTCTCAACCCAACCAAGTCGAGGCCTGGGGCCTTTTTGTGTGGAGTTTGCATGTTCTCCCTTTCGTGGGTTAGGGTGCATATTTGTCCTGTAGCCTCATCAAAACGTATTTCACCCAATGCTGGAGGAAATAAATGAACATTTAAACACAGAGGCTTTATGCAATTCACTTGGAATAAAAATAGCTCCAGAAATGTATTTTTCATATAATTTCTGAAGCAGCAATCTGTATACAGCATTTTACTGTTTGTCTGTACTTCGGACTGTTAAAGCAAATAAACACTTAATGATTAACATGTTATTCAAATGGTTAATATTTCTGCAAAGTCAATTAACATTTAATATTAAAATATACACATTTCAGGATTTTCTGGATTAGCAATTTCATATTGTTATCCAGCACTTTTACAAAAGACAGCAGGCAATAATGTGGATTTTGCATTAGACTGCAACTTTTATTTTTTTGCAAATACACTAGAAATGTTTACAAAAGCACTGTATAAACATCTGTGCAGTGTAAATTATCAAAACTAAAAATGGATATTACTTTGAAATAATTTTGCACCTAACATGACAAGGGGGATTGTCATTTTCAGCAGCAAAACAAATTAGTTCATCTGAAGAGGAAACCTCTGTTGTTAGCAACTTCATGACATTGAAATGGGGAGATATGGTTGTTATACCTAAGCGCAAAATTAAGGAAAAAAAAAAATAAAAAAAACATAAAAATAAAGAATGGTATGGCACTAGTGCTCACCCCTGATGGAGGGCTTCATTCACCTAGATAGTTTACAGGGCATCAATTCTTCAGTCTACTGAGTCATCAAGATAATCAGCCTTCCAGTGTAAAATCACTCCAGTTTGACAGAAATTGTACTTCTGGCACCACAAACACAATTTTTTTACTTTCACAAGTTCTCATACTTGTCCAACTCTATTCATTACAACACTCTGACATTTTATTTTACAGGGCTCTGACTGGTCCCAGTTTGGCATACTGGTCGGTTTTTTTTCTTTTACACCTTTTTTATTTTCAGCGTGTTAATAAACATGAAATGTTTAGTGACAATGAAATGTAATTGTAATTAAACTTAATTTTTCAAAATAAAAAGACTAAATTGCACTACATGAAAAGGAAAACTTTCTCTACACAAGTAAAACTAACAAAAGTCACAAAACAAAAAGATACATAAATATCATGTGGCCGCTTACAAATCACTGACAACTTATTTTACAGAAATCTGTATTGCTTTGTCTTACATAATACTGAGGATTTTTTTGAATGCACACTAAGAAGAATTGATCACTTTTGTTTGCTCTTGTGCTGGGTGACAAAAAAGCAATAACCATCAACC